>NC_090296.1:83095427-83398457 GCF_039906515.1 Pseudorca crassidens | reverse complement strand
CTCTTTTTTGATGTGACAGCATCTTTCTTCTAAATCGGTCAGTTTTTCAAAGTTTTATCTTTTAATATTAAATTTAATATTCAGTAATTTCCCATCAACAAATAGTGTTTGAACTTTTTGGCCTGGTGCTCATGGTCTACAGATCTGACCCCAAGCTCCTGGTCATTCTCACTTCCTCATACTATCCCTCATGCACTCTTTTTGCCAATTTAATTAATTATTTGCTCTTCTCAGTAGGTGCCCCATATTTTCTTGCCTTTGTGCCTATGTTTATGCTGCTACCACTATCTGGGGGATTTGAAGAAAGTTTATTAATACCTATAGAGGGGAGTGGAGTAGGGAGTTAATGGAGGGAGAGTAAAAGATTGTCCACCAGAACGTGTGGAACCCATTGGAAAAGAAGCTGTGAAACACCCTGAGCCCTTCACTGTAAACCCTCTGGCCTGGTACCATTATCCTTTTCATATGGGAAGCCTCTCGTCCTGTAAAATTCACCTTGAGTGAGCAGAGACCCATTTTTAATGTTTTTTTCCCCAGGTGTGGGAGAAAGTGAGTGGCATGGAGCTGACACAAATCATGTGTTGGCACAGGCCGGCTAAAGCCATATGCTTCTCTTTGGATAGTAATTCAAACCTCTTAGGCATTTGCCACCTTAGCCCCCTGTCCCCAAAGCCAGAAGCCAGGGCATAGGCCCTAGGAACGGGAGCACAGGAATTTGCCTCATGTTTATAATCCTGTAATCTTCTTGGGTGGGAGGAGAGAATAGGAAGTCCTTGGGGTCATTCCTGAATATGACTGTGCATTCAGGGTCTAGAGGTTTCTGTAAAGAAAGATGTAAAAAGAAAATGTGATGTATGGGGCAATATTCGCAAGCCCTAATTTTTTCCATGGCTGCGCTTTATTTATTTCCTACTTTTTTTTTTTTGTTATGCATTTTGTAGGATGGGCTCTTGGCTGTAGTTCAAGCACATTGCAGAGGAATGGTGGAAAGGGATTGTGGTTAGCTAGGTTTTACTGAAAGACAACAAAGAAATCAAATACCCAACCTGGCACTGGCCCAGACCCCTTCCATTGGATACTGGTTTGCTATGGTACAAAAGACCCATGCACAGGGGCTTGAAAATGTGGTCAGACCTATTTACTTTTCAGCAGAGAAGGAAATTGGAAACAGAAGTCTGGATTGCCGTTGAGAGGCAATTTTGAGTTAATTAATCAAGTGAGGGAATCCAATGGCCAGGAAATGGGAGCAACAGAGTCAGTTTTGCACTTGGGGCCTGCAAGCAGAGCCTCAGGAGATCCCGGTAATTTGACTTTTGTGTGGTCCCGGAGGGAGTGGTTTGCCATCTCAGCATACCTGGTTGCAAGGCTGTAGAATACAGTGTTTTTTTTACCTGTTTTTGTGTTGTGCTGTCATTGGTGGCTAGAAAATATTATGCAGAGGTAGCTGTATAGTGACAATGGTAATAGGATAGAAATACAGATGTATTAACTATAATGACAACAATTAGGATGATAATAACATGTTAGGAAACAGTTGGAGAAACTGAGAATGTGAAATAAGGTGATACAGTTCTATTATAATATGAAAAGAAAATCCTAAGATAATCTTTCTGCTAGTTGGCAAGTTCATTAAAGGCAGAGAACATGTGTGTTTCCTCCCACTGTTGTGGCCTCTCCCGTTGCGGAGCACAGGCTCCGGACACGCAGGCTCAGCGGCATGGCTCACAGGCCCAGCCGCTCTGCGGCATGTGGGATCTTCCTGGACCGGGGCACGAACCCGTGTCCCCTGCATCTGCATCAGCAGGCAGACTCTTAACCACTGCGCCACCAGGGAAGCCCAGCAGAGAACATGTTTTACTCAGCTTTGAGAGCACCCTGAAGAGCATCGATAAATGAATGAAAGACTCTTCTAATACATTTCCTTGCTCTTTGCTATGGTCTGAATGTGTCCCCCCAAATTTATACTGATTCCTAAAATGATGGTGTTGGGAGGTGGGGCCTTTAGGAGGTGATTAGGTCATGAGGGCAGAGCCCTCATGAGGGGGTTGGTGTCATTATAAATGACACCCAGAGGACAGGCTTCTACCATGTCAGGACACAGCAAAAAGGCACCATCTATGAACTAGGAGATGGGCTGTCACTAGACATTGAATTGGTTGGCACCTTGATCTTGGCCTTCCCAGGTTCCAGAACTGTGAGGAGTAAATTTCTGTTATTTTAACACGCCCCGCCCTCCCAGTCTATGGTGTTTTGTTATAGCAGCCCGAATGGACTAAGACACCCTTGAACTGGCCTGTAACGGATGTGTGCCTGATAATATTCTTAAATATTATTCATCTTTTAAAGGTCTTTGTGAGAGAATATTCCACAACCAACTCAGTAACTTATATTCCCAACTATTTTATTTTCAAAGCCCTTTTTTGCATTCTAACCTAGTTCCTGCTGTTATTCAAAACCTTTGTTTTGTTCTGTCCTTCATAAAGCTAGAACATGTTACCTTCTTCCACATCAAATGCTCTTCTTACAAAGTGAACGGCCCTACTGAGCCACTGCTGTCCTCAGGCAGGGAGAAGACAAGAGTGCCATACATAAAATAGTCACAAGACTGTAGGAGGTGGATTAGGTGCCTACATGAATGGCATTATGCAGAGCATTCTAGGGAAGCAACAATGAAAATCATTCATAGGACTATCTACATGGATCTTTCCTTGGGCCAGACTGTCATTCCTACTTTTGTTGATGCTTTGCCTCTAAATATATATGTTTTATTCTTGCAACTTTTTAATTTGAAAAATTTCAAACTTGAAGGGGACTCATATATCCTTCTTTACATGGATCCAATTTGATTTTGCTTTCTTTCCTCCCACCTCTTTCTTTCTCTTTCTCAACTTTTGTTTTTCTCATTATCTATTCCTTCAGGAGACATTTTAGACATTTTTTTCTAATCATTTACCCCATGAAAATTTAAGACTACAGATACACTGTGTACCTGTTTATAACCATTGTAATATCTAAGAATTTTTTGCCCCCCACCAGTGCTTACTCTCTTATTTTTCTGTGCCATTGGCAAATGAGTTGGAGACATTGCACACTTTTCCCCTAAATATTGCAGTACTTTTTTCCTAGGAAGAAGGACTGCCTTAGTTTTAGCATCCATTAATGCTGTTTTAACAGTGTCAACCCTGTTGAAACTAGAGTTTTTACTTGGAATTCTACTGTCAGGAGGAACTTTCTCTTCATCCTCATTTATCTATTTTATTTATTTATATTAGTATGGACTCATGGATTCTAATTTTAGTCATTGAGTCTTCATCCATTACTATCCTTGTTTCTTTCAGTGCTCAAATTGTGCTCACTTTGGCCCATGGAAGCCGCTTCAGGCTGTCTCTGACTCTCAATTTTGAATAGTAGCCATCCTTTTCAGTACCTGAGATAGCTCTTCAATGCATTTCCCCCTTTGTGGAAGTCTACCATGGTGGGAGACAAGAGAAGGGGGGCACTGAATCTATAATCAGTAGATCAGGCTCTGTCATTGGCAGGTATGTGACCTTCAGCTTTTGAGCCTCAGTTTATTCATTTGTAAAATGCAGCTGGTAATAGTGTCCTAACTATTTAACTGGGTTGTTGGGTGGTATCAAATAAAATATTGCATAAGAAATGCTGGACAAGCTGTAAAACTTCAATCCTATGTGAGATTTATTATTAAATTATGCTTTTATGATGATAATGGTATAAGCCTTATGTTAGCAATAAGAAACTTTGAATGATGCAATAGGCAGTGGCCCAGAGACAGGCATACTTTTGATAAATACTGAGGATCTGGATATTATAATGAAGTCTTTTAGATCAGTTCCATATTCCAGAGGACTTCATATGCACTATTTTCATTCCTTGGATGAAATACCACATCTCGAGGCATGGAATTGTCTTTGTAGAGTATTATTCCCTTAGTACATCCCTGCCTTTCATTTAAACATTGGCCCTGCCTGATGTGCAGTTCACTAGAAAGGCATCCACACACACATTATATTAGTCTCATTTATCCTGTAATGTCTGGAAGCCCAAGAGACTGCACTGCAGATGGGGCTACTTGGAATAGTATCCTCCCCTGAGAGGAGAACCTTTTTTGTTGCTTCTTTTTTCGTTTGCTTGTTTTCAGTGTGGCCCTTACTTCTGTAGTCTCAGAAAATCCTTGGAATTTTTGCCACTCTGGGGAAGAGGCATTTGTGTCTTAGAAGTTAAGCTTTTCCTTGAAGAGTCTTGGGCTAACTTACTGTCCAGTGAATAAAACTGTCTTTTACTTGGGTGCAAACATTTACACCATTACCAGGGAAAAGGGAATTAGTTTGACAAGTGTGAATCACAACCAGAAATCTTCCTCTACTTGGGGGGTCCTAGTAGGACTGAGAATTTGTTTCATATCACCTGAGTTGTACTTTGAGTTCTGGCAAACCTAAAAACCGAAGGGCAAATGGCCCTCAGTACAGCTAGGGCTTATTGGCTGTCAGGTCAGCATCTTGCTAGATCTCTAGGTTCTGGGCTTGAGTTGGAGAGGTCTGAGCAAACTTTTGGTTAGATCTTTCACTTTCTCAATTTGCCTAAGCCTAGTAATTATTCTTGCAACTAATCTGAAAGTATATATTAGAGAAGTTTAAAGTAGGAAAAACCCAAACAGCATTCCCAGTCTGGAAAAGATCCCTAATCTCCAACCTGCCTACCCCTCACCAATGCCATGCGCTAGTTAACCTGGTAGAGGGGCAGTGATAATTAGGCCAGGACTGTGGTGGTGTTTCTCAGATTTAATAACCATACTAAATGAGCATGAACTGTCTGTTTAGGGCCCATGAGGGATGAAATGTCAGCTGTAGTCCCATCCCTCAAGGAGCTTTTTGTTTAACCTCTTACCCTTCCACATCCTCACTTTCATTAGGCCTGACCTAGACAGTTTTAGTCTTTGGACCTTTTGAGTCTCTGGAATAAGTCCTTGAGGATAGGAAGTTTTCTGCTACCATCTTGTGCATGCTTTAAGAAAACATTTCTATTCCTTCCTTTTCTCCGTGTGCTTACTGTCATTCAGG
Organism: Pseudorca crassidens; assembly: GCF_039906515.1. Taxonomy (NCBI): domain Eukaryota; kingdom Metazoa; phylum Chordata; class Mammalia; order Artiodactyla; family Delphinidae; genus Pseudorca; species Pseudorca crassidens. Next base: position 83,393,379 of record NC_090296.1, on the reverse strand, counting down.
ATTGGGAATGTCTGAGAAATGGTCACTAGCAGCTTGGAGAAATGAAGCCTTGAACTTCCAAGTCAGTTTCTTTCTCCACCACTCAGAAGTACACTGTGGCTGTGGTAGAATGAGAAACAATAGCCACAACATTTTGCACCTCCTCCCGCCATAGCTGGAGTCTATTTCCTCACCCTTGGAATTTAGGTTTTGCAGAATAGGACTCTATCAACTTGATATAAACAGAGACTTGTGATGAGCTTGTGCATTGGACCTTACTCTCTTGCTGCTTTTGTAACCCTGTAACTGCCACCTACATGGTGGCAGGGCTGGCCTGCTGAACAGGAGAGATATGTGGCCTAGTGGCCCTCATCACTCCAGCCAGCCAAGCCCCAGAAGCAGAGACACCTAACTGACTGGAGCTGACTGCAAAAACAAGAGTTATCAGAGCTGAGACTGGCTGAAGAACTGCTCCATTGACCGTAGCCAGAATTGCCAACTGATACTAATGGTGTGCTAGATAAATGATTGTTGCTTTAAGCCACAGTTGTTTTAAACGTTTTATTTTGACTTGAAACAACTGAAAATATAGTAAAATCAGCTTTCCCTAATGGTAGCATCTTATATAGTTGTAGTATAATATCAAAAGCAGGAAATAGACATAAGTACATTACTGTTAACTAGAGTAAACTTAGTTTTCAGCATTTTTTAAAAAAATCTGCATGTATGTGTGTGTGTGTGTAGTTCTATGCAGTTTTTTTCCACATGTAGATTTGTGTAACCACCACCATCTCCACAAAAGCACTTCTTCCTGCTCCTTCTTTGTATTGGCATCTACCCCCACCCCACCTCCTGACTATGTCCCCTTGCAACCACTCATGGTTTATCATTTCTACTTTTCTGTCATTTCAAGAATGTTACATTAATTGAATCATACAGTATGTGTATATTTTTGAGGTCCGTCCAAGCTGCTGTATGAGTCAGGAGTTCATTCTTTTTTTACTGGTGAGTAGTAGTTCATTGTATGGATGTACCAAGTTTGTTCTAGAAGCTTGTTCTTTGATGGAGCTTTGGTTTACAAATACTTTCTCCCAGTCTTTAGCTTATCTTTCCATTCTCTTAGCAGAATCTTTTGTAGTACAATGTTTTTAAAGTTGATAACATCAATTCAAAAAACTAAAATAAAATAAAGTTGATAATGTCCAATTCATTAATTTTTCTTTTATGTATTGTGCTTTTGGTGTCATATCTAAGAATTCCTCACCTAGCCATAGGTCTTGAAGATTTTATTGTTTTCCTCAAAAGGTCTTGTAGTTTTATGTTTTACATTTAAATCTATAGTCCATTTTGAATTAAGTTTTACATTTGGTATGAAGTTTAGGTTGAGGTTCATTTTTAGTTTACACTTATCCCAACACAGTTCACTGGAAAAACTATCTGGCCTCCAATGAACTGCTTTTGCACCATTGTAAAAAAATCAACCAAATCATTGTAAATGAAATCAGTCAAATTTCTTTGTTCTCTATATTGTTCTATTGATCTGTGTCTTTTACTTCACCAATACCACACAATTATTATTAAGTTATGTGACTATTATTATTATTAAGGTGACTATAGCTATATGGTAAGTCTTAATATGAGGTAAAATATTTCTCCTACTTCTTTTTTTTTTTTTCAAAATTGGTTTAACCATTCTAGTTCCTTTTCCTTCCCATATAAATGTTAGAATAAGTTTTTCTATGCCTACAAAAATTCTTGCTGGGATTTTGATAGGAATTGTTTTAAATCTATGGAACAATTTGGGGAGAATTGACCTCTTTACTACATTGAGTCTTCCAGCCCATGATAACAGTACTGTAGTCCCTCTGTATCCACAGGGGATTGATTCCAGGACTCCCGCAGATACCAAAATCTGTAGATGCTCAAGGCCTTTATATAAAATGGTATAGTATTTGCATATAACCTGTACACATCCTCCCGTTTATTTTAAATAAGTAATCACTAGATTACTTATAATACCTCATACAATGTAAATGCTATTTAAATAGTTGTAAATACAATGCAAATGCTATGTAAATAGTTGCTGGTATGTGGCAGATTCAGTTTTTTCTTTTTGAATTTTCTGGATTGTTTTTTCTGAATATTTTGAATCTGCAGTTGGTTGAATCTGTGAATGTGGAACTGATATGGAGGGCTGACTTTCATCAGAATTTTATAAATTTTAGTTTATGGAGCCTGTGCAAGTTTTGTTAGATAAGCTACTAATTTTTATAATGGTTTTCATACAAAAATTGATGACTGATAGCAAGAGCAGGAAATTGACATAGGCATATTGTGGCCTTGACAAGGTAGATTACGTAAGTCAAACATTGCTTAGCTCTGTGGACCATTATACTTCATTATCACCAGTGAGTAAATCAGAGGGAAAAATGAAAAAAAACTGTAAATCACATGGGGAGGGGGGTGTGGTGGTGGAGAAGGTGACAGGTGTGTCCTGAATTCCACTGAAAGTCCAAATTTAGAAAGGATCTCAAGGCTTACACTAGGCTTCTATGAAAAAGGCAGGGCTTTACTTTTAAGACCAAAACTGGTTTAGAACTTTCAAACTATTTAGATTTTCCCTGTGATAAAATCTGTACATTGAAATTTGCCTTAGAGTTCTCCTCAAGATGGTAAAATGAGCACATACATAATCTTGTTGGCCCTTAGAGAAGGATGATAAAATACGTACGTGCATGTAGACTGAGTCTGGGTGGTACTGACCTCATGTCTATGACTGTACCTGCACAAGGAACACTTTACTGGGATTCAACTACTCCTACAATGAGTAGTTGAAAGTTAGCACTGGTGATAAATTATATTTTTCCTTGTCATGTTGATATAGCTGCTTTAACCCCTGTTTTTACCCTGTTTCTCATTTTTAAAAAAGAGAAGGGAAAACCCCCCAAAACTTACTTTTAATGTTTTTTTTGTGTGTGTGTGAACATAGTCACACTCAAAAAAAGAGGCTAAGGTCCAATGATCTGGAACTAACAGAAACCTATGGTGGGGAACAGAGGCGAAAGGCAGTTGGCTCATAGGCAACAGATACTATATACAAACAGTGGAGGCTGAGTTTCAAAGACCATTTGGTGATGAAGGCATTGCTCATCCCACAAAAGGCAGAAACTTGAGCTGGGCTTCACAGATGAAGCTGAGATCAGTGTTTACAGCATCTGACAGTCAGTAGACGTGCAAAAATTCCACTAACTACCCATCATTGGATCCTGCTTTCCTGTGGTTCTGGTATGGAGAAGAGACATCTGGGTTAGAAAGGTAACCAGGCCCTGCTGCACGTAGCCATGGTGTCAGTGTGACATTACTGGTGGTGGCTGGGAATGAGATACATTTTGGCTTGGTGATGCACATCTGGAGTGCCAGAGTGAGATAACCAACTGTAAAACCACTTGACAGGGAAGGGAGTCAAGCAGAAAAAAAATCTCCCAAGCAAGATAAGCTTTCAGACAAATGGACAAATACAAAAGGACATTTTTTTGTCATGAGAATAGTTAGCAGACCCAATAATCTACAGACTGCACATAAGGAGCCAGAAATCTAATAAATTTATAGATTTTACAGTGAGGAACTAGAAATAATGGTGCAATATGAAAATATGTTAAAATAAGTACTTTGGAATCATCAAGTATGTCAGAGAAAATGAGAATGAAGGATTATTAATCAAAAACAGTAAGGTATTAAAAAGATTCATCTAGAAACCTTGGAACTAGTGTATTCATTGAAATAAAAATTGTAGCTGATAAGGTAAACTATAGTCATCTGGGTCAAGACTATGATGAGGCAAGGAAGGCACCCAGGATGCATAATTTAAGGAGGCACTCACTGTCAGGTGCAAACCTTGAACTCACATGAGCCTACAAGTGACTGCCTCCTTAAATTGTGCACTGTGGGCACCATGCTTGCTTCACCATTGTCCCAGTTCTGGTAAACAGGGTTGAAGAAAGAGTTAAGAGTTCTATGATAAAACTGAAGGAATGACCTGGAAGGCAGATGAAGAGGTTTAACATATGAAAAGAGAAGTTGAGAGACATAGAGGAAAGCTCCAAGAAAATGTCTTAAGAGTTCCAGAACTAGAGAAGAAAAAGAACAGCAAAGAAGAAATATTATGAGAGATAACCTGAACATTCTCCAGAATCAAAGATATTAATCCTTTAGTTGAAATCCTTTTGTCTTTATAAATGAGACTTTAAACTATTCATTATTCATTGATGAAAACTGCGAAGGGCCCAGATTTCTGATTGTACCCTGACCCAGTTTAATTGGACTGGGAAAATTCTGTTTAATCTCAGGGCATTGGCACATTAAAGAGGATTGTGGATGGCTCAGAGGATTAAGTCCTTAGTTTGATTTGTCTGACCAGTAAACCTCCCACAGTATTCAGTTGCTTCTGAGCAGCAGTGGCTCAACAGTGAGTCAATGGTCTCATCACTCCTTGGAGAGGTGAAAGTCTTGTTTTTACCTAGTAGTTTGGAGTTAGGTTGGATGCATGCTTGGGAACCAGTTCATCTATAGGTCTTTCTTACTTGCAACAGTACATGAAATGTTTTCAGCCCCTTGTTCCTCCTTGCTGTCATCTGCCTCCTCTGGCCAGGGAAATGTGTTTTTCCTGTTAGACTGCAACACTGAATAGCACAGATTGCTCAGTGGGGAGAGTAACACTCTAGTCCTTAAAGCTCTTTGCTTTTCTTTGCTCCTTACCACAACTGAATATGTAGCTAGAGACAGGAAGTCTGACCATTTTGGCCCAGTCAATGCACAGTTAAAGAAAGAGATGGGTTATTGATTACTTCTGTGCTCACTTTAACCCTCATGCAAATTTAGCACTACAGATGGGTGCAAAGATTTCTTCCTCTTTTTAATGGGTTCTTTACCACAGCAGGGGTAGAGTAAACAAAGGCTCAAGTCATGAACAATTTTGGGGCAGATAGAAATCCTTAGCATACAGGAGAGGGAGAATTTTGAATAAAGATTTGGTTAGCTTTGCCAAGGCTCTTTGTTTATTTCAAGGTAATTAAAATGTTCTGGGTGTGGAGGAGAAATAATGCTTTGGGACTTACTCATTTGGTATTTTTAAATTAGAGGTTTGGCATCTCTTTCCAGGAGTGAGTAATTTCTTTTGTCATGTCTGTATACAGATAACACAACAATCAAAATAATCCAGAGCCTGCTGTAGAAACGTTCTCTTCAGAGAACTGAAGAGTGTCACGTTGTCCACTGGGGCTCAGCAGATGCTTACTGAAAAGAACTGAAGAGTGTCACGTTGTCCATTGGGGCTCAGCAGATGCTTACTGAAAAATCTTACATGGAAAACATAGAATCTACATTAGGACACTGTAGCATATGTGCACGTGTGTGTATGTTCACATGAAAGACAGAGATACAGAGGGACAAAGTAACAGAGACAAAGAAATAGGGAGACCAAAAGACCAAGAGAAAGCGACAAAAACAGGTTATTCTTGAGAGTTCAGTTAAAAATCAGGAAACTGAACGAGGTGAGGGAAAAATTGCCTGGTCATCATCAAAGCACAGATACAAGACATAAAATGAAGATAGTTCACCATGTACCAGGCATAGTATAGAGTGTAAAAAGTATACAAAGACACGGCTCCTTTCTAAGCAGCAAGACTGGGATATGGAGAGAAGTAAGCTGGGTTGTGGTTGTGTAATATGATTACACAGGATTAAAGGACAGCATATTGCAAGGTCAACCAAGATCAACTAACTCCTCTCAGTTAGAGCCCAAGACCTTACTTTGGCTGCCCAGGGTGCTTGTCATGCAGGAATGCAGCAAGAATCATCTGAGGAGCCTCACAAAAACTTAAGAGATAAACATGTATCTAAACGTTCATCTTTCTAACTCATGCCATCTCTAATAGAAAATAGAGCGTGTGCCAACTAAGGAATATACTCATTTTGGACTCAGTTAACAAGATAATAATATTTATATTAGGATCAAGCTTTTTCATCTCACAAATGGTTTTCACTTACAGCATCTAGTTACATCTTTGACACATCTGTGTGGGGGAGATATCATTGTTTCACAAGCAAAGAGACTGAAGCACAGACATATTGAAGAATTGTACTTGCCCAAGGTGACAGAGCTAGGAAATGGCCAAGCAGGGCTTGAAGTCAAGTTCAGCATTCTTCCACTGTGTCATGTGTCTGATTGCCTGCCACATGAAATGCTATTTATGATTCTGCATTTTGTCCAATTTCCTATTACAACTATGTTAACAAAACAATGCTAGAGGCCAGGCTTATAGAAAATTACCATATCTAAATTCTCTGCTGGAGGTTTATAGCAATTTATAGTAAGTGGTGTTTTTGTTTTCTTTTTTCTAGTCACCTTTTTCAGAGGGCCAAGAGGTTTGGTGACCTTATGTGTTAAAAATCATGGCTGCATTAATCATTTCGACATAACAGATTTTAGGGAGGCTTTTCTGAGTTCCATTTAAGATAGTTTCTTTTAGTGCTGAGTGAATTGGTTTGACATCCTGTCACACCCCGTCCAACCAGAAGCCGAATGAGATCCCTGGCCAAACAGAGCAGTGAATCTGGGCTTGGCTTGGCTCTTCTGTGGCTTGTTTCTGTAGTTGCAGGAAAATGGCTCAGAATGTAATGTAAGAAGAGTGTATTGCATGTTTTTACCTCAACAGGTTTCTTTGGGAATTAGAGCCTCATTTCATTTGAAACTTTTAGCTCCATAACCTCAACTTTTCCATTTGAGACGCAGTAATGGACTCAGAAACAGAGGTTTTGAGAGTCAGAAGTGATTCAAGGGAGGCGTAGTCACTTTGAACTTGGGCCTACATTTCACATCTTAAAGGTGGAAATAATGGATGAAAGTCTGACTAGGTGACTAAAGATAATCTTGGTCTCCTTTTTGGCATTACAAATTAAATTCCACATGTGTTTATCCCATCCATGGGTGGTTGTTTCATATTGATGGAAATTCATGATAGATAAGATCGGATAGTTGTTTTTCTCTTTGCCTCAGGTGTGTATTCTTGGATAAATGACTCAAGGAAACAATTTTACCTACTTGAATCTCCTACGGGTCAGGCTTTGGCAGAGGCACCTAACTAACTAACCCTGGCACCGAAGACCTTGTGCTTGCTGCTGGATACTTCTTAGAAGATGAGATTTCAGAAGCGTGGCAAATTCCATATATGTGAGGAGTCTGAATACATTTTCTCAAGAGGCCTGCATGAATGTTAAGGCATCTCAGGCCTGTCTTGCCAGAAAGCTGAGTCAGGAGAAATAAGTTCATGCTTTTCAACTCAATATCAGTTGTGTATCTGGATCTCCACTAGGTAATTTCACATTATCTTATAGGCGTTATTGCCTTCATTGCACAGACTGAGGACACGGACGCTCAGAGACGTGCCCTCTGTGACAGCTGACAGGTAGCAGAGGCCCGATTCCTTTAGACATGAAGACTTCACACTCTCTGCTACCCCTGGGGAATCAGGGAACTCCATGTGGTCTGAGGCCAGATGAGCTCTAAGTCACTAGAGAAGCTTTGCTTCTTCCAACGTTATTTTTCTAGAAGGCTGGAGAAGAAATATCCCTAGAACTTGAACATCACACCATTGGTTTTCTAAAAAGCAGGCTTCTGATGCAAGACCTGGAAGAGAGGTTTACAGGTCCTTATCTTTCTTACCTGAGAGGAATTTAAGCCATTACAAAGTATGATCTAAAATGCTCCCTAAGGGATGCTTCTAGGGGAAGAATGGAGTTGGTAGGTTATCTGTTTTTTCAAGTGGTTGAATTGAGAGGCATTTTACGGAGCTATTTCAGGATGTGGAAAGTCTTGCTTAGCATGTGATTTAAATAACCAAAGAGGGGAAAAAAAAGTCAGCTATGGGGGAAAAAGTCCAAGAAACAAAAACACAATCATAACATGCTACTTGGCTTGGCAATGAACTACACTTCCATAGTCATAATAATAATCATGATAATACTCTACTGGGAAGCTGGGGGAAGGAGGAGGGGTGTAGTGATGGAGAGGAGATGGTGATGTTTGGGTCTCTGACATCATCACTCTTGCCCAAAGTCACTGGACTGTGAGTACAGTTTCTGGGTAAAATTTCACCCCCAAAGAGCAAGCAAAAAGCCCAGTCTCTAGATGGCTCAGGAAAACTATTCTATTTTGTTTTTTAATACTTGAGGTCATTCAGTCATTACAAAAGAAACTGTAATTTTCAGCCTATGTTCTGAAATTGGAAAATGCTTCTAATATAATTTCTCCACAACTTTAATTTTAGAAAACTAACCAAAGAGATCTTACTATAAGATTTTTTGTTTCTCTGTAAAAGAATGTTAGATCTTTAATTAATTTTATAATTGAAGTACAGTTGATTTACAGTGTTGTGTTTGTTTCAGGTGTACAACAAGGTGATTCAGTTATACATATGTATATTCTTTTTCAGATTCTTTTCCATTATAGGTTATTACAAGATATTGAATATAGTTCGCTGTGCTGTAAGTAGGTCCTTGTTGTCTATCTATGTTATATGTAGCAGTGTGTTATCTGTTAATCCCATACTCCTAATTTATCTGCCCCCATCCCCTTTGGTAACCATAAGTTTGTTTTCTATGTCTGTGAGTCTGTTTCTGTTTTGTAAATAAGTTTATTTGTACCATTTTTTAAAAATTCCACATGTAAGTGATATCATATTATATTTGTCTTTCTCTGATCAATGTAAGTTAGATCTTTAATTATTGACATGGATAAAAAAAATCCAGTTTTACAAATGGATTGCCCTGGTCGAAGTCAACTTTTCTAGATGGGAGTTTGAGTGATGAAGCGATCAGCTACAGAACAAGTTGCCTCTATGTAGGCAGGTCACTTCCTCTCTCTGTTTCTCAGTTTCCTCCTCTGTGGAATGAAGGAATTGAACTCCAGAATCTTGAGTTCCTTCCAGCACCACAGTGAATGGTGGCAGAAATGGAGACCGGCATGTTTATGCAGGCCTGACCCCTGACCTTAGTACTGACAGGGTCTCCCAGTCCTCAGGGATACTTCCTGAAGTTCAGGGTTGGGGCTGCTTCTGTGGGAGTGCCCTCCAGACCTGGTCATTCCCAGCCAGAGAGAACAGGGACTCTTTAGCAGGCCTCTAAGGATGAGGGGCTCCAAGAAGCTGGAGCTGGGTCTCTACCACAGACATGAGTATAGTGTGAGGGATGCTTGCATCCCAGCAGGCTGACTTCCAGCAGCATTTTTCTGGGGAAACAGTCTTTGTTGTTTTCAGGAAAAACAGGCCAACAATATTGTTGCATGTTCACACTTGGCCCTCCATCTGGACAAGTGAGTAATTTGAACTTGCAGAGAGAGTGATTACAGAAAACAGCCAATGAAAAGTCTCTTGGAACCAGAGATAAACACAAAATGGCAAAAGGCAAAGCTCTTCAGAATTCCACTGTCAAGCCAGGGGCCAACTGATGCTGCTGGGAATGCTTCCACCTACCAAACCGAGCGCCTGCTGGTTTCCCAGACAGGCTCTTTAACTGCCTGCATCCCACCCGGGGCCTGAAGAAGCAGTGTGGTTGGTGGGTACCTACAGTCTGTGTTGTGCTGATCCCAAATCCGCTAGCCTCTCATCATTTGAACATTGTGGCTCATTTTAGTACTGCTTCCACACTGTTTAACGGAGGGGAGGGCTCCCCTGGCACTATGACTTTAGGTCTTGGAGAGCCGAGTCCCTCTCAGCGGTGGCATCATCTTGATGCAGATGCTTAAGGGCTGGTGTATTGGTTTGTAGGGTCATCCGTGGTGGTGGAAGGAGACAGGTGAGGCTGAGAGACAGTGAGTGGGATACCCACTGTTCTAGGACCAGCCATCCTGGCTCAAGACTTTGAAATGAGCCTCTGTTTAATTTTCCTTTTTACCTTTCATATCCAGCCTCATTTTCCTGCATTATCCTCTCTGTGCTTCACCAAAACAGGACTACTTCCTGTTGCCAAAGGCCCCCAGCATTTCCCCATGTCTGTACCTTAGCTTAGGTGTGCTCTGTTCCTGAAATGCCTGTACTTTCTTCTTCAGCCACTAAAGTCTCTGATTCCCTCCAAACAGTAACTCTTCAGGGGTTTTTTTTTTTACAACCCATCGTCTCCCCCGTTCAGAAGCCATGCCCCTTTCCTCTGTACATCCTTGCGTAGACTTTAAGTTTAGTGCTTCTAGCAATTGGAGCTTGGGTCAGGTGGCCAGGCTAATGTCTTGCCTCAGCCCTCACTCCCTACACTGGCTTCTGGCAGTCCTTCAAAGGGATCACATTACTGTTGATCTTTTGTGAGAAATCTTTTGCTTTACTCATGTGGTTCCCCTACCTAGAATGTTCTACCCCCTCACCATCCCATCACAACCATTTGCCTGGGTAATGGCTACTCATACTTCAAGTGTCATCTTCAACATTACTGTATCAGGGAAATCTTCTGGAACCCAAGACTAGCTCATGTCCACCAGTTATGTGCTCTCATAGGACCCTGAATTTCCTTTCATAGCATTTATCACTGTTTTAATGAATTGTTTAATTCTATGCCCATTTGGTTGATGACTATTTCCCAGGCTACATTAAAACCTTTAGAAAGATAGTACCATGGTCTTCTCTGAATTCTTAGTTCTCAGTGCAGGGTTTAGCATGTAGGAGAGTAAATGTTTGCTGAATTAATGGATGTGTGAATTGTGTTTCCTCTACTTGACTCTGAGTTCCTTCGCAACAGGTGACTGACCTCTGCTTCCAGGGTCAGGGCTGGGGGCCATGGTTGGACCTTGGATCATTATTTTATTTTTTTATTACATTTATCATTTTAACTATTTTTAAGTGTACAATTCAATGGCATTTAGTACACTTGAATTTGAAACCATCACCAGTCTCGGGACTTTTGTAGCCAGAGATGAGTGTGAGAGAAGCTGGAAGCAAAGGGGAATCAGAGTGCAAGGTCAAAGAGAACTTTGGGAATTAAAGGAGAAATGAAAAATGCGAAAGGTCACCTACGAGGTAGGTGTTGCATAAGAAAATCTAGATGTCTATGAGAGGGACTTGAAGTGAGGTCAGATAACAAGTGGGTACCAGAGAGATCCAGGGGCCAACTGTGGCTTGTTGTGACAGAGTTCATGGACAGAGGTGTTAGGATACTGAAGCTCTTGGGACACCAGCAACCATGTCTTACTCGTCTCTCTGTACCTAGAATCTCCCACCGTGTTTGGCATATGAGAAGACATATGAACTGCCTTGCTATTATCTTCTGCCTCTTTCTCCATTGGCCTCCAACTAAAATGCTGGCATACCTCCAAGGCTGGGGCAAGACAGAGAATGTGTAATTCTTGCCATGACCTTCCTCTGGTCCAAGAGAGAATTGAGTCCTAACCAAGGATGACATAAGTTCATCTAAATTATTTTACCTCAGTTTGTTTTCTATAGTCATCTCAGCAGGCTTTGAGGAGAACAACCTTTTCTGTGATGTCCCCACCCACCCTGGAACTAGTGCAGGCCTTTGTGAAATTTTGTCCACTTCTTTTCAACTCTTTATTACCACTGGAAAATTCATGAAGGCCTGTCGCAAATGAGGTGACAGTCTAATTTGGAAGCTTAACTATTCTAATTAAGTCAGCATTCCAGAATGGAAATGAAGGAGATCATCATGGAAACTAAGAACTGTTATGTTTTAGATTTTATGAAAGAGAAGACGTAATAGAATTTTTTATTAGTTGTGAAATTTTCCAAGTGTTCTGATTATTAACAGTCTGTAAATTAACCTGAAACTGTAATAGGAAGATTCATTTGCCAATTTTGTTTACAGATAATTATTTTTTGGGGTAACCAAAATTCAGAATGAATAAGATAGTATACAGTAAAATATAATCTTCTCACATCCCCTCCCCCAGTTTCCCAGTTCCCTGCCTCATGCCAACCATCTCATATAACTATATAACTATATAATTATATACTTACCTCTTACTTATATAAGTTTTCCAGAGGTGGTCTGAATGTGTAAGCACATACACGTGCACAAATAAATGTACACATGTCAACTCTTTTTACTTTTTACTGCATCTCTTTTTATAGTAGTATATTATGCAATTCTCTCCCTCTCTCTCTCTCTCTCTCTCTCTCTCTCTCTCTCTCTATATATATATATATATATATATATATATATATATTATGGAGCAATAAGAACGCTCATTTATTGCTCATGGGAATGTAAAATTGTACAGCCACTTTGGAAGACAATTCTTACAAAATAAACACACTCTTACCATACAATCTAGCAATAACTCCAAAAGTTAAAAACTTATATCCCAAAAAAATCTGCATACGAAGGTTTATAACAGCTTTATTCTTAATTGTCAAAATTTGAAAGCAATGAAGATGCTCTTCAATAGGTGAATAGATAAATAAATTGTGATATATCTACCCATTGGAATATTACTCAGCACTGAAAAAGGCACTATCCAACCATTGGAAGACAGAGGAAATTTAAATGAATATTATTAAGAGAGAAGTCATTCTGAAAAAGTTACATACTGTATGATTCCAACTATATAACATACTGGCAAAGACAGTTGGACATTGGAGACAGTAAAAAGTTTAGTGGTTCCCAGGGTTTGAGGGGAGAGAGAGATGAATAAGTGGAGCACAGAGGATTTTCAGAGCAGTGAAAATAGTGTTCATAATGTTATAATGATGAATACATGTCATTAATTGTACATTTGTCCAAACCCATAGAATGTACACCACCAAGAGTAAACCCTAATGTAAACTATGGGCTTTGGGTGATAGAGATGTATTAATGTAGGTTCATCAACTGTAACAAATGCACCATTCTGGTGAATCTAAACCTGCTCTAAAAAATAAAGTCTTAAAATCTTAAGATTTTTTATATGTGTGTATATATATTTATATACACATACACACATATGCAAGTGTGTTTGTGTTTTGGAAAAATATTAATTTCAAAGGCAGCAAATAAAATCCCATTCACTAGGATGCCACTATCAGTGCATAATATTACTGCAGTGAATTGAAATTAAGAACAATAATTTAATCTACTACATGTGGTGATACATTATAATCAAAATGAAAACATCCCTTTACTAAAATGTAATTGATTTATGTCTGATAACCATGAAGATATTCATTAGGAGTATATGACAGGTACTCAAAAGCAGTTAGCAAACCTCAGCTTTAGAAATATTATTGACTCAAAACTCATAAAAGTTAATTCAAATTGAACCTTTATATCACCATCATGTTACAAATTCTTTCAATGGAAACATTAGAATTTCATGACAATCATAAAATTTTATAGCTAAAACATGATACAAGCAGGAAAAATTTTTTTTATATTTATTGGGAGTTTATTATGTATCATGGATTCCATAATCACTTTTCATGTGACAAATATTATTTTGTGTTTACAATTCTTTTTTTAATTTTTTTTCCACACACACACACACACTGTATTTTATTTTTACAAGAGATAAATAAACTGACACCACGCATTATAAATGGATGACCACAACAAAAGAAACAATGACTGTAATTACCAAACACGAAACACACTCATACTATGTCATAATATTGACATTCGGTCCAGTAATCCTCCACTGTAAAAGCTCCTTTACTATGCAGTAAAAACTGATTTGTATATTTTTTGCCCCTGAGTCCTTGTGGGATTTTTTTTTTTATTCAAACAGAAAGTCACAAAAATTATAATTATCCTCATCAGTTCACTCAGTCCCATGTAATTACTTTTGTTTTTCATCTTGATCTTTTGTTAGCACTTTTATGAATTCATCAGTTTTCCATTAGAGTTCTGAAAATGCTTATTCATTCGGTTCAGCAGTATGGTCAGTTACCAAAAAGCTGTACTTGTCAGAGTCTTTTCCATGAATTCCTTGAAGATGAAACCCTTTTATAGGAACATTTTTGCAAAAGCATCAGAGTATACCCAGAACTGTCTGTAAATGACAAAAGACTTAAAAATGACCACGGTTAAAGATTTGATGAAAGTTCATAATAATGCAGTTGACCAGGAAGTTTAGTTATTTCTGAGATATACATTTTAAAGTAATAACTAGAATTATGACTTATAACATTATACCAGAATATATGATTTTTAGAAATTTCATGTAATGTCTGAAACATTTATATTAACATATTTCTATACAAATAACCCAAAGAAAGTTTAATATTAATTGCTTTTTTTGTTTGCTAGTTTGTTTTTTTATACTGCAGGTTCTTATTAGTCATCAGTTTTACACTTGATCTTAGCCAAAAGGCCGAGAAGCGATAGTCATCAATTTTATACACATCAGTGTATACATGTCAATCCCAATCGCCCAATTCAACACACCACCATCCCCACCCCACCGCGGTTTTCCCCCTTGGTGTCCATACGTTTGTTCTCTACATCTGTGTCTCAAGTTCTGCCCTGCAAACTGGTTCATCTGTACCATTTTTCTATGTTCCACATACATGCGTTAATATATGATATTTGTTTTTCTCTTTCTGATGTACTTCACTCTGTATGACAGTCTCTAGATCCATCCACGTCTCAACAAATGACTCAATTTTGTTGCATTTTGTGGCTGAGTAATACTCCATTGTATATATGTACCATCTCTTCTTTATCCATTCGTCTGTTGATGGGCATTTAGGTTACTTCCGTGACCTGGCTATTGTAAATAGTGCTGCAATGAACATCGGGGTGCATGTGTCTTTTTGAAGTATGGTTTTCTCTGGGTATATGCCCAGTAGTGGGATTGCTGGATCATATGGTAATTCTATTTTTAGTTTTTTAAGGAACCTCCATACTGTTCTCCATAGTGGCTGTATCAATTTACATTCCCACCAACAGTGCAAGAGGGTTCCCTTTTCTCCACACCCTCTCCAGCATTTGTTGTTTGAAGATTTTCTGATGATGCCCATTCTAACTGGTTTGAGGTGATACCTCATTGTAGTTTTGATTTGCATTTCTCTAATGATTAGTGATGTTGAGCAGCATTTCATGTGCTTCTTGGCCATCTGTATGTCTTCTTTGGAGAAATGTCTATTTAGGTCTTCTGCCCATTTTTGGATTGGGTTGTTTGTTTCTTTAATATTGAGCTGCATGAGCTGTTTATATATTTTGGAGATTAATCCTTTGTCCATTGATTCGTTTGCAAATATTTTCTCCCATGTTTCTCCCATTTTCTCCCAGGGTTGTCTTTTTGTCTTGTTCATGGTTTCCTTTGCTGTGCAAAAGCTTTGAAATTTCATTAGGTCCCATTTGTTTATTTTTGGTTTTATTTCCATTACTCTAGGAGGTGGATCAAAAAAGATCTTGCTGTGATTTATGTCAAAGAGTGCCTTTGTCATATATGACCTTTATTATGTTGAGGTAGGTTCCCTCTATGCCCACTTTCTGGAGAGTTTTTATCATAAATGGGTGTTGAATTCTGTCAAAAGCTTTTTCTGCATCTATTGAGATGATCATATGGTTTCTATTCTTCAATTTGTTATGGCGTATCGCATTGATTGATTTGCATATATCGAAGAATCCTTGCATCCCTGGAATAAATCCCACTTGATCATGGTGTATGATCCTTTAATGTGTTGTTGGATTCTGTTTGCTAGTATTTTGTTGAGGAGTTTTGCATCTATATTCATCAGTGATATTGGTCTGTAATTTTCTCTTGTAGTATCTTTGGTTTTGGTATCAGGGTGCTGGTGGCCTCATAGAATGAGTTTGGGAGTGTTCCTTCCTCTCCAATTTTTTGGAAGAGTTTTAGAAGGATGGGTGTTAGCTCTTCTCTAAATGTTTGATAGAATTCACCTGTGATGCTATCTGGTCCTGGACTTTTGTTTGTTGGAAGATTTTAAATCATAGTTTCAATTTCATTACTTGTGATTGGTCTGTTCATATTTTCTATTTCTTCCTGGGTTCAGTCTTGGAAGGTTATACCTTTCTAAGAATTTGTCCCTTTCTTCCAGGTTGTCCATTTTATTGGCATAGAGTTGCTTGTAGTAGTCTCTTAGGATGCTTTGTATTTCTGCGGTGTCCATTGTAACTTCTCCTTTTTCATTTCTAATTTTATTGATTTGAGTCCTCTCCCTCTTTTTCTTGATGAGTCTGGCTAATGGTTTATCAATTTTGTTTATCTTCTCAAAGAACCAGCTTTTAGTTTTATTGATCTTTGCTATTGTTTTCTTTGTTTCTATTTCATTTATTTCTGCTCTGATCTCTATGATTTCTTTCCTTCTGCTAACTTTGGGTTTTGTTTGTTCTTCTTTCTCTAGTTCCTTTAGGTGTAAGGTTAGATTGTTTACTTGAGATTTTTCTTGTTTCTTGAGGTAGGCTTTTATAGCTATAAACTTCCCTCTTAGAACTGCTTTTGCTGCATCCCATAGGTTTTGGATCATTATGTTTTCATTGTCATTTGTCTCTTGGTATTTTTTGATTTCCTCTTTGATTTTTTCAGTGATCTCTTGTTTATTTAGTAACGTATTGTTTAGCCTCCATGTGTTTGTGTTTTTTACGTTTTTTTCCGTGTTATTGATTTCTAATCTCATAGTGTTGTGGTCAGACAGGATGCTTGATATGATTTCAGTTTTCTTAAATTTACTGAGGCTTGATTTGTGACCCAAGACGTGATCTATCCTGGAGAATGTTCCATGTGCACTTGAGAAGAAAGTGTAATCTGCTGTTTTTGGATGGAATGTCCTATAAATATCAATTAAATCTGTGTGGTCTATTGTATCATTTAAAGCTTCTGTTTCCTTATTTATTTTCATTTTGGATGGTATGGCAATTGGTGCAAGTGAGGTGTTAAAGTCCCCCAATGTTATTGTGTTACTGTCGATTTCCTCTTTTATAGCTGTTAACATTTGCCTTATGTATTGAGGTGCTCCTATGTTGGGTGCATATATATTTGTAATTGTTATATCTTCTTCTTGGATTGATCCCTTGGTCATTATGTAGTGTCTTTCCTTGTCTCTTGTAACATTCTTTATTTTAAAGTCTATTTTATCTGATATGGGTATAGGTACTCCAGCTTTCGTTTGGTTTCCATTTGCTGGAATATCTTTTTCCATCTCCTCCCTCTCAGTCTGTATGTGTCCCTAGGTCTGAACTGGGTCTCTTGTAGACAGCATATATATGGGCCTTGTTTTTGTATCCATTCAGCAAGCCTGTGTCTTTTGGTTAGAGCATTTAATCCATTCACGTTTAAGGTAATTATTGATATGTATGTTCCTATGACCATTTTCTTAATTGTTTTGGGTTCATTTTTGTAGGTCCTTTTCTTCTGTTGTGTTTCCCACTTAGAGAAGCTCCTTTAGCATTTGTTGTAGACCTGGTTTGGTGGTGTTGAATTCTCTTAGCTTTTGCTTATCTGTAAAGCTTTTGATTCCCCCATCGAATCTGAATGAGATCCTTGCTGGGTAGAGTAATCTTGGTTGTAGGTTCTTTTCTTACATCACTTTAAGTGTATCATGCCACTCCCTTCCGGCTTGTTGAGTTTCTGCTGAGAAATGAGCTGTTAACCTTATGGGAGTTCCCTTGTATGTTATTTGTCGTTTTTCCCTTGCTGCTTTCAATAATTTTTCTTTGTCTTTAATTTTTGCCAATTTGATTACTATGTGTCTCAGCGTGTTTCTCCTTTAGTTTATCCTGTATGGTACTCGCTGCACTTCCTGGACTTGGGTGGCTATTTCCTTTCCCATGTTAGGGAAGTTTTTGACTATAATCTCTTCAGATATTTTCTCGGGTCCTTTCTCTCTCTCTTCTCCTTCTGGGACCCCTATAATGCGAATGTTGTTGCATTTAATGTTGTCCCAGAGGTCTCTTAGGCTGTCTTCATTTCTTTTCAATGTTTTTTCTTTATTCTGTTCCACAGCAGTGAATTCCACCATTCTGTCTTCCAGGTCACTTATCCGTTCTTCTGCCTCAGTTATTCTGCTATTGATTCCTTCTAGTGTAGTTTTCATTTCAGTTATTGTATTGTTCATCTCTGTTTGTTTGTTCTTTAATTCTTCTACATCTTTGTTAAACATTTCTTGCATCTTCTCGATCTTTGCCTCCATTCTTTTTCCGAGGTCCCGGATCATCTTCACTATCATTATTGTGCATTCTTTTTCTGGAAGGTTGCCTATCTCTACTTCATTTAGTTGTTTTTCTGGGGTTTTATCTTGTTCCTTCATCTGGTATATAGCCCTCTGCCTTTTCATCTTGTCTATCTTTCTGTGAATGTGGTTTTTGTTCCACAGGCTGCGGGATTGTAGTTTTTCTTGCTTCTGTTGTCTGCCCTCTGGTGGATGAGGCTATCTAAGAGGCTTGATGGGAGGGACTGGTGTTGGGTAGTGCTGACTGTTGCTCTGGTGAGCAGAGCTCAGTAAAACTTTAATCCACTTACCTGTTGGTGGATGGGGCTGTGTTCCCTCCCTGTTGGTTGTTTGGCCTGAGGCAATCCAACACTGGGGCCCACCTGGGCTCTTTGGTGGGGCTAATGACAGACTCTGGGAGGGCTCACGCCAAGGATTACTTCCCAGAACTTCTGCTGCCAGTGTCCTTGTCCCCACAGTGAAACAGAGCCACCCCTCGCCTCTGCCGGAGACCGTCCAACACTAGCAGGTAGGTCTGGTTCAGTCTCCCCCAGGGTCATTGCTCCTTCCCGTTGGTCCCAATGTGCACACTACTTTGTGTGTGCCCTCCAAGAGTGGAGTCTCTGTTTCCCCCAGACCTGTTGAAGTCCTGCAGTCAGTTCCCACTAGGCTTCAAAGTCCGATTCTCTAGGAATTCCTCCTCCCATTGCTGGACCCCCTGATTGGGAAGCCTGACGTGGGACTCAGAACATTCACTCCAGTGGGTGGACTTCTGTGGTATAAGTGTTCGCCAGTCTGTGAGTCACCCACCCACCAGTTATGGGATTCGATTTTACTGTGATTGCACCCCTCCTACCATCTCATTGTGGCTGCTCCTTTGTCTTTGGATGTGGGGTATCTTTTTTGGTGAGTTCCAGTGTCTTCCTGTCAATGATTGTCCAGCAGCTAGTTGTGATTCTGGTGTTCTCACAAGAGCGAGTGAGAGCATGTCCTCCTACTCCGCCATCTTGGTTCCTCGCAATGTTCTATATTGTTATTTGTTTATTTAATTTTAAAATTGTATATTTTATACACAGTAGTTATAATCTCTTAATCCCCTACCCCTGTCTTGCCCACTGGTAACCACAAGTTTATTCTCTATACCTGTGAGTCTGTTTCTGTTTTGCTATATTCAGTATTATTTTTTTATTTTTTAGATTCCACGTATAAGTGATAACATACAGTACTTGTCTTTCTCCGTCTTACTTAAGCATAATATCCTCCGAGTCCATCCATGTTGTTGCAAATGGCATAATTTTATTATTTCTTATGGCTGAGTAGTCTTCCATTATGTATATAACCCACTTCTTCTTTATCCATTCATCAGTTGACGGACACTTAGATTGCTTCCATATCTTGGCTATTGTAAATAATGCAGCTATGAACATTGGGGTGCCTGTATCTTTTCAAATTAGCATTTTCATTTTTTCTGGGTATGTAACCAGGAGTGGAATTTCTGCAACATATGGTAGTTCTAGTTTTAGTTTTTAAAGCAACTTCCATACTGTTTTTTGTAGTGGCTACATCAGTTTACATCCCACCAACAGTGTACTCTAGTTACCTTTACTCCACATCCAACATTTGTTATTTGTAGACTCTTTGGTCGTAGTCATTCTGACAGATGGTTGATGATACCTCATTGTGGTTTTGATTTGCATTTCTCTGATGATTAATGATGTTGAGTATCTTTTAATGTTGCTGTTGTTCAGCTGTATATCTTCTTGGGAAAAATGTCTATTCAGGTCTTCTGTCCACTTTAAAAAAAATTTATTTTATTTATTTATTTATTTTTGGCTGCGTTGGGTCTTCGTTGTTGCGTGTGGACTTTCTCTCCTTGGGGTGAGCGGGAGCTACTCTTCATCGCGGTGTGCGGGCTTCTCATTGCGGTGGCTTATCTTTGTTGCAGAGCACAGGCTCTAGGTGCATGGGCTTCGGTAGCTTTGGTGCTTGGACTCAAGTGCAGGCTCAGTAGCTGTGGTGCATGGACTTAGTTGCTCTGCAGCCTGTGGGATCTTCTCTGACCAGGACTTGACCCCATGTCGCCTGCATTGGCCGGCGGATTCTTAACCACTGTGCCACCAGCTAAGTCCCTTCTGCCCTTTTTTTAATCAGATTGTTTTCTTTAAAAATATTGAGTTATATGAGCTCATTATATATTTTGGATATTAACCCCTTATTGGTCATAGCATTTGCAAATATTTTCTCCCATTCCATAGGTTGTCTTTTCTTTTTGTCAATGATTTCTTTGCTGTGCGAAAGCTTCTGAGTTTAATTCCCATTTGTTTATTTTTGCTTTAGTTCCTTTTGCCTTGGGAGATAGATCCAAAAAAATATTGCTACGATTTATGTCAAAGGGTGTTCTTATGTTGTCCTCTAGGAGATTTATGGTTTCAGGTCTTACATTTAGGGCTTTAATCCATTTTGAGTTTATTTTTGTATATTGTGTGAGAAAATGTTCTAATTTCATTCTTTTTCACATAGCTGTCCAATTTTCCCAATATCACTTATTGAAGAGACTGCCTTTTCTCTGTCGTATATTCTTGCCTTTTTTGTGGCAGATTAACCAAAAGTGCGTGGGTTTATTTCTGGGCTGTCTATTCTCTTCCACTGATTTTTTGTGTCTGTCTGTGTGCCAGTGCCATAGTGTTGGGTTGGCTAAAACATTCGTTTGGGTTTTTCTGTAAGATGTTATGGAAAAACCCAAACGAACTTTTTGGCCAACCCAATATTTTGATTACTGTAGCTTTGTAGTATAGTCTGAAGCCAGGGAGTGTGATACCTCCAGCTTTGTTCTTTTTTTCTCAAGGCAATTCAGCGTCTTTTGTGTTTTCATACACATTAAATTATTTTTTGTTCTCATTCTGTGAAAAATGCTGTTGGTATTTTGATAGGGATTGCATTGAATCTGTAGATGGCCTTGGGTAGTATAGTCATTTGACAATACTGACAATATTTTAAGGTATACTTTTCTTAATTCACAAAATATTCTAAATAGTTGAAAGTAAAAATTTGATGAATTGAGTCAAAAAGTAATGTACTAGGGTTGCTCTTTTTTAAAGAAAACAACAACAAGGAATATAGTAAATCCTCTCAGAAATAAATGTTTTTCGAAGAAAAAAATAAAGCTTGTTATTTTATCTGTAATAAAATCTGAGTTATGATATATGTTTGATATATTATTATGATATATATATTATGATATATTATGATATATATTATATATATTATGATATAATATATATCATATATATACATATATATTGTTATATATATACATATATATACATATATATGTATATATGTATATATATGTTTTATATATATATATAAAATCTCATCCAGTGTCCAGTTGAAAGAATAAAGGATAGTACCAGACATGAAGATGCTGGTGACAACAAAGGGTTCTGAATTTTTTCTTGAGGCAGCACAGTCAAGTCTGTTGTCAAGGGTCACTATATATATATATATATATATATATATATATATATATAAAACAGCTATATATATACATTATATATATATATACACATATATATTATATATTATGATATATATATTATCATATATATATCATAATATATATATTATGATATATTATTATATATTATTTTATGGTTGATTATGCTCTATTCATGTGTCTAATAATTCTCTATTCTTGTGCTCCTACATATACATGGCTTTTGGGACTATATAGTACATTACTAAAAATCTGTTATTCAATTTAACATGATGATAAGGAGAACATCGTATGGACAATCCAGAAAAAAAAAACAACCCACACCATTTGCCACAAAAAAAGGGATCCATTAACTGGTAAATTTTATAGGCTACCAGAAAACTGATATGGAATCATTTGTGATGCTATACCTTGCTTTTTATTTTCTGGAATAGATTCTGATTTTACCATTTATTTCTTATGACATCTTGATAGTTTATGTGTACCATGTCATGTGGTGAGAATGAATAACATTACTCCATATTTATGTTTAAACAGTAAGTTTTGGGTTTCTGCAAATTACTTTATATGTTAGGAAAACACAGACACTAGAATTCTTACTAACAAGGGTTTCCTTCTTAATGGAGAGGAAGGATGATGGAAATTGAAAATATTCCCTAGGCATTTTACTGCACTGTAGAATTTCCATTTGGCTGTATATTGAATTGTTGACGAATTTGGCTCAAGAGTTAGCGATTCTTCATTTTAATAAGAAAGACATTAGTATGGCTACATATGAGATGCTCTTTCTTATAGTCCAGACATCTGCTGAATTGCCACAATTAACATTCCACCTTGCCTGAATTACTTTATTATTTAAATTCAGTGAAGTTCTGTTGTTTAAAAAAGAGACAATGAACATCCTGAAATTCAGGAAAAAACTTAAACAAAGCCTCTGAGGAGAAGGGGTAAAGCTGGACAACACAAGGTGATTCAGAAATGAGTGTCTGCTGAAGAGATGAGGTCCTCCCATTGTGACCCTTGACAACAGACTTGACTGTGCTGCCTCAAGAAAAAATTCAGAACCCTTTGTTGTCACCAGCATCTTCATGTCTGGTACTATCCTTTATTCTTTCAACTGGACACTGGATGAGATTTTATTTGCATAGACTTCCCTGTGGTGGTTGCATCCTGGTTACTCTCCAGTTATTTAGTGAGTATTGTGTTTTAGAGCAGAGGTTGGAACACTTTTCCTGTAAAGGACCAGATACTAAAAATTGGGGGCCATAGTAAATATAGCACTGTTTACTATTATAGGTAGTAAATATTTAGACCCTGTTTAGGGGCCGTATGGTCTCTGTTGCAACCATTCAACTCTAACAGCAAAAGGAATTCAACTCCTAAAGAGACTCTGTAAACAAATTAATGTGGCTGTGTCTAATACACATTTTTTTTTTTCTGCGGTACGTGGGCCTCTCACTGTTGTGGTCTCTCCCGTTGCGGAGCACAGGCTTCGGACGCACAGGCCCAGTGGCCATGGCTCATGGGCCCAGCCGCTCTGCGGCATGTGGGATCCTCCTGGACTGGGGCACGAACCCGTGTCCCCTGCATTGGCAGGCGGACTCTCAACCACTGCACCACATTTTTTCAACAATCAGAGAGTAAGATGAATTTGGCTCATGAACTATAGTTTTCCAACTCTTAATTTGAGGATGGGTAACTTTACAGTCATTCATTATTAATTTATTAATAAATTCAACAAGAGTTTGTTGGTTACTTTTTCATTGCCAAGTACTGTGAATAACTGTATTCTAAATTTTACTTTGCTTTAACAGAAGAGACCCAACAAAGCATAGTTACCAAGCAAATAACAGTGGCAACAGTATCTGAAAGAATTAATGTTCATTAAAAATTCAGTATTAGGGCTTCCCTGGTGGCGCAGTGGTTGAGAGTCCGCCTGCTGATGCAGGGGATACGGGTTCGTGCCCCGGTCCGGGAGGATCCCACATGCCGCGGAGCAGCTGGGCCTGTGAGCCATGGCCACTGAGCCTGTGCGTCCGGAGCCTGTGCTCCGCAACGGGAGAGGCCACAACAGTGAGAGGCCCGCGTACCACAAAAAAAAAAACAAATAAAAACAAAAAAAACCCTGAGTGTTAGCTTGCATTTATACCAAAATCGTTTGACTTGAAGCATAGAGTAATTCTGTGTATAGTCAGAATACCATTAGTCTGTATAAAGGTCTGCTTGAATATATTAGAGCAGGATTAAATACTGTGTGTGCATCTCACATAACTCAAGGGTATGTGTACTGGTCAAAAGAGGTAGTAGGTATGACGATGTTATATAAGAATATTTATTCAATATAATAAAATACAGATAGATTTAAACTCTACTCACACATTAATATTAAGGATAAAGTATACTTATACATAAATAATTTGTATGTGGAGCTTACAATGCAGGGCTGGTGCACATATTACTGAGTCAAGTTTTTGAGAGTGTTCCAGGTCCTTGAAGTTGGTATTATCTAAGCCACCTTACCCTTTTATTGTTCAGTATGTTCTCCCCTCAAAGGTAAGGTGTTTATAGGAGAAGAAAAGGGGAGAAACATCTATTTCTGGCTAAAATGGAGAGGGCTGGATCACAGACTTTTCAGAGTAGAAAAGACAGAACATTTATCAACCTTTTCCATGAATCCAGCAAAACTTGATATCAAAATTTGACAAAGATACTATATAGAAATAATCTCACAGGCTAACTTCTCTCATGGTCATGGATATAAAAATGATAAAATATAGCAGAATGAATCCAGTGACCTATGAAAATGATTTTATATCATGACCAACTTGAGTTTATTTTGGGAATGAAAGGTTGGCATAGTACTTGAAATTAACATAATTTACATATAGCACAGGGAACTGTATTCAATATCCTGTGACAAACCATAATGGAAAAGAATATTAAAGAAGAGAATGTATATTTAGGTTGCTTCCATGTCCTGGCTATTGTAAATAGTGCTGCTATGAACATTGGGGTGCATGTGCTTTTTTTGAATTATGGTTTTCTCTGGGTATATGCCTCAAATCTAGAATAATGGTATAGGTGATCTAATTTGAAAAGCAGAAATAGAGACACAGATGTAGAGAACAAATATATGGATACCAAGGGGGGATGGGGGGTGGGAGGAATTGGGAGATTAGCACATGTACACTATTGATACTATGTATAAAATAGATAACTAATGAGAACCTAGTGTATAGCACAGGGAACTCTACTTAATCCACTGTGGTGACCTAAATGGGAAGGAAATATAAAAATGAGGGGATATATGTATACATACAGCTGATTCATTTTGCTGTACAGCAGAAACTAACATAACATTGTGAGGCAACTATACTCCAATAAAAATTAATTTTAAAAACAATGTATATATGTATATAACTGGGTCACTTTGCTGTACAGCAGAGATTGCCACAACATTGTAAATCAACTATACCTCAGTTAAAAAAAATTTAAAAATGAAACAAAACATAATTTAGCACATAAGCATTACAAAGGAGAAAAACTATATAATCATATCAGTGGATACAAAAAAAATTTGATAATATTCAACACCCATTCATGGCTAAATAATTTTAAAAAGACTCAGCTTTTACAAAACTATGGGAAACATTATTATTAGTTATGAAATATTAAGGCATAGTCTATGTGGCATGGGGAATAAAACAGTGATGTCAATTATCACCATTTTGATTTGACATTGTACTAGAAGTCACCAGTGCAATAAGTCAAGAAAAATAAAAGAATTGGAAAAGAAACAAACTGGTATTATTTGTGTATACAGAGGATTTAATGGATCTACAGATATTAATACTTAATATTAAAATTCAGTGACTTCATCAGGGTCACTGCATACAAGGGCAATATGCAAAAATTAGTTGCATTTCTATGTATCTTGAAATATGAAAAAATAGTTAAAGAGTATCAAAAACATTAAATACCTAAGAGTGAGTGTAAGAAAAGAGATGCAAAACCTCTAACCAGAGTATTTAAAAACCTACTGAGAGAAATTAAAGACCTAAGTAGATGGAGTTAAATTCTTTGCTCATGGGTTGAAAGACTCAGTCCCATATGGCTTCCTTAGAGGTGAGAGGAAGAAGTAAATGTTTTTTAAAAAATAGACATGTGTAGGGAAAGATGTTACATGTTTCATCTGTACAATTTGAATAGCCCCAGTTCAGTGTGATATTTGTTGAGCACTTACTAAATGTTGGGTACTTGGAACTGAGAGATGGGTAAGATACAGTCCATACCCCCCAAAACCTCAAGAAGCACATGTAGGTGTATAAGTACAGGGAGAGCAGCCATTTAACACAAATTCAGCACTGTGTACAATGGGATTAGTGAAGGAAAATAGGAAGTATACATCGCTATGGAAACACAGTAAGAGAACAGTGAATTTTACCAGAAGTTGAAGGGGTCCACAAGATAAGAAGATAATGATATTTGTTCTGGTTTTTAATAGGTGAATCAGAATTTTCCAAGTGGATTGTGTGTGTGTGTGTGTGTGTGTGTGTATGTGTGTGTGCGCGCATGCGTGTATGCACACAAGTAGATGTTTGAATAGGAGAGGAGGGTTGGGAATTCCAGGCAGAGGCATTTGTGTAAAAATGGCACAGCAGAGTGAAAATTTCTAGCTTGTTAGGGAATATATCTGTGTAACTAAGACATAAAGCTTGGAGTATTATAATGGCTTCAAATGACGTTGGAAAGGTGGGCTAGGATCCATTATGAAGGGCATCCAGCCCTGTTGATCAACTTTTGTATCCATGGGCTATCTTTCAAACTGGGAATTAGAATTACTAATGAATAAGTGTGAGTAACAATTACTCTAATATGTGTTTAACATGCAGGTTCCATGGCTCTACCTGCAAAAATCCTGATTTGGTAAATATGGAGTCTCGACTTGACCTCCAAGGCTCTTGAACGGTAGTTTGAGAACTACCCTTGCAGGCAGTTTTCCAGGCAGGTGTTTTACAAATAACCCCTAACATGGGTGTGGAGAATGAATTAGAGTGAGGGTTGAGGGACAGCAGGGGGATCTGAGGCAAGAAGGAAAATGAGGAAATTGTTGCAGTGTCTCAAGTGAGAGATGACTTTAATGAATCGCTTCTCCTGTAATTCATATTTTCTTGTGTCGGTGGCTGCCTTTGTGGTGAGCACCCTGAGTGTGGGAAGCTAACCTTCTGGTGTTTTGTAGCCTCTGGCACCCAGCGTGATGCTTTATCATTCCACAGCTGGTGCTTTTGAGTGAATGAGGAATGTGGCCTACCAACCTCGGCAGAGTTTAGGGGGCATGTGTATATTATTTCTGGAATTTTCTTTTCCCATCATGGATCTGGTGACAACCACCTTCCAGGTGCCAGTGCTCGCAGGACTCCCTGAGCCTTACCAGGCTTGCTTTTCTGCTAGCATTCTCCCCCAATGAAACTGGACAACCAATGAGGGCTTCCAGGGCACCAATACAGCAGTTGGTGCTGATGTAATTGTGTATTTTAATCAGCCTTCTGTTGGGCAGTGTGTCAAGATGCAATCACGATGAAAGATTGAATAAATCTGAGGGCTAAAATTCTGGTGACTGCTTTTCACTGATGTACCATCAGTGTGTCTAGCTTCATGCCTGGCACATAAGTATTCAAAGAATAGTTGAAGAATTGGTGATGAAACATATGAATGAATAAATTAATTTGAGGGCAGGCAAACCTTTGAGCATCGCTGAGCATTCACCCAGGAAACCAGCAGAAAGTCTGCTCTCAAGGCAGTGAGTGAGAGGATGAATTTCAAGCAGTGAAGCTACCAGCGCCCCCAGAGCAAGGGAGTGGAAAGAGCTCCTGTTAGCAAGGTAGATCTGAAATCCAGAGCAGAGGACATTCATTCTAGACTGTTCCCTGGACATACACACCCTCCAGGCTTTTGGAAATGACAACTTATATTTGAGGCTGGACATTGCTTAATTTATGGAGAGCTGTTGGGTTGGTTTTCAGATATATCCTAGGATTTTGGAGTGAAACATTTGTTCTTTGGACTTAAGGATGAAATAATGAAGATATAATCCAGGGCAAATCTCGGCCTCTGGGAAGAGATATATGCATAGGATCCCTGAGTAAGTGCTGGAGTTGGTGTGCCGACTCTTGGCAAAGCTGGCTTGGCTCTGGTTTGGTCGATGGGCAGCCAGGGAGACCTGTGTAGGGTCTCTGCATACATGGACCCCAGCTTTCACAGGAGGGGCCTGAAACTCCCAGGGGCCTCTGCTGAGCATTCTCTGTGGTCAATTCAGGAAAGGGATTAAGTAAGAGTTTCTTCCTCTTCTCCCTGCTCCCCAATTTAGACATCGATATGGTAAAACGATCATTTGAAATGAAAACCCCTTAATGAATGTTTAACTTTCTCTGTTTTGCCACAAATTATTTTAACATTCCTTGGAGTCTCTACCCTCCTCCTTATTTTAAGAACTTTCACATTTTAATGTCAAAACAACTCCAGGAAGTAGGAGCGGTTTGCACGTAGAGCCTGGCTCTGGGAAGCTAACCTCTTTTGCAGTCAGACTCCTGTGGTTGTGGCGCTGAGGGTCAGTTTTAATGCTCTGTGTCTTGCATCAGCATGGAGTTTGGTTTTCCATTTCAGAACCTATCTCCAGTTTCACGTACATTTAAAGTCACCCATCTTTGGTATTAGCTGACTCTCCCTTTACTTTGCAACTTATTTATCTTCTCTTGATTCCTGCTTGTGATCCTGGGGATTTTTTTTTTTTTTGGACAGATGTGAGCCCCAATTCTCCATCTGTAAAATGTAGACAATACTGCTACCTTCCTAGTGAACTTGCTATGAGAGTTACTTTAAATTAATATGTTGTTTGAAAGCACTTAGTCCAATACCTGGCACACCTCCGTCAGTCAGTAAAGTTGGCTGTCAACTTGGTTCATTCCTTCCTCATAGAGATGCTGAGCCAAACGCAATACTAAATATAGACAGTCACCGCTCTTTCATGAAGAAAAAAATCTGTAAGGTTTTGATTGTGTTGTATCTATTTGCATAAATGTATGCATGTGTATGCGACCCTTTCCTCCATTAGACTGTATTCCTTCTGGACAAGGTGGCATATTAAACCTAGCACCCATCATGGAGCCAACCACATGTTCACATTTTATAACCAGTATTGGGTTAAAAGCAGAAGTTCAGGAATCAGAAAGACCTGGTCTGTCGATTCCTTGGCAAGTTAACTCTCTGAGTGTAGATGCCCAATTTGTAAACTGGAGCCAATGATGCCTGCCTCACTGGATCAGTCTGAACATTAAGGCGGCAATGATTAGTCAGGCACTTGGCCCTTGGGCTCTGTGCTAAATAAATTATATTGGCAGTTTATAACAATTAAGGAAGAAGTTGAGAGCATATCATTTTTTTAAACCACTGTGCTTTTCTTGCCACTGCATAACCACTTTATTTTCATTGATACGAGGAACCTGTCAGAGCCTTGTGTTATGGAAGGGAGCTCTTTCGTCCCAGGATAAGATCAGAGCCCTGAGGAACACACTGCATATATAGGATCTTAGGGGTCCCTGGTGTTGACCAGTGAAATGTCCACCACCAGCCTCCTACTTTAGGTGCAGCCATTTCCCAGGCAGCAGTCAGTACAGTCTTTTCAAAAGTTAATCTGATAATGCCACCTCACTGCTTTAAATCATTTAATGATGGGCCATTGTTCTTGGGATAGATAGAACTCCTCAAAGCCCCACATGTGTCCCTATACACCTTCCTCCTTCCTCTTAAATTACTCTTTCTTTTCCTCTCTCTCCGCTCCCAGTTCTCCATGCCCCAGGACTTTTGCACATGTTGTTCCCTCTGTTTAGAATGCTCTTCTGTTCCCTCATTGATTTGCTAACTCCTACTCATCCTTCAGATCTTAGCCTTGACCTTGCTTCCTCAGGGAAGCCTCCCAGATCCATCTGAAATGGTCAGATTCCAGTATTGTAGGGTCTCCTTGCCTTGGATACTTATCTTTACAGACACAGTTTTTATATGGTAGTTTTTGTTTGTTTGTTTGTTTGTTTGTTTTTTAAGGTACGTGGGCCTCTCACTGTTGTGGCCTCTCCCGTTGCAGAGCACAGGCTCTGGACGCGCAGGCTCAGCGGCCATGACTCATGGGCCTAGCCGCTCCGCTCCTGCATCAGCAGGCGGACTCTCAACCACTGCGCCATCAGGGAAGCCCTATACGGTAGTTTTTAACCCAGCTGAGATTTTAATATTTGTTCGTATGACTATCAGATTGCTGTCCTTCTTAGTCATTACGGCTGCTATAACAAAATATCACAGACTGGTTGCTTATAAACAACGAAAATGTATTGTGGAGGCTGGAAGTCCAGGGTCAGGGTGCTAGCATGGTTAGGTTCTAAAAAAGACTAGAAAGGGCCCGCTTTCTAGTCGAACACTTCTCACTGTGTCCTCACATGGTGGAAAGGGTAGGGGGCTCAGTGGGTTCTCTTTTATAAGGGCACGAATTCCATCCACAAAGGCTCTACCCTCATGACCTAATCATCTCCCGAAGTCCCCACCTACTAATACCATCACCTTTGGGGGTTAGTATTTCAATAGATGAATGTTGGGAGGATACATTCAGAGCACAGTACTGTGTATCTCCTGCATTGTACTATGGGATGCCTGGGTATTTCTATATTGCATATTATTGTATCAAAGACTCCTATCCAGCGGGCTGGCCCTGGTATGGCCCTGTCAGTTACTAAACTGCTATATGTGTACTGGCATGAGAACAGTTGCATACCACTAGACAAGTATCTGAGCCCTGAAGACCCTGAGTGTCCCTTCTGCCACCCAGCTGCTCTGGCCATTCACCTGGAAGCTCTGGACCTCCCCACAGTCTGGTAACAAAAGAAGTAAATCCTGGCACAGAGGAGCCTTTCAAAAACCTGGACTCCGGCGGGCACGTATAGCATGCTTATGTTGTGTTCATTCTCGGCTATTTTGAATGACACTGTGTATTGTTCCTGGTAACCACAGAGCAGCTACATGCTAAGTGCTTGATAAACATTTATTTAGTTTTTTAAAACATCTTTATTGGAGTATAATTGCTTTACAGTGTTGTGTTAGTTTCTGCTGTATAACAAAGTGAATCAGCTATATGTATACATATATCCTCATATCCCCTCCCTCTTGTGTCTCGTCATACAGAGTGAAGTAAGTCAGAAAGAGAAAAACAAATACTGTTATGCTAACACTTATGTGGAATCTAAAAAAAGAAAAAAATGGTTCTGATGAACCTAGGGACAGGACAGGAATAAAGACACAGATGTAGATAAACATTTATTGAATGAAGTGGATGGTCATTGAAAAGAGACGCAGACATGGCTACAGAATGGGGCTCAGCTTGCCCTGCAGCTGTGGCTTGGGCTACCCAGCCTCACTCCTCTACTCCAAAGGGTCCTGGTGCTTCCCCACCAGAGGCCTTTCTTCTGTGTCCACCATCCCCATAATGGCTGGGTTTTGAGGCCTAGGATTCAAACCAGGAACTGCCACAACTGGGGAGGAGAGGAGATGAAAGAAGAATGACCCCAGGACAAGTTCAGATGGATGAGTTGACAGGGCTGAGGAGAAATGCCTCCTCCAGACAGCTCTGCCTTAAGCCAACCCTGTTATTTCCATATATAAAGTAATTAAATATTGAGGCAGTTTAACCCATTTCTTTGTTTCTTGGGTCAGGAAGCAGGATAAACTCAGAGCCATAGCAGACCAGGGGACGTGGAGGAGAGGACAAAACGAAGTGCAGTGTTGGGCCTGTGTTGGAAAAGTGTGCTAATTATGAAGGTGAAGACAGAGGGCAGGGAAGGAATTCAGGCTGTACCTCAAAGGAATCTCTATTTCACAGTTCCATGGGGCCAAGTCCCTTTAGTTGAGCCCTGCTGGCCTGCCATGGCATCCGGGAATCCTACAGTGACAAGGCTGGCATCAAGGCAAGGGAGTGGCTGCCCCCAGCTCTCAGGACCTTACCTACGGTTGACCAACATGGGGAGAAGGGATTGGAAGACATAGGGATGTAGGAAAAGCTTTTGAAAGTCAAGCAACAGCATCCGTGCAAGGGAGTACGCCTCAGGTTAAAGCTTACTTGAATTTTATTCATTGATTTATTTATTATTTTCAGTGGGGATAAAAAGGTGGATAACTACCTTTCTTGCTCTCGAGGACTTTGTTTGAAAGGGAAGGTAAAAATGCACAGAAATAATAATATCAATGACAGTAGGGAAGAGTCAAGTGCCAAAGGCATTTAGAAAGAAGGGGTTACTTTTCTATAGGGGAAGACAATGCTTCATGGGGAAGGTACCATTTGGGGTTTGAAGCGTGCGTAAGACTTGGTCATAGTACAATGGGGAAGTGACTGTTGAAAGAGTTTAGCAAAGGAGTGATCTGACCAGAGCCGTGACAGTCATATGCTGGAGGTGTTCAGGGTGGAATGTGAGAGAAATGTAGGGCTATGGGAGACAATTCTGTTGGTTGGGGCCACAGCAACTGGAGGACTGGAAAGGCTTTGAAACGTGACTCGGGAACAGCCATAGAGAAAGAAGCAGTTAAAAGAGGAGTCTAAAGTCTAGGTGAAAGACTGCAAGGATAACAGCCATTATCATAAATCTGATGCCAAAGAAAGAAACAAAATAAGTAAAGAGGTAACACTGAGTTTGGTTTAGTTACTGTTGAGCTTAAGAAGAAAACTAGATGGAGGATGAAGACATCAAATGGACAGAGTGAAAGACTGATGCTGAGTGTGAAGGTCAGGACTGAGCTACAGATTTGGGGGTGAAATATATGAAGGTGAAAAGAAGCCACGGGCAATGATGAGGTCACCCAAGGATAGACTTTGGATAGAAACTGGACATTCACAGTCCCAGCGGAAGTAGGCAGAGTGATCCAGGAATTCCCTGGGCACTGGTGGTTACTGACTGAATGCAGTGAGCCAGGTGAGATGAATTGAAAGAAGTAGGTTTACTGAAGGTGTGAAGGTTGACTCTTGGAATCTAGCCAGTGTCTAGTCCGAGTTTGTCAAGAACTTTTCCGGTTTTAGCATGAAAAGTCCAGGAAACCGCATCAGTCCCAGTGAACTGGGACAGTTGGTCGCCCTCTATATGTCAAACCTCACTGATTAGAACCCTTGCCATAAACTTCTGGCATATATAACTTTTCTTGCTTTTTTTTTTTTTTTTACCAAAGGATCAAACCTTTTCTGCTGAGGCAAATGTGCGTGAGAAAAGGAACCTTATCCACAGGCTAATCAGCAGCCCTACTGTGTGCAAAGGGTGAGGTTTTACTTGGATGAGGCTCATCACATTTGCTCCTGGAGGGCCAGTGTTCATACCTGAAATTAGTAAAACGGGCCCCAGCTTTGATGAAAAAATGGACAAAGCGTTCATGTTTGGATGTTTGCACCTATTAGCTTGTCACTATTAGGTGTTCTTCCTTGGTTGTGCATGTCACCTGCTCAGAATATGGGCCTTGGGAAAGGGTGACTGACAGAAGAAACACCAAGAAATGTCAGGTTTGATATGTATTCAAGGCTTCAACTTGAAACTGAAAACAGGTGGCCCTCAGTCCAAGCAGATGTGCTTAATGAAGTCCACCCCCTAAGTTAATGTAAATAAGCTGTCAACTCTCCTCGTTCTTCCAAGGGTAGTGGCTCTTAGGAAAACTCCTGTCGAAATCGTCTACAGAGATACACACTAAATGCTCTTGACATGTTCAGCTCCAAGCTAGGCTGTGTGGGAGAGCCAAAAGAAAAAAATAAGACAGAGCTCTTGTTCTAAGGGAATCAAAATTCAGTTGTGAAAGCGAGAGAGAGGCATGGACATATATACACTACCAAACGTAAGGTAGATAGCTAGTGGGAAGCAGCCTCATAGCACAGGGAGATCAGCTCAGTGCTTTGTGACCGCCTGGAGGGGTGGGATAGGGAGGGTGGGAGGCAGGGAGACGCAAGCGGGAAGAGATATGGAAACATATGTATATATATAACTGATTCATTTTGTTGTGAAGCTGAAACTAACATTTATACTTTTATACATTTTATACTTTTATACATTTATACTTATATACATTTATACTTTTATACATTTATAACATTTATACTATACATTTATGCTATTAAACTAACATTTATAGCAATTATACTCCAATAAAGATGTTAAAATGAAAAAAAAAAATTCAGTTGTGAGATAGAGGCGAAAGCACCTGAATCAACTAGAGAAAAAGTCGAGGAAAATCTGAAAAACCTCCATGTTGTGAGGCATAAAAGTAGGTGCTCCAGGAATTTAGAAGACAGGGTGTGGGTGTGGGCAGGTGTAGCCCATGAAGGCTTCAAGGAGGAGGGCCCTTTTGCTGAGCCTTAGAGAAGAGAGAGAAAGCAGCATCTGGGCAGAGTCACAGCATTGGTGAAGGCTCAAACCTCATTCTCTGGAGGGGCCCAGCTTCACCACTACCACTGTGCTTTTGCTTTATCTAACAACTGTGTTAGCTCCTATGCTAGGCAGGAGAACAGAAGGTTCAACTCGCTTCTCTCCCCTGCAGTCACTCCCAGACTGATAGCACCTCTAGTTTGTTTCTCACTCAATTTCCAAATTTTCAGTCCAGCCATGTGCCATTGGGTAGACATTAGTGTCATGAGTTTTTGTGTTATATTAAAGATGATGAGAGCTGTGAATGTTTATCTTTGTTTCTTTTTTCTCTCTCGTATGTTTGCTGAGGCAGAGGAGTTGGAATAATTTCTCTAAAAATTGTTTACTTTTCCTACTATGCTCAAATGAGGCACAATAGACTTTACTCTTCGTCCTGTCAGTGTTTGGTCATTTTCTCAAATTACACAACAAGAAATACGGGGTTCGGCTTGGCCCTCTGTAGCTAATGTTTCTTCGTGATCTGATGTTTAGGGAGGGACCCTCTCAGGCCCTTAGCTGGGCCAAATGGGCTTGAGTGGGTCACCGTAGGGCTTGCATTTAACAGCCTGCAAGGCAAAAGTGAAGAGCTCTGAGTGACTCACTCTGATTTCCTTGTGGGGGCCCAGTTTACAACATTTTCTTGGTAAAGCAAACCTTTTTAGAACATGTCACAATCACTGCATACTTAATTTTTTGCAGAAAAAGGGAAATGCGATTGGACCTGTAGTTGATTGGAGGAGGGTTTGGAAACGGAATGGATATGCCAAGGTGAGTGGCAAGAGCCTGCTTGTGGGGTGGGTGGGGATGGAGATGGGGCTCTGAGGGAAAGTGGTAAGGCCAGGAAGCACCCCTCTTTCAAGGCAATGGAAAGAGGCAAGCTGAAGGCTCCCGGGCATTTTGCACGTAGTGATGAAATACCATCTACTCCTTGTGCGTGTCTTTGACTGAACTTGCACAGTTGTGGGGATGTGGCACAGTTCCTCCCTCAAGGCTGATGTCCCAACTTTTGTGTTGGTTTAGTTTGGCTGAGATGGAGAAATGTCCGAAGTGAGAGAACTCTGGAAGGTCTGGACTCGTGCTTGAAAACCACCAGGGCCGATTTCCCTCGTTTTGACTTTGCATATCCCGTCCCGTTCATGCTCAGCGCCTGTTGTGTAATGAATGTTTGCTGATCGAATGAATAACTGCATGGGACTCACTAAAGAACTGTTTCTTGAGGGAAAGGGGATGAATAACAGACTTGCCCTGTTCTTGACAGTCCTTACCATGAAAATTCTCAGACATAAAAGTCAATCAAATCTTTCAGCCGTTTCAGCTGCCCGTCACCACCTTCCCCCTCACCCCCTCCTCAGTCTCCAGAGTTAAGTGTGGTTAGGTTAAGTGAGGATAACTTGCAATATCTCAAAGCAGAACAGAGTGGATCTTTGATGTAAATGTTTTTGCTGAGCCGGCTTTTGGGTTTTTTTTTAGCGAGTCCAATGAGTGTAGCTATGGGCACAAAGGATGGGTTCAAGCTTCGCCTTCTGCGTCTGACTTCTGCACTGCTGCCTACCATGGGGGAAAGCATTAGGAGTTCACCGCCCTTTCAGTTTACTGCAGGAGCCGTCCTTCTGCTACATTATATTCCTGTCTAGAACTGCAGGAAAGAGAGGTTGGGACTTGAAAAGTTGCATATGCCTACGTGTCCCGGGTTATGTGATCGCTTTGTGGAAAGTCTTTTGCTGCTCTTAAAGTTTGTGAAAAATTCTGTTCTAATCACCCCAAGGTGACCAAGCCAAACAGTCGGTAAATTTCTGCCTGAGTCTCTTTGGAGGCTTATTATGGATGAAAGAGGCATGCCTCACACAGTCATCGCTGCTGGACCTGGGTGGTAAGGTTTTCTTTAGCTTAAACACACACACACACACACACACACGCGCGCGCGCGCACACACACACACACACACACGGTGGGAGTGGGGGGAATCCCTAACTGAGATATAAAAATATTGACAAAAAGATATCTCCTTGTGCAGAAATAACTCCTAAAAATAAATAAACAAACAAAGAAATATGTAGCTTCAGACCAGTTGGAGGTATAACCTTGACCCAGTCAGTTCTGACCTAGCCACCAAGAGCTTGCATTTAATTCTGGCTGGATTTAATTTATCTTTGTGATGACATGGAGTGGATATGAGTGTGTTGGCTGGCTCATGGTAGGAGCCTTGACTCCTGCATCAAAACCTTAACCAGGAAGAATTGAAAGCTGAGGCTTGAAGTTTAATGTCTGGGCTCAGGCTCGATATATGAATAACACTGAATTCACGTCTACATTTTGCCAGAGAGAGTCAGTGTTTTTTCAGTAAGGGCCAAGCAAAACAAGTTAACTGGACAATTGTTGGCGCCTCACTTAGCCCCTGGCATCTTCACAGCAAGGAGTAATCATTCCCAAGAGACTTGCTGAGGGGCTTGATTGGTTTTGATAACTCTTGGTGCCTTCAGCAGGGGCAGGCCCTTTGCACAGAGCTCGTGGAAGGCCAAGTTGCTTCCCTGTCCTGTAACCTAAGTTGCTCTCAGTAACATCAGTTCAGTTCCTTTAAGTTCCGTTCAACCCAATCCAATCTTTACTGAACTCCTACAGTGTAGATAAATGGTGGTTGACGAAGCTGTTCACTAAGCCATGTGAGGGAGCTCTTCCAGCAGGTGGCAGTGAGGTTGGCTGTTCCCCTTGGGAACCTCTGGTTGCTGCCACATAGCTCTCTGGATCCCTGAGTGTTCTAGGTGGGGGGAGTGATGCTGGGATGGCTTGTTCACTTGCACCTTCCAGAGAGACCAGTCAGGACACCACCCAAGTAATCATCTGAGCCAATGGACTTTTTTTTTTTTTAAAGGTATATACTTATACAGCTTTTTAAAAAAATGTATTTATTTTATTTTTGACTGCATTGGGTCTTCGCTGCTGTGCACAGGCTTTCTCTAGTTGCAGCGAGCGGGCGCTGCTCTTTGTTGTGGTGCGCAGGCTTCTCATTGCGGTGGTTTCTCTTGTTGCGGAGCACGGCTCTAAGCACGGGGGCTTCAGTAGTGTGGCACGTGGGCTCAGTGGTTGTGGCACGCGGGCTCAGTAGTTATGGCTCACGGACTCAGTTGCTCTGTGGCATGTGGGATCTTCCTGGACCAGGGCTCGAACCCATGTCCCCTGCCTTGGCAGGTGGATTCTTAACCACTGCGCCACCAGGGAAGCCCGTCAATGGACTCTTGAATCTTTTTAGTACCCTCTTCTTCCTCAGTTCTCTCTTACTTCTTGTCTCCAGCTGGGATGCTTTCTTTCCTTCTCTGCCTTCTTTATAAAGGCACTCATTGACACATTCGAGGGTCTCAGTCCCCACCTGGGCTTTGGGGTCTATATCATGGTGGGATCTGTCCCAAGTCAGGGATACTGCCTCAATGCCTTACTCATATTTTCTTTATTTCAGTTCATTTTCAAGGGATTCTTTGTTATAAATTTACTGTGATTTCTTTCAAAAGCCTTAACTGAGCACCTACTATGGGTCAGGTACTCTGAGCCTTGCCTTCAAAATTACTCATGCTGAATTGAAGAAAACAAATGCTTAAATAAGTAAGCATGAAGCAGAGTCAAGTCTCATGTTGCTGTTTTACATATGTCTGTACATCTACGTATGTGTACATACAGCAGTGTTCTATGGGGTTGCTGTCAGACCCTGAAAACGCCCAA
This sequence comes from Pseudorca crassidens, assembly GCF_039906515.1. NCBI lineage: Eukaryota > Metazoa > Chordata > Mammalia > Artiodactyla > Delphinidae > Pseudorca > Pseudorca crassidens. The sequence goes on along the minus strand of NC_090296.1, from coordinate 83,355,583 downwards.
GTCCTTGAATTCGTTCTTCCTGTTTTATTTCTGACTGGTTAAGAATTTAACTATTTACATTAGGGGTTGCAAATTCATATGTCTGCATGACTCAGGTAGAAAATATAAATGAAACAAGTTGTAGGGCTTCGGTGTATTGGCGAGAGCAGGCCCAGCTGAGGGAGGTCAGTGGCTAATCCAAGTTGTCGGATTATTGCTACTCAAGAATGAGGAATCACTCTTGCCGGCTCTTTTGATTGTTCGAGAGAACTTGGAAAAATTAGATATCTCGTGTGACATTTTCCAACATTATAGCATGCTATCGGCTCCCCCAAAACCCCACCTAGAGCTGAATATAGCTCCTAGTCACCAATTCGTAAGACTGATTTGCACCAGGCACGCAGACTTCTTTGTGAACATTTTAGCTCAACTGGAAACCACATGGGCTGATGTTATGGGCTCTCAGTCACCACGTGTCAGTTCATCTCCTGTGGTTCTGATGCCTTCGGTCCTCAGCTACCATGCGTCGCTGTCTATGCTCTGATGATCCATTATCTTCTGGAAGATTCACCTGACGAGTTGCTATTCACATGGTAGGGGCTCCCAAGAGGTCTCCCCAAATCACTCGGAGCCCTGTTGTTGCTTTGAATACCCCTGGTTTGCTCTGAGTTCCATTTTCTCTTCCTTTCCTTATGTGAATTCTGCCTTCCCTGAATTCTGCTGTAGGATCTCCTTTCCTTTGTCCCATGTCATCTGCTCTCCTGACCTCCTGGCAGAGGCTGGTTAGATGTTTATGAAAACTGTTGCTTCTTCTTCCTGGGCACATGGTGAGATTGCATTTCCCAGCCTTCCCTGAAGGTAGGGGAGACCCTGTGACTGACCAGGTTCCATGAACTGACCCAAACTACCTCCTGTGTCCAGCACTCTCCCCTGCCCTCTGCCTCCGCCTTTTGCCTTTCGTCATCCAGTGGCTCAATGCAGATAACCATGGCAACCTTAAAAGCCAGTGTTGAATATGGCAGAGACACAAAACAGAAGAATCTTGGATCCCTGCGTCAATACTTGGGGGAGAGCTGCCTGCTACTCAAAAACTCCTGTTTTCTACTTTATATGAGTGAGAAATTAACTGCTCCGGCATTTGAGCCATTATCTATTTTGGCGTGTGTTAGTGACTCTTAGATGTCTGCTAGATTACAAGCAACATAAAATCAGAGAGACTGCTCTATTTGTCTTTTCCTAGCTGGATTCCTAGAACCTGAGCATAGTGGTGGACACACCAGAGGTGCTCAGTTAATGCTTCGGGAATGAAAGAAAGGAAAGGAGAGGAGGGACTGGTACCATGCAAGCGATCACACATGGTTGCTTTACTCCTAAGACTAAATCAGATGCTGAGCCCCACACTGAGAGTCTGAGTGAAGGGAACCCTCTCTGTCCCCTTTCTAGGAGGATTGCTGTCATAGGTCACCCGAAACATAATGTTGGTTGAATTAAGTGCGTTAAAAGGTAGCTCGCCAGATCCTCAGAGACTTTCCTAGGAGGAGCACCTGAAGAGGTAAACGTGCTTGAAATTGGGGCGAGAAATACAAAAAGAGAAGCAGGTCTATGCGATGCTGTGGAAATATTTCCAGCAGCCAGTTGCTCTGTGCTTGTCTGTATCAGGTCACATGTCCACAGGAAAGTTATCTGGACTCTGAATGTTTGTCTTGACTTGTTTTACTGGGGGAGATGAGGTGGGGTAGGGAGACCAGAGGAGTAGAGGATCTTAGAAATCATATTTTGAAGGGAGTTTTTCATATCTGACTTTTACTAAATTGCATAGAAAGTCAGCAGATGGCATAGAAAGTGAGCAGCTTGCGTAGAAGGAAAGGGGAAACCCCTCTTGTCCTGTGTCATTGTGGTGTTGAGCAAATTTGTATTTCTGCATTCTCAAGCGGGTATAAAGAAAGCAGTTCTGTCTTAGTAGGGGACAAAAAGCTGCTTCCCCCGTACCTTTCTGAGTTGCCCCATAGCTTTCAAGCACATTTCCCCCTCCCCCATCACACACAAGCTGCAGCGCTGCAAGGTTGTGCAATGACCTTGTCACTCTTTCGAGTCCTGCTGGGCATTTCACAATTATAGTGTAATAGAGAGCATCTGCGTCAAGGTCTGTTCGGAGCCTTCCTGTTTGGTTGCGCTTCAAACAGCTCTTTAGCTGTTCTTTTCAAAGAGTAATATTTCAAGTGTACAAATAAGCATCTGAAGTTATTTTCACCTAAGTTAAAGACTGATTCTTTTTTCTTTTTAAGAATCAAGTTAAAAAAAAAAACAGTACCTTTTCCCACCCTTACCTCATGCCAAAACACTTCAGACTTGCCAGGGTAATCTGCATTTGGGCACAGACTGAGCTTGAGAGAAGGTTGAGCCCAAAGGGAAAAAAAGGTTTGTGAGGGTTACGTGCAGATGGCGGGAGGTTTTATTTTTAATTAGGGGCTGATGGAGAATGGAAATCTGTATGTAATCTGAACCTCTGCATGCACGCTGGTGGACACTCTATGGGGGAAACAATGGGAACCTCTGTTGGAGCTTTATCTGAACTGCAGCTCTGTTTTCCATACCTCAGTTGTCCAGGTAACTGTATTGTCAAAGGCAGCGACTTAACCGTAGGGAGTTCTCAGCCCCAGGGCAGGGAAACTGTCTACGACCTCCTGATGATGATGGGGAGGTGGGGAAGAGGGAGGGGGTGGGGGGAGAGAGAGAGAATGAATCACCTTTGCGAACTGAAATACCTTTGTCCCCCAGCACTAAATGCTTGTTTCCAAATCTGGAGCAAGTACCCAGAATTCTTCTTTCTCTTCCTTCTGCCTGAAAGGATGAATCTTTGCTCTGTGTGCTCTGCTAGTTCCTGGTCATCTTACAGCTTCTTGGGGGACCAGTTAGATATCTAGACTAAAAAAGGCTTCCTCTTCTCCCCTCCACAGCAACAAGCTGCACTTGGTAGTTATTGTCATAAATGCGTGCAAACTTACTTGCTTTTCTGTCTTGAAAGTTCACATAATTAATCGTCTTAACCTACTTTGTATATATATAAGACTAGAGCCAAGTATGTACATTGCCTCATCAGATAGGGGCTTTGCCTGACTGGTCCTGACTCTTTTCTGTGTATCAATATTTCTTGGCAGAGGTACTTCCATTACACACTGCTGTCCTGGGACTGGAGATAAAAGCACCCTGACACTTAGCAATAATGGATGAGCTAAGTCTAACAGAGAGAATAACTCAGTGATTTAGGGTTGGGGTGAGGATGATAAACATATAGTTGTGCTTTGCTCAAATCCAATCCTCTTGCCTGCCCTTCTCTCCTTTTGAAATAGATGAGTTCTTTCTAAATAATATGGGATGTGGGAAGAGAGCATGATAAGACATCATTTGAGAGAAATCCATCCATGTGCAGACAGTCCTTGAGAAGGATTAAAAAGGATAATTTCTGGATCGTTGTAAATTTATTAAACAGTTTTCTTCCAAGGAGTTTGGGAAACATTTGTAACTGAATTTGATCTAATTCTTTCTTGAAGATCTGAGAAGAAATTCAGTCTGAGTTCTGGGAAGGAGTATGTCCCTTCTCTTGGGGAAGGAGGTAAATAGGAAGGCAGCCTTGAATGTAGTACAGGGATGGAATCAGTGAGATGGGGAGAAGAAAGGAGAGGAGTGAAGCTTCCAAAAGAAAACCAAGACTCAACGTGCTTTTAAAAATAGCTTGTGAAAGTTTTTTTAAAAAACACTCTTATTTTGTAACTTATTGTCAGTAGACTGGGGCCAATTAAATTATGATAGGTAGCAGTAAGTGTGGTAAAAAAAAAAAAAAAGCACTAGAAGAAAAAACCCTTGGGAAGGAGAGGAAGACTGTGACCACATTCATCCATTAAATGTTTTTCTGTTTATAAAATTTAAAACCTATCTCACATTGTTGCTGTCTTTGCCCAACTTAAAAACAATGATTGATCAAAAAAAAACAATGATTGTTCCTTATGGTATCTGAGAAAGGTGGGCCTGAAAGAGGTATTCCAGATGTAAAATTCAGATTGCTTTGGCAGGTAATGCAACTGAAGGCTTTTATTCTGTCTGGTTTTCCAAGCCAGAAGGACACACCTGAGAGGAGGCAGATGCAAAGCTGAGGAATAAGAAAACCCAAGCTGCCCTTCTGAGAGAAAAATAATAGTCCTTTATAGTCCTGTTTGGGCATCTATAAGGGCAGCTGTACCCAAAGAGGGAATTTCAGGAGGATTGAGTCAAGGAGTGAAGAGTGGGTATTTTCATGTGGGAATACATCCTCAGGAGCAAAACTGATACATCTTCTTGGATTTGTGGTTATAACATGGGTTATACTCAAATATCAAACAGAATTTCATGGATCAAAGCCCTATTCTGATGCATTAACAAAATAATTAAACATTTTAAACAGTGAAAGTAGAGGCTGTTATTTTCACCTATTAATCAGTCCACAATGTTTATTAACCTAGTAATGTTTGGAGGCTGGGAAGTCAGTGGGTTAGAGAAATTTAGATTTCAGTTTTGAATACTATGTTCTGCTTTATTATGATCTAGTTACGTCTTTCAAGGCTTCTTTAAGTGTTTCCTTCATAATCTGGACACTTATGTCTACTGCTCCTTGCATTTATTGTGATTACTAAGAGCTGTTCACTTTAGTAAGAGCTTGTGCTACCCCTCAGAGAAAAAAAAAGAATGAGACCAAAGAAGAGATCCTTGTCTGCAGGTCAGACCCAGGTCAGCACCTGGGACTCTTGTAACCAACAAACTGAACTAAGTTTGGAACTGGAGGCTAAAGATGGCTGTAAGAATAATTATGAGAGTCAGTATTAATTGGGTATTTATTATGTGATTAGTGCTAAGTGTATTACCTATTGCGATGGTTAGTTTTATGTGCCAACTTGACTGGGCTAAGAAGCATCCAGATAGCTGGTAAAACGTTATTTCTGGGTTTGTCTGGAATGGCGTTTCTGGAAGCGATTAGCATTTGAAACAGCAGACTAAGTAAACATGATTCACCCTCACCAGTGTGGGTGGGTATTGTTCAATCCATTGAGGGTACAAATAGAACAAAAAGGTGGAGGAAGGATGAATTTTCTCCTTGAACTGGGACATCCATCTGCTCCTGCCCTTGGACATGGGGGCTCCTGGTTCTTGAGCCTTTGACCTTGAACTGGGAGTTACATTATCTGATCCCCCCGTTCTCAGGCCTTCAGACTGGGACTGAATTATACCACCAGCTTTCCTGGGTCACCAGCTTGCCAACAGTGTATTGTGGCATATCTTGACCTCCATAATCACATAAGCCAATTACCATAATAAATCCCTCCTCATATATCTCTATATGTCCTGTTGGTTCTGTTTCTCTGAAAATGCACGTGTACTTTCTCTGTTAATCCTTGAAGCTGTCCCATAGATAGAACCATTATCCTTTCTATTTTACATATGGGAAAAGTGAGCCCTAAAGGGCTTGGCAACTTGTATGAAGGTACTGCTGGCAAGTGGCAGGACAGGGATTAGAACCTTGCTCCGTCTCACTTTGGAACTTGAACGGGACCCCCATTTGTGAAATTACTTCCAATTTTATGACAGTCGATGCAGAAGACACCATTTGCCCATAAAAACCCCTCAGATAAATCCTCTAAACTGGAGGTTGAATTCTGTGCTGAAGTTCAGTCACTCAGTTTACAGAGTGTTAAACTACTGACATAATCCCTTCTTGAAGAAACTCTAAAGGCAAGTGAGAACCAAATAAAATATTAGCACCAGAATGAGCCCCAGTGGACTGCTTCACCTTTCTTTCTCCTGAGAATGTGCCTCAGTTTAATTTACTTCTACAAATGTTAATTTAAAAAATAAGTATATAGTCCAGTACTATGATAAGTACTATGGTAAGTACTGTTAATTAAGGCAAATTAATAAAAGCAAAATATGCTTGAAACCGTTAGGAGATCACATTTGAATCTAAATAAAAAATATAATTCACTTAGCTCCCCAAACAATTCTGTGTTGAAATGTCCCACAAGAGGAGTATCTTTGGTTTCTGGGTGATCTGATAAAGGGATACTTTTCCAAGTATCTGGATTGAATATTTGCTTTTGCCACCTGTTGGTCTGCACCGCACAGGCCTTCAAGCTCTGTACTTGCGAGCTTCAAGACTGAAGAAAGAGCTCAGAGCTGGTGACAGAGACACTATTGGTTTAATGGATAGGGGAATCTTACGTGTCTGAAGCAAAGTCTTGGAGTGACACCCCACTGTATGTGGTGGATGGTGGGGCAGGACATGGTCGCAGTCTTGGCTTCCGGTGGAGGGGGTGGTGGGGAAGGGAAGATTACCAGTTATAGAGGGAATGTATGTCAGGTTGGCTCATGGGTTACCAGGGAAACTAGCAGAAGGGCAAGCCCTTCACCGCCCCTTTGGTAAGAACAATCACTAGCTGGGGGCTGGGGCAAGTACATAGGAAGGTCAGTTATGTGAGTAGGGTGTAGGTGAAACAGGTACTGGTCAAGGAGGGGATGTACAGAGAGCAAGAGAACAGCCGTCTTGGGTGGTCTGACCATATACCATCACTGGGTCCACCCCAGAGAGAACTAGCTGAACCATTCTCTGCGCCTCATACTTGGTGCTCAGTAAATATGAGCCAAACAAAGGACATCTCCTAGGTCTGATTAAGGATATCACTGAATGGCTCCATTGAGTCAGATAAATCAGGAAGAAACAGCTGAGGAATTTTGAACCTTCCAAGAAAGAAATGCAAGTAAGCACTGGGAATTTATAGGAGACAGTTGTATCTGCTGCTCATATTAAAATACCATTTGATTAAGGTGTTTAAAACTTAAGCTCTTATTCCTGACTTTTTAAATATCCTATTAATAAAGTACAATTTGGTCTGTGAAGTGACCCTTGAAATATTTCTGGATTATCCTTTAGGTCATCATGCGCCCGTTCATATATACAACCCCCGAAAATCTTCAAGTGAGTTTATCGGAAATAGAACCCATCCTTGGTTTGGGATCAGCGTCAGTCTGTAGGGGTTGTTCTGAAGGTATTTGGCTTTTGTTTTTGTTGAAGCCTCTGTGGGTTGTGATAAGGCATCGTTTGGATGGTCAGCTCTGTGTGTCAAGGAGAATGGACTATGAATTCAGACCCAGCTGTTGGCAAACAGACTTGTGTGGGTACAGCTGTGATAAATTCATAACACTTATGACAACTGACCAGGATGGTTCTTTTTATATTGTGGCCATGATAATATAAAGGAGGGAATTCACTGCAGGAGGAATGCCCATTTGTTAGTGAAATCTGTGTAGACGTGATATGCTATACAGATGTTCAGTTCTGTGCTTCTGTTTTCCCATCATGATCGAATGAATGAAGTGTACAACCTTCTTTGTTTATTAATGAGCTTGTTTGGAATAAAGTTTGAACACCATTTATGAGCAACACCATCTCCTGCGAGTGGACATTATTTCAGAGTTTTCTGTAAACTGAAAGTCAGTGAGAGTTTACTTTTGCCTTTTAAGGAGAGGTATTACTAGGCTCACCCTTTGATTGCCATTTCCTGAGAAAAGCTTTCTGTTATTATAATCCTTGTTGACCAATAAATGGGCCAGGGACATGCAGCTCTCGGAGGCGCACCTCTACTCTTCACCCTCAGATTCCCCTGAACCCTTGATAGGAGAATTCTTCAAGGAATGAGAGAGAACCTGAGGCTAGGAATGGTTTCCTTGTGATGTTCCTGGAAAGGTTTAAAAAAAGCCAGTGTGTTAAATAATAGCTTTCCAACTTAATAATTGTAATAAAAATAAAATCGATCTAATTTATGGCCTTCCTCCCGAGTTCCCTGTACTTTATGTACATTCTCTCTAAATTTGACACGATACCTGTAAGGTAGTTGGTATTATTGTGATTTCATGTATAAAGAAGAAAAAACTTGTAAAAGTTAGGTAACTTGCCTAAGACCACACCTAGTCTGCCTCCAGAGCCTTTTCCTAGTCTAAGGATACTTACTGCAACAACAAAACCTGCTGCTTTTTGAAAATGGTCACTCAGACACACACACACGGTCTCTCTTGGGTCTAACAGACATGTTCACATCATGATAACTATGGCACATGTCCTCTGTTCCTGTAACACGGGACATGGGTCTGATGTGACACCACCAGAATCTGGATTGAGGCACTATTTATGTGTAGCAGCAGAAGACCACCTGCTCAGAGCAAAGAGAGGGAGCCCGCTGGATTGAAACGGATAACAACGCATAGTACCTAGTCGTCTTATAAGTTGTAAAGCAGCTGATCAGACTCATTGGGAAAAAGCAGGGCATACCATCAGAAGCATCACAAAATACTCTCTTTTCTCTTTGGGAAAGTCAGTTCCTGACTCTGCTCAGGTCACATGCACATCACTATGATCAAAATCAGGCTCCTCAAAGGAGCAAAAATCCATCCCCTGCTGCAAATCCAGGCAGCGTGGAGTAGCCGCTTTGTGTGCTCTTGAGCTGTTATATGAGATACAAACAAGCTTACGTTTTCTCTATGGTGTGGAAAAGGAGTTTTGCGAGTATTTCTTTATCTGTTCTCTGTTTCAGCAGGATTATGTTCCTCTCCACGTCAGGCTGCCATTACTTTTTGTCATTTATGTAGTTTGCCTTTCCAAATTTCTCAGATGACTGCACCTTTCACATTCCAGTTGCCTTTTCATATATAGCCCAAGACTCCTTCAATCAGCTTTTCTATCAAAATGTTCAGTTGACATTTATCCAAATGTCTTCCTCGCAGGGCAAAGGCAGCTACGCTTCAGATATCTTTTAGAAGACTAGACAAGAGGACAGAGGGAACCAGATCCCAGTGAGAGAGAGACAGCAACCAGCTGGATTAGTGCTGTTTACACAGAAGGGCTTGGAGTCAGAGCTAAACAGCTGTCAGGGTGTATCCTCACACTCTGCAGGGCTCTGTGATGCTGTAGAAATCCCAGGAGCTCTATTGGAGATGAATGAGTCACTGGGAGCCTATTTCTGATGCTGGGGTCCCAACCTGGCAGGAAATTTGTCGTCACACAGGCATGTTCCTAAGCGTCCATCTATGATTGAGCCCCTAGAGGGCCCTTCACTAATTTCCTGTCACACAAGCCAAAAATAAACTGAGGATCCACATTGCAAACTATGTGAAAAATGCTCCAGAGAAAGCATTTGCATTTTTTGTTCATAAGTTCAAGTGGAACCAAATCTCCGGCTTAGCTTTTGACCCCAGCTGAATTCCTTGCTTCAGGGTTTGGGCATCTCTGGCATGATTATTGGAGAGAGAGATCGTTAGAGGTTATCTTAGCAATGAGGAGTTCTGCGTTTGTTTACGTTGTATAGTGTGTCAGAGTAGAAGACAAAATTGTCTATATTTTGGATTTCCCATCTATTCTTTCTCAGCAATCTGATATAATGTGCATTTAAGAGTGTTCTCCTTGGACTAGAGTTTAGTCTTAGCCATCATTCTCAATATTCAAAGTGGTTGGAGAGCTTCTTCTTTTCCCTGTTCTGGTCCAGTTGACCAAGGTTAACGGGATCTCAAGTGCCAAGAGAAGGCTGTCTACCAGTTCCTTGCATTTGACCGTGGGTGGACCTCACACATTCACTGTTTCTCTCTTTTACCAGATGGTTCTTGGTCACCTTCACCTCCCATCAAGCAGCCTCCTCTTGCCGACAGACGTCACTCAGGTAACTGCAGTCAGTAAGCAACTATTTGTAAAATCTGCCTTGCTCTTCAAATTCCTCTTGCAATTGTTGTTTGTGTTCATTGTCTATCTTCAAATGGTTGCTTAACAATTCCTTTATATTAGGGTATATATTTGTTGCATTATTGAAAGAAAATGTAATAATATCCAAAACTATACAGTACTGTTGGGTCTGGCATATAACAACACCCACTGAGGTGTGCAGCAAGTATTAAATAATTAGACAATGGGGGAATTGTTAGGTAGATGTTGCAAAGTGTTTTAGTGATACTTGGGGAAAGTGGTTGGGAACACAGTCCTACTATAAAAATTCACTAGCAGGCTTTTAGGGATGGATTCGATTTGTGTAACAAGGGATTCCTGCATTAAACTTATAAACTTAAAATTTGTGACTAGTTTTGACTTTTCATAATGGCGTATGCAACTCAATTATGTCAGAGGGAGGCTAGGAGAGAATGCTCATCTGTCAAATACCTTCCTTATTTTCTCATCTTCTGAAGCATATTTAACAAGATCTGTAGTTGAGGAAAGGAGAGAGGAGGAGGTTGGAGAAGGGGAGTGATTTCTGGTAACCATCCTCAAAATAACTAAGGACAGCCTTGACATTATACATTTTCAAGGATATTAGTGGAGAAATATATAGTGGGCCCTTTTCAACAACTCAAATATTCAACTTGATTTTAATATCAACTTTCTCTAGTGAAACATACTGTCTTGAAAAGTATGCTCCTGCATCTTCCGTTTGAGAACTTCATGGAGTTTATACTATTAATGGTCTCTATGCTTATTTTACTTTATTCTTTCTGTGTACATTCCCCAGTCTCCACTTGTGGAAGACACTTACGGGAAGTATGATAGCAGTAAATATATTTAGTGCTTCTCACATGACTAATAAGTTAATAGCCTATTTTGAGTAGTTGCAATTTTGAGTTTTGCCAAGGTTTTTCTTCCTTTCTCAGTCTTGCTTGGCTTCAAAACAAACTTGTTTGACCTTGAAGAGATGGCTGCTTTGACATACATTTTAAATCAAGAATATAAGCTTCTCAGCTTCTCATTGAATGAGATGTTTTTATTAAATGCGTTTGAGGTCAGATTTTGTCTGTCTGCATTTCACTGTTTTTTGATTATTTTATATTCCACCTCAGCTTCAATTCTTCTCCAACCGATCGACTCAGCAACAACCTTCTACACGGCCCAGTGAAGGGACTCTAGGGAGGGAATTAAGCAAATATCATAAAAGGCTCTATGGGGCAAGATTTGTGGATAGGAAGACTGGTTATGAAAAATCAAGTTTTCAAAGGTTAAGTAGTTGCTTGGAGAGCAATGTATGAAAGACTGGATCAATTTCCATTTAGGAAACCAACCTAAGAAAGCATCCTTTGCCATAGGAAAGGGTACCTCTAGGGTAGTTCTCCTGATTACCAGGCTGGTGTTCTGTTTATTACACCACGTGGCTAAGGAATCTTTGTTTCCAGCTGCAAACAAAAAATCTTATTGAGTCAGAGGTGAAATAGTCATAATAGGGCATTACATTTACATTTCCTTTTGTATTTACTCAGAAATTTCGTATCTGTCATTCATTTATGAGCCAGTTTTGTAAAGTGGAAAGGGCATTGGACTTGGAGCCAGATAATTTGCTAAAACCAGCTAACATATCTTTCCCTGAAGAATCTTAAGGAGCCAATGAGATATTGTAATTGACAGTCCTTGTAGTTTTTATCAAGCTAGGAAGTTTTCACAGATCCCTTTAACTCTGAGCCTTGATATCTTCCTCCATAAAACAAAGGAGTTAGGTAGCAACTGAGCGATCTCTAACTTTCTCACTCTCACATTATTATTATTTTTTTAAACTTTGGGAGGTAAGTAGAGTCAGATCTGTGGTATTGAGATTTATAGGAAGAAGTATATATTTGGTCTTCCACCAGGTTTCTGGCACAGAGCTTCTAAAACCCCTGGAGTTTCCTGTGCTGAGAGTAATAAAGGTGTCTTCTCCTATGTCAGTGAGGTGACTTCCTTAGAACTGTGCCAGTTGCCAGGGAAACCAGCAGAGGGATTACAGGGTTGGAATTTTCATCCCCTCCACACCCACCTCCAGGGAGGAGAGAGTGGCTGGAGATTGAGTTCAGTCACAATGAACGGCTAATGATTTACTTAATCATGCTTATGTAATGAAGCCTCCATAAAACCCCCAAAAAAGACAGGGTTCAGAGAGCTTCCAGGCTGGTGAACACACGGAGGTGCTGGGTGGGTGGTGTGCCCAGAGAGGTCAAGGAAGCTGCAAGCCTCTTCCCAAATATCTTGCCCTATGCATCTCTTCCATCTGGCTGTTCCTGAGTTATATCCTTTTATAATAAACCAGCAATCTAGTAAGTAAATTGTTTCTCTGAGTTCTGTGAGCCTCTCTAGCAAACTAATTAAACCCAAGGAGGTTCTATATAGGTTCTCAGATCTATAGCTGATGGATCAGAAGCACAAGTTACAATCTGGAGTTGTGATGGGCACTCAAAGTGGGAGGGGATGAGCCCTTAACCTGTGGGATCTGATGCTATCTTCAGGTAGATAGTGTCAGAATTATGTTAAATTGTAGGACACCCATCTGGTGGTATGTGAGAATCCCTTAGAGGTGTGGAAAAAACCCACACATTGGAACTGGGTGCAGAATCCCAAGACAGTTAAAAAAAAAAATCCTTTTCACAAAAGAGGAACTGGAGGAAAGAGGTAAAGTGAGTGGCCTGACTGACTGGGGATGAGAGATGAGCAATCAAACACTTTCCCCACTCAGCGGTGTTTTCCTCATTTGTCTTAGATGCTGGCAGGGTCAGTTGTATTCTATGAAGAACTTCGTGTGGCCCTCATACTTGGACAACCTTTTACTGAATGCAAATGATTTTAGGATACGAAATAGCAAGGTCAGACCTCAGCTGCACCCCAGAGGAGCTCTGATCTCAAAGAAAAATTAGCAAAACTACTTCTCTGGGTAAAATGGAAATGTTGGGGGTCTGTGCTGCTAGCACCTGTGAAGAGCTGCATGACCCCATGGGCAGGGAGGAACATTATCCTTCCAAGACTTGTTACTTGTCCAATAAGTGTGTCTGTTTCCTCTTAAAACCAGAGGTTCTTATCATTTTGATTTGTGAATTTCATGATGGGTAATATCACTTTACAAAAATGCAGTTTGAACCATCACAGATAATTTTTGCAAATAATTTCAGTGGGTCAAAAAAAAAAATCCCGTGGAAACTGTACGACAGCCCTCTTAGGTCATTGGTCCTGAAAATTTAGTACACAAATGAATAACACTGGGACAACATTCTCAGAAATTCTGATTCATTAGATATTAAGGAGCTGGTCCTAGTATTCTGAATTTTTAAAAGCACCCAAGAGAATTCTGATTCAAGCGAGCAGGATTCAATACTAAATAAACATTGTCATAGGGGTCCCTGGCTTTTAGTTAAGAGACACTGCCGTGGACTGCCTTAGAATTCCAGTGTTCCTGAGTTCATTCCCCAAATTAATATCTTTCTCAAATTCAAAATCTGGAAAGAAAACCCAAGTCCCCATCAAATGAATTAGGCACACTGGAGCAAAAACCAAACACAAAGTAGATTTTCGTCCTGACTGAGCCAGTTTGGCTGGCTTCCTGGTCTGGCATCACCAGTTGCGTATTCAGTTTCCATGTCCCTGGGTGACAGGATGCCTGGCTTCATACCAGTATGGGCACTCATCAGCTACACTGTACAGTACAAGAACTGTCACATAAGAATGGGCTAGTCTCTGTGAGACCATTCTGGGTTTGCTCTGAAGTAGCACCATCAAAAGAGTGGTTACAAATGGAAGTTGAGATCAGAGCCAGAGAAGTGATATTGACCAGCAGATCTCGGAACAAGGCAATGCTGTGAACAAAGGGTAAAGCAAGGTCTCAGCAAGGCTGGGACGCCTGGTAACAACGTTTGAGTTGGATGGAGGCAAGCAGTTCAGGAGGGAGGCTATGAACAAAATGAAGTTGTTGATCTTATCACACCCTGAGCAGCTTAAACACACTAGACTTGACACAAGATACTCTCTATGGACATTTGCTGACGAATGCTTAATAATAGAGGTCCAAGAAGTAAAAACCCTGTGGATGGTAAAATTTGTCCCTCCATCTTCTTTCTGATGACTATTTCTTTTTTCTTTTCTTTAATATTTATTTATTTATTTATTTGGTTGTGCCTGGTCCTAGTTGCGGCAGATGGGCTCCTTGGGGCTCGCCGGCTCCTCAGTTGCAGCAGGTGGGCTCCTTAGATGTGGCATGCATGCGGGATCCAGTTCCCTGCCCAGGGACCGAACCCGGCCCCCCACATTGGGAGTGCAGAGTCCCAACCACTGCGCCACCAGGGAAGTCCCTGATGACTATTTCTTAACAATGAATTTAGGCAGAAACCGTGAATAGCTCTTTGTGTGTAGTTTTTGTTAGCAATCTTCTTTACTAGGGTATTGTCTAGTTTGGGGGTTGGAAAATGTTTTATCTGCAGTGCCAGATAGTAAAGTGTTTTAGACTTTGTGAACTACAATACTGTCTCTGTTGTATGTTCATCATTTTTTCCTTTTTACAATTCCCTAATAATGTGAACACTATTCTTGGCTCTCTGGCAGTATGAAAACAAGGCATGGACTGGCGTTGGCCCTCAGGCTGTAGTTTGCTGACCCTCCACTGGATTGTCTCAACAATAAAATAAGATTATTTTGTTTTTACATGGTGTTTGATATTTTCTGTCAGCAAATATAGTCAATGGGAAAAAATTCGCAGTTATCTGTTCCCCATTGAGAACATATCCCCTCCATCATGTACTGATAGGAGAGCCTAAAGCCATAGTGTGAGAAGTAGTGTTTTCTACACTTGAGTCCTCCTGTAGCAATCTAATATTATAAGCTGTAAGGGAAGAGATGAATTTTAATTGAGTTTCGTTTGACATAAAAATTCAGACTTGATGGTCTTTCCCTTTGGGGCTCTTATTTTTAAAATTAACTCCTATGATTTTAGCTTATATTTTAAAAATATATGCACATTATGGTTTATTTGGATGATCAGTTCACTATCTGAGTACTACCATGAGATTTAAATCCAAGGAGACATTTGAACATAAGATCTTTTTGGTTATCAGTAGTGCTGCCTTAACTGTTGTCACATAATGAGACTAAAACAGAGGTAAATTTAATAAAGGCCAAGTGATGTCATGGTTCTGGGGTCCTTTAACAGAGGGAAAATAGTTGGATATTGGATCATCACATAACACATGGTATATATAGTACCAAACTAGAACAGTCCTGTGACCAAAATGTTAGTTCCATATCCTCACTGGAGTAAAAGAGGTTCAATTTCAGCACTACAGTATTTCGGTCACATTCAGTTAATTTGAATTTTGGTAATGATACATTAGTAAATTTGTGTATAATTTGTCCTGTTATGAATATGTGCGTGTGTGTGTGTGTGCGCGTGTGTGCGTGTGTGTGTATTCAGTTTAGATCAATCCCAGAGGTGTTAGTAGACTATCACAGTGGTCAGTATGCAAATGGGAAGAGCCAGGAACAAGGCAGGTGCAGTCAGGATGGTTAGAGCAAGTCTGTGCTGGTCCACACAAAGATGCCCTTTCCTCTGGGCTGATGCATACCTGAGCTGAGCCAGGGTACGTGGCCCGGCCAGCAGCGACTGGCTGGATTTTACCCTTACTTGTCCCCTCGGCTGAGCACTCTTGTTCAGAGGTATGTTTCTGCCCTGAGTGAAGGAAGATGAATTTGAGAGATAATGTGTAAATATAATCTTTGAGGCCTGGTAGGCATTTAAATCTGGAGATGAAGGATTGCTCCCAACTTCTGGCTTTGGTGACTATTGTTTTAAAACAATATCTGATGCATTGACTCCTTCAGAACAGTCACAATAATTTGGTATTAACTTTGGAAAAGCTTCGGTGTAGTCAAGAAGAACAAAAGCCAAGAAAAGGGCATTTAAAGAGGGAAGCAGTGGCAGCAGTAGGAATGGACAAGACATCCACTACAAAGTAGAAACCTGAAGGACTTAACCACTTCTTCTTTCCTGTGTGTGTATTTATTAGGGGGTGTCATAGGCATGAATCCACAGTGCCCCCTACTGCCCCAGAGGGGGTCTGTGCCAACACGGAATAGCATGGCCTATTGTAATGCCAACTTCACAGGAGGTAGACTCAGAGCTGTGATGCTGGGAAGCAGGACTCATGGTTGACTAGAACTGGGAGATGCTTCCTGGGGTACAGGGAAATGGGGGAGGGAGACCAAATGGAATTTTGCTGGTCATCCCTCTCTTCACTTTTCAACAGAAGCAGATAGAAATATTTATTTTGTGCTGGGTACTTCCTAGGTCTTGCAAAAGAAAGATGGCAGGAGTATAAGAGAACCGAAAGCAATATTCTCCATGCTTTGAGAGTTTATCAAATTGGGGAGGCAGAACACGTGTACAGCACACTGAGAACACTTCAGGATGCAAATACAGACAAATTAGTTTATTACAAACTGGACGTTGCTCTAGATAGCGGTGTCTTTTCACAGTGAGAATTCTGTCCGTAGAAGGAGTGCCAAATAAAGACGAAATCAGAGTACAAGTGTGGGTTCCTAAGTGTGCGTGTGTGTGTGTGTTTTCTGTTGCATTGGGGGTGGTGAATATTAACTTGCAAAGGGGCCTTAGAGGAGGATAAATTAGGTCTGTATTTTTGAGTATGGGCAGGAGGGGGCAAGAAATGCTTAGTGGAAAGGAAAGCAAATTGAGAGACAAGAATAAACAAGTGGAGTTCAAACATAGCAGAGGAGAGGTTAACAATATCTCACAGCTGGTGAAATACTACTGCTTTCTTACAAAATGTTTCTATACCAGAAGCCCCGAAGTACCTAGAGCCTGGAGGTGTCCTGCCCCATTAGTGGGGGCTTCTTAATGTCTAGCCAGCCTTTTGCTTGCTTGAGGCCTGATTACTATAATACTTGGTCTAATTCTTTTCATCTTGAGCTTACGAGCTTAGGCAAAGCTGAGCACCTGGTGTGTATTTTTATCCTCTTGTGATGGTGAGCACTTTAGCTACTAGTCTTTGAAGCCTAAAAACATATGGCAGTAGCTTTTACCCAATGTCCTGGTGCTCTTAATCAACTTGATGTTTTATTTGGTTGTATTATAATGAGATTTAAGGACAGTTTGCATGGCATCCTTTACCTATAATTGTAGTTGTTAAATGCAGCCCCAGACAAGGTGTCAAACAACCTTGGAGACAGTTTAGTGATGAAATGCCAGGTCTTTCTGATATTAATGGTTTTTGGCGGGATTGACTTAGTAATAGCTATATAGTGTGACATCGTAATGGACATACCTTTAACATAGTGATACATCGATCCCTTTGTTGTGTTCGTATATATAGAAATGCAGGATACTCATCACGGCAATGGCGAGACTAGCTCAGGGATCATGTGACAACTCTGCCTCAGAAATAGAGGACCTGGGCGCCGTTGTATTAGTGAGCCTGTGGGCCACGGAAGCAGGTTATCTGTCTGCATCTTGGTTGCACCACTGGCTGAACAACCTTGGGCAACTGACACATATTCTCTGAACTTCGATTTCTTCATTATAAAATGAGGTCATACTGGTGTGTTCCTGTTATGATGGGGATCCTTAGAGAGAGCCATGTGTAAATTACATGCAAGTGTTAGGCATAAAGTAGGTGGAATGTTAGTTTATTGTTGTTGGACCTGTTACTCACTTGGGCTGTATCTGGAATTTATTTATTTTTGTTTTTAATTTGATTTTTATTATATATTTTTCAGATGTACAGCATTATAATTCAACATCTATATACACTACAAAGTGATCACCACTGCAAGTCTAGTTACCATCCATCACTGTATAGTTCCCTTCCCCTCTGGCAACCACTAATCTGTTCTCTGTATCTATGAGTTTTTTTTTTTTTTAAACATCTTTATTGGAGTATAATTGCTTTACAATGGTGTGTTAGTTTCTGCTTTATAACAAAGTGAATCAGCTATACATATACATATATCCCCATATCTCCTCCCTCTTGCATCTCCCTCCCACCCTTCCTATTCCACCCCTCTAGGTGGTCACAAAGCACAGAGCTGATCTCCCTGTGCTATGTGGCTGCTTCTCACTAGCTGTCTATTTTACATTGAGTAGTGAATATATGTCCATACCACTCTCTCACTTCATCCCAGCTTACCCTTCCCCCTCCCCGTGTCCTCAAGTCCATTCTCTACGTCTGCGATTTTTTCTTGTCTTTCCCCTAGGTTCTTCAGAACCATTTTTTTTTTAGATTGCGTATATATGTGTTAGCAAACGGTGTTTGTTGTTCTCTTTCTAACTTACTTCACTCTGTATGATAGACTCTAAGTCCATCCACCTCACTACAAATAACTCAATTTCGTTTCTTTTTATGGCTGAGTGATATTCCATTGCACATATGTGCCACATCTTCTTTATTCATCTGTCAATGGACACTTAGGTTTGCTTCCGTGTCCTGGCAATTGTAAATAGTGCTGCAATGAACATTGTGGTACATGACTCTTTTTGAATTATGGTTTTCTCAGAGTATATGCCCAGTGTTTTAAGGACCCTCCATACTCTTCTCCATTGTAGCTGTATCAATTTACATTCCCAACAATAGTGCAAGAGGGTTCCCTTTTCTCCACACCCTCTCCAGCATTTATTATTTGTAGACTTTTTGATGATGGCCATTCTGACTGGTGTGAAGTGATACCTTATTGTAGTTTTGATTTGCATTTCTCTAATGATTAGTGGTGTTGAGCATCCTTTCATGTGTTTGTTGACAATCTGTGTATCTTCTTTGGAGAAATGTCTGTTTAGGTCTTCTGCGCATTTTCGGATTGGGTTGTTTGTTTCTTTGATATTGAGCTGCATGAGCTGCTTGTCTGTTTTGGAGATTAATCCTTTGTCCGTTGATTCGTTTGCAAATATTTTCCCCCATTCTGAGGGTTGCCTTTTCATCTTGTTTATGGTTTCCTTTGCTGTGCAAAAGTTTTTAAGTTTCATTGGGTCCCATTTGTTTATTTTGATTTTTATTTCTATTTCTCTAGGAAGTGGATTAAAAAGGAGGATCTTGCTGTGATTTATGTCCTAGAGTGCTCTGCCTATATTTTCCTCTAAGAGTTTGATAGTGTCTGGCCTTACATTTAGGTCTTTAATCCATTTTGAGTTTATTTTTGTGTGTGGTGTTAGGGAGTGTTCTAATTTCATTCTTTTACATGTAGCTGTCCAGTTTTCCCAGCACCACTTATTGAAGAGGCTCTCTTTTCTCCACTGTATATTCTTGCCTCCTTTATCAAAAATAAGGTGACCATACATGTGTGGGTTTATCTCTGGGCTTTCTATCCTATTCCATTGATCTATATTTCTGTTTTTGTGCCACTACCATACTGTCTTGATTACTGTAGCTTTGTAGTATAGTCTGAAGTCCGGGAGCCTGATTCCTCCAGCTCTGTTTTTCTTTCTCAAAATTGCTTCGGCTATTTGGGGTCTTTTGTATTTCCATACAAATTGTGAAATTTTTTGTTTTAGTTCTGTGAAAAATACCATTGGTAGTTTGATAGGGATTGCACTGAAACTGTAGATTACTTTGGGTAGTATAGTCATTTTCATAGTGTTGATTCTTCCAATCCAAGAACATGGTATATCTCTCCATCTGTTTGTATCGTCTTTAATTTCTTTCATCAGTGTCTTATAGTTTTCTGCATACAGGTCTTTTGTCTCCCTAGGTGGGTTTATTTCTAGGTATTTTATTCTTTTTGTTGCAATGGTAAATAGGAGTGTTTCCTTAATTTCTCTTTCAGATTTTCCATCATTAGTGTATAGGAATGCAAGAGATTTCTGTGCATTAATTTTGTATCCTGCTACTTTACCAGATTCATTGATTAGCTCTAGTATTTTTCAGGTAGCATCTTTAGGATTCTCTATGTATAGTATCATATCATCTGCAAACAGTGACAGCTTTACTTCTTCTTTTCCAATTTGGATTCCTTTTATTTCTTTTTCTTCTCTGATTGCTGTGGCTGAAACTTCCAGAACTATGTTGGATAATAGTGGTGAGAGTGGGCAACCTTGTCTTATTCCTGATCTTAGTGGAAATGCTTTCAGTTTTTCACCATTAAGAACGATGTTGGCTGTGGGTTTGTCATATATGGGCTTTATTATGTTGAGGTAAGTTCCCTCTATGACTACTTTCTCGAGGGTTTTTATCATAAATGGGTGTTGAATTTTGTCAAAAGCTTTTTCTGCATCTATTGAGATGATCATATGGTTTTTCTCCTTCAGTTTTTTAATATGGCATATCACATTGATTGATTTGTGTATATTGAAGAATCCTTGCATTCCTGGAATAAACCCCACTTGATCATGGTGTATGATCCTTTTAATGTGCTGTTGGATTCTATTTGCTAGTATTTTGTTGAGGATTTTTGCATCTATGTTCATCAGTGATATTGGCCTGTAGTTTTCTTTTTTTGTGACATCTTTGTCTGGTTTTGGTATCAGGGTGATGGTGGCCTCATAGAATGAGTTTGGGAGTGTTCCTCCCTCTGCTATATTGTGGAAGAGTTTGAGAGGGATGGGTGTTAGCTCTTCTGTAAATATTTGATAGAATTCTCCTGTGAAGCCATCTGGTCCTGGGCTATTGTTTGCTGGAAGATTTTTAATCACAGTGTCAATTTCAGTGCTTGTGATTGGTCTTTTTATATTTTCTGTTTCTTCCTGGTTCAATCTCAGAAGGTTGTGCTTTTCTAAGAATTTGTCCATTTCTTCCCGGTTGTCCATTTTATTGGCATATACTTGCTTGTAGTAGTCTCTCATGATCCTTTGTATTTCTGCAGTGTCAGTTGTTACTTCTCCTTTTTCATTTCTAATTCTGTTGATTTGAGTCTTCTTCCTTTTTTTCTTGATGAGTCTGGCTAATGGTTTATCAATTTTGTTTTTTCTTGATGAGTCTGGCTAATGGTTTATCAATTTTGTTTATCTCAAAAAACCAGCTTTTAGTTTTATTGATCTTTGCTATTGTTTCTTTCATTTCTTTTTCATTTATTTCTGATCTGATCTTTATAATTTCTTTCCTTCTACTAACTTTGAGGTTCTTTTGTTCTTCTTTCTCTAATTGCTTTAGGTGTAAGGTTAGATGGTTTATTTGAGATGTTTCTTGAGGTAGGATTGTATTGCTATAAGCTTCCCTGTTAGAACTGCTTTTGCTACATGCCATAGGTTTTGGGTCATTGTGTTTTCATTGTCATTTGTTTCTCGGTATTTTTTAATTTCCTCTTTGATTTCTTCAGTTATCTCTTAGTTATTTAGTAGTGTATTGTTTAGCCTCCATGTATTTGTATTTTTTACAGATTTTTTCCTGTAATTGATATCTAGTCTCATAGCGTTTTGGTCAGAAAAGATACTTAATACGATTTCAATTTTCTTAAATTTACCAAGGCTTGATTTGTGACCCAATTTATTATCTGTCCTGGAGAATGTTCCATGAGCACTTGAGAAGAAAGTGTATTTTGTTGTTTTTGGATGGAGTGTCCTATAAATATCGATTAAGTACATTTTGTTTAATGTGTCACTTAAAGCTTGTGTTTCCTTATTTATTTTCATTTTGATTGATCTGTCCATTGGTGAAAGTGGAGTGTTATAGTCCCCTGCTATGATTGTGTTACTGTCATCTTCCCCTTTTATGGCTGTCAGCATCTGCCTTACATGTTGAGGTGCTCCTATGTTGGTTGCATAAATATTTACAATTGTTATATGTTTTTCTTGGATTGATCCCTTGGTCATTATGTAGTGTCCTTCTTTGTCTCTTCTAATAGTCTTTAATTTAAAGCCTATCTTGTCTGATATGAGAATTGCTACTCTAGCTTTCTTTTGATTTCCTTTTGCACGGAATATCTTTTTCCATCCCCTCACTTTCAGTCTGTACGTGTCCCTAGGTCTGAAGTGGGTCTCTTGTAGACAGCGTTTATATGGGTCTTGTTTTTGTATCCATTCAGCCAGTCTATGTCTTTTGGTTGGAGCACTTAATTCATTTACAGTTAAGGTAGTTAGCGACATGTATGTTCCTATTCCCATTTTCTTAATTGTTTTGGGTTTGTTATTATAGGTCTTTTCCTTCTCTTGTGTTTCCTGCCTAGAGAAGTTCCTTTAGCATTTGTTGTAAAGCTGGTTTGGTGGTGCTGAATTCTCTTAGCTTTTGCTTGTCTGTAAAGATTTTAATTTCTCTGTTGAATCTGAATGAGATCCTTGCCGGGTGGAGTAATCTTGGTTGTAGGTTTTTCCCTTTCATCACTTTAAATGTGTCCTGCCACTTCCTTCTAGCTTGCAGAGTTTCTGATGAAAGATCAGCTGTTAACCTTATGGGGATTCCATTGTATGTTATTTGTTGTTTTTCCCTTGCTGCTTTTAATACTTTTTCTTTGTATTTAATTTTTGATAGTTTGATTAATATGTGTCTTGGCGTATTTCTCCTTGGATTTATCCTGTATGGGACTCTCTGTGCTTCCTGGACTTGATTAACTATTTCCTTTCCCATATTAGGGAAGTTTTCAACTATAATCTCTTCAAATATTTTCTCAGTCCCTTTCTTTTTCTCTTCTTCTTCTGGGACCCCTATAATTCGAATGTTGGTACATTTAATGTTGTCTCAGAGGTCTCTGAGCCTGTCCTCAGTTCTTTTCATTCTTTTTTCTTTATTCTGCTCTGCAATAGTTATTTCCACTATTTTATCCTCCAGGTCACTTATCCGTTCTTCTGCCTCAGTTATTCTGCTACTGATTCCTTCTAGAGAATTTTTTATTTCATTTATTGTGTTGTTCATCTTTGTTTGTTTGCTCTTTAGTTCTTCTAGGTCCTTCTTAAACATTTCTTGTCTTTTCTTCATTCTATTTCCAATATTTTGGATCATCTTTACTATCATTACTCTGAATTCTTTATCAGGTAGACTGCCTGTTTCCTCTTCATTTGTTAGGTCTGGTGGGTTTTTACCTTGCTCCTTCATCTGCTTTGTGTTTCTCTGTGTTCTCATTTTGCTTAACTTATTGTGTTTGGAGTCTCCTTTTCGGAGGCTGCAAGTTCGTAGTTCCTGTTGTTTTTGGTGTCTGTCCCCAGTGGCTAAGGTTGGTTATGTGGGTTGTGTAGGCTTCCTCGTGGTGGGGACCAGAACCTGTGTTCTGGCGGATGAGGCTGGATCTTGTCTTTCTGGTGGGCAGGACTGCATCCTGTGGTGTGTTTTGGGGTGTCTGTGACCTTTTTATGATTTTAAGCAGCCTTTCTGCTAATGGGTGGGTTTGTGTTCCTGTCTTGATAGTTGTATGGCATAGGGTGTCCAGCACTGTAACCTGCTGGTCATTGAACGGAGCTGCGTCTTAGCGTTGAGGTGGAGATCTCTTGGAGAGCTTTCACTGTTTGATATTACGTGGAGCTGGGAGGTCTCTGGTTGACCAGTGTCTTGAACTAGGCTCTCCCACCTCAGAGGCACAGGCCTGATACCCAACCAGAGCACCAAGAACCTGTCAGCCGCATGTTTCAGAAGACAAAGGAGAAAAAAAGAAAGAAAGAAAAATAAATAAGTAAATAAAATAAATTTATTAAAATTTTAAAAATTATTTAAAATAAAAAAATTTTAAGTAATACAGAAAAGAAAGAAAATAAGAATGGAAGAAAGAAGAGAGCAACCGAAACAAAAATACAAATCCACCAATTATAACAAGCGTTAAAAACTAAAGTAAAAAAAAACGAGACAGAACGCTAGAACAAATGGTAAAAGCAAAGCTATACAGACAAAATCATACAAAGAAGCATACCCATACACACTCACAAAAAGAGAAAAAGAAAAAAAAATATATATATATTTTGGAAAGTCTAAGGTCTTCTGCCAGCATTCAGTAGGTGTTCTGTAGGAGTTGTTCCACATGTAGATGTATTTCTGATGTATTTGCGGGGAGGAAGGTGATCTCCTCGTCTTACTCCTCTGCCATCTTGAAGGTGTCTCCCTGTGAGTTTTTCTTTTATTTTTTTTTTTGTTTAATTTTTTTAGATTCCACATAAGGGTGAAATCATACGCTATTTGTCTTTCTCCTTCTGACTTATCTCACTTAGCATAATACCTTCAAGGTTCATCCATGTTTTTGCAAATGACAGGATTTCATTCTTATTTCTATGGCTGAGTTATCTGGAATTTAAAATGGAGATAACGCTTCCCAGAAATGTTTAAAACCTCTAGAGCTGAATTGTTCCTGGAAGACAGAGGTAAAAAGACAATATTTCAGAAGAATTGATATATCTTGATTAGAAACTAAGTATGTAAATGGACTACTGCCCCACTCTGTAGGTGCTTCCCAATACACATTCCATATGCATCTAAGCTTTCTTGCTCCATCTCAAGGAACATCTACATTTTGTAGCCCTTGGATTGAACTGCCATCACCCTCTTGCCTAAGCCACCACTCCAGTTCCAAACTCAGTCCCCAAATTCTTAGTCCATAAATCTGACATAAATCCTTTTGGTAAGAGAGAATCTTTGAGATGTTTCTTTTGTTGGTTCCAAGCTGTGGCACTGACATGTGTCTGAGGCCTCCTATGATATGTATTTGTCCATGCAGGTCAGACTGTTTAAAGTGAGAATTATTCTGGATAATTTAGACCATATGGTCACATCCCACTCTTTTCATCATTGAAACTCAGCATGCATCTACCTACGGGCAGAGCTTTATTCTCACCACAGGACAGCCAGCTCCTCTGCCTGCATCTGAGCTGACTTGGACCTCTTGCTGGTTCTGAATGCTTGAGGAGCTTAACTTCAGCCTCTTGAAACCTTCTTGTGCTGGTCATCTCCTCCTCCTGAACCCTGGAGCACTCAAATATTTAGATGCCAGAAAGGTAAGGAGGAAGCAGCAAGGAGGACTGAGAAGGATCAACCAACTGAAGTAGGATGACAATAACCCTGAAGGGTGTGGTTTCCAGGAGGCCAAGTAAAAAAAATATATCAAGGATGAGGGAGGGGCCAATGATACCAAATATCATTAGTGGATGAAGTAGATGAAAGCTAAAAATTGGTCATTGGATTTGGCAGTGTTGATTAGGTTAGTTTTGTGCATGAATTTCCTTCTCTCTAGTTCTTGTAAAATCACTATGAAGGTAACTATTTTGCTTTTTCCTTTTTTTTTTGCAAACAACCTAAGATTCAGGATACATCACCTGTGCAGATTCACAGATAGAAAGTAGCAGAATTGAGGCTTGAACCTAGGTTTTCTGACCCTAAATCCAGTTATCTCTGATGTCAGATATTTACATTTCTGTTTTACTTTCAATTATAAATTTTCTTCTCCTAGGAACTCACATTTACATTGTGGATGCAACATTTGGCTCCACCTTTATGGACTTTAAGTATTAGGAATTTGGTAGGATAATATTTTTAGGAAACACCTATCCTCTCTGGAAGAAATCTAGACCTGAGCATTGTCGCCTTTAACACTAGTCCTCTCAACATCCCTCAATATTCTGTGGAAAGTAGAATGGGAAGAGGAAAATATTAAGAGAGAGAGTAGTCCCATGCATCCTCACCTAAATCCATTTCCCGGAGGCAGTTAGCTCCCTCCCCCGCAGAGACTTCTGAGAAGGTCAACATGTATTGGCAATGGCCATTCAGTGTTCTAGGCAACGCCACAGGCAGCCAGTAATTCTGGGACCAAAGAACTCAAAGATTCTTGAAGAAATGAGACCTGGGTATAGTGTCTGGTTTTACTGTTTCTATTTTGCTGTAAGCAAGCACATGTATGCAAACTATATCAGAGTCATCTCAACTCTATCGACTGCCTCCTTAGCTTGATATTGCAAAGACTTTGGGTGAGCATCTGTGCACAGCATTAAACTACTGGAGTTCAGGCACTAGCATCAAGTGGTTCTTTTGCAACTCAGTGATGCATGCCATGAAAATGGAAAACTACAATTGGAATGTGCTTCTGGCTTTGGAACAATGTGAGTAGGACTTCTATGATAAGAGACTAATGAATATTTTTGTCTGTTCATGGACCCAGATGGTTGGGTAGACTGAGAAATGCCATAGATATTAATTACTTGAGGATAGGAGAAGTACAAGAGAGAGACTGATTTGACTGACTTATTGTTCTCCAATTACTTTTGTCCAACATAGGGATTTCTAATTGCTCATTTTTCTCACTGAAAAAACAAATCAATAGTAATAGTAGAGATATGGTAATGGTACAAAATGACAGAAAAAAACAACTTGCAGGTAATTGGAATATGCATGAAAGTGGCTTGCTTCTCACAGTTATCAAATTCACAATTACCCACCAAATAATTTCAGATCTGTTGTCTTCTTTGTGCATTTTCTTTGCTTTTCCACAAGCCACAAAAGACAGCTGTCGTCATGAGCTTTATCAAAACCTGAAAAAAGTCATACTCAAAGTTTGGCACCGTAGACATCAACAGTAACTTTTAGGATATTCAAGACTGGAAAGAATCTCTTAAAACTTAACTTCATTTTGAGACATAAGGTAGCAAAATTCTAGAATTGGAAAATTCTAACAGAGAGTTTACCAAAAACCCAGTGTTAATTAAAACAACCCAAGTCGTGAGCCGCTTCTAAGTTTTACAGGGTTGTTTTGAATAGTTTAAAAGTAGAGACTTATGCTAAGTCGAAGTGCCTGGTCCATCCTGAGTCCTGTTAGTGTCCAAAACAGCCACAAAAATGCTGAAGAGAGTCCATGGCCTTGAATTCAGAGCCTCCATGACTGTGCCTATTGTTTGTGAATGTGGTTGGAAACTAGAGTGCAAACCTCAAAGGAATGAAACCTGCCTGATAAAGAAAGTAGCTTCTGGAATGGTAGGGGCCCAAACAGATTCTAGAAGGCTGAAAAGGCTCCAGAATGTAAAGTTTATGGATGGATATTAGGCAGTTTATCTGCTAGTACTTGACGTATTGGGCCAGGGTAAGTGGGGCAGGATGTAATGGCATCAGCTCAAGTAGAACCAGGAATTCATCCACCATCCTGCCATTAAGTAGCTGCACATCATCTTGGCTCACTCTGAATCTCAGTAGTTCTGTTTCCTTTTTGGTCAAATGCGGGGAGAATGATTGTCACTGCCTCTCCCAGGATTAATGAAGTGGTATCCACAAAAAGCATTGTATTCTTAGGAAAGAATGCTCTGTGGCAAGATGTTAGAGGGCAGTAACGTTAAGCATGTTTAAAACATGTGCCTGCTGTTACCAAATGGATGCCACGGCTGAACAGTCTTGTCTGTCAAATATAAACCAATGCATATGGAACTGCTTATGGGTAACAGATGACAGGCTGAGTAAGTGAAAGAGTTGATCATTATAAAGAAGGTAGTTCATGCTTAAAAACATGCCTTATGCCTGCTATTTCAGCCTCAATACACTGAGGACATATTTGAGAAATCCCACTTAGATAATCACTGGCCATTGGTGGCGGAAATTAGAAATGGAGAAAAGGATTGGGTCACTGAGTCTGTTTCCTGGGAGACAATATGGAAGAAGCAATCCCAGCAACAAGGCCTGCATGCTCCTGCTGAATGTTAACTCAGCTTCACAAACTTCCCTCTGCAGCTGTGGCTGTGATAAATGCCAGACTGAGTCCAGGAGGGCTGCCCCTGAACTCACCCGTCACGGTTGCCTGAAATCTTTTGTACAAGGACCACGTTGGAAACTTCCAGGACCCATAAGTAGGTAGCAAGGCTCTGTATTCAGAGTGGCACCTGTGACTATTCCACCTTGCTTGTGCTACTTATTCACACATTTCCATTCATCAGGCAAATAATATGCTAGCTGATTCCTAAAGAGCATCTTTCCCAGTGTTTGGAGGTTCTAGGATTCATTTTATGAATAATTTGCTGAAATCAGATAACCTCATTCTCCTAACTTAAATCCTCTAGTGAATTCCCATTGCTCTTAGGAAAGAGATCCCATCTTTTTACCACGGCTTCCAAGGACCTGCCCGAGCTGGCCTCTAACCTCCTCTAGGACCAGCTATCTTGTTCGCCATGATGTGCTTCATGCTCATTCCCACCCTGAGCCTCTGCCCTTGCTGCCCCTTCTGGCTAAAGTGCTCTGTCCCAGTGCAGTAGGTACTCAATACATTGTCAAATGAGTGAATGCTATTACTATTCTTGTCTTTCTCCTCATTTTCTCCTGTTTCCTTATTATAAACATTATTGACTTTGTGTCTGTTTTTCACACACTCTTTTGTAATCTATTGACCATTGAATAGAACAGTTTCATAGAAACATCTCTCACTTAAGTTAATTTCAGTGTGAATTTCTGTTATTACTGTCATTGCATATGGCCTGGACATGGGTTTTAGCATCCCAGGGCACTGTAGAGGAGAGAGGACGTCTGTTCAATAAACAAAGTGAAAGGTGCAGATCACACTGGCCATGGCCTTCTGCCGTATAAACTCAGAATATTTGAGACTTTATTAATCACAACCCCAGCCCATTCCATTCTATGTACCATTGAGGAAACTGAAGTCAAGACCTCAGTGAATCATGTCCTAGTCTGTTGGGCAATACCTTTATTTTGGGATTTGGGTTATTTGTAGATTGCCCTTTTTTGGTATAAACGAGGAGGACTATTTCCATTTTGCAGTAAAAAGCTACTGGCTATCTAGCCAGAAAGCAAATATTTTCACTTTGAATTTCTTTCTGGACATTTTTCCAACAGTGTTTGATTTGAAGCTGTGAAACACATTACTCTCCTTCCCTCCTCCCATCCCCCCCGCCATTTCCTTTTAGGTGGATCAAAACTAATGCTTTAAAGAATAAAGCCAGTATTCTTTGATTGCTTCTTTACCATATGAAAGGATCAGAGAGGCTGAAATAAATGCCTGTTTGGTCCCAAAATGCTGCAATACCAGCCAACCAGGTATTCCAGAATATCTTGCCTTAGGCCAGCCTGCCCAGAGACTGGCATTGAAGTATGTCTGGGCTTTGGTATTTTCTGTGTAGCTTAGAATGCTGTCTTTGGGCACATTTATTAGGCTACATAAGAAATATTGTACAATCTGCATAGTGATGAGGTTATGTATGTCTTAGACATGCTCTCCAGTCATAGAATATTCCTTTTACAGACCTTTGGATCCCTTAGGTTGTTTTTAAACTTAATTTTAATTTTCTATTTTTCCATCTGGATGCACTCTCCACTCTCCGTTAATTTTACTAAAAATTTCCAGCTTGTTTGTTTCTGTATCCATTGAAAACCTTACCTCCAAACCTATGCCCTTTACATAATAACAAACACAGCACTCACCCCCAAACAAATTTTAAAAACCTTGAATTTAAGAGTTTAATTTCATTTCCAGCTGTAATTTACTATCTGTAGCCTGGCTGTCCTTTATTTTAGTCATTTCCACCACCGCTGCTTGGTTCAGCTCAAGGCACTCAATCCTGATTGACTCATTGTCTAGATATTTAGTAGATTTGTATCTTTCCTTTTTATTTTGGTGACATTGCTTAGGTATGCCCTGCCATTCTTGACATAGCTGTTAATGGGAAGACTTTGAAAGACATTTTTCTTACTCATTAATAACAGCAAGTGACAGCAGTTGAGAAAGAAAGAAAAAAAGAAAGAAAAATAAAAAAAAGAAAGAAATAAAAATAATTTCAAAAAGAATCAGCATGAACAAAACAGCAATAAATTGCAAATTTTCAGAAATAGCTTGAGTGTTAATATTTCAGATTCCTCAAAAGTAGGTGAACTATTTTCTTCTGATTGTTCCATAGCATTCTTTAAGTAGAAGAGGAAGGATGCTTTACAGAGGTGAATAAAATGCATTGCTCTATTATTATGGAGGGCTGACTCAAACTTTCAAATATTTTGAGTGGTAGGAAAAGAATAAACACAAGACAATTTTGTTTTATGAGTTTAAAAAATCTTTAAACCCCAGGGAAAGAGCCAAGTGGACCAAACCTGCTTTATCCCTCCTGGACCCATAATATACCTTGGCAAATTAAAGGCTTTGAGAAGTTCTGTAGTAAGGAATCTTATTTAATTTGGTATTTCCTGCATTTAGTAGAGCATGGAAAGAATGAGAATTAAAAGCTTATAGAAAGGTTCTGATCATTCTAGAAGTAGAGGGTAGGTGTTTTGGGGGCAGCATCTCTGATGTATGATCAGCTGGAGAGACAGAATAAGGAGAAGCAGCAGAGTTCCATGGCCACTGGCTGGAACCTTGGGATGAAAAGCCCAAGATGTGGTCTTGAGTGGTGAGCCTCTGCCCACAGCAAGGGCAAGACTGAGAGGAAGAAAAGGAGCTGAGAGGAACCATAAGACCTTGAGCAGACACTCAGAAACCCTCATCCTTCAGGTTAGCCAGGCTTTTCTAACTTAGTTGGATATTTGAATCATATAGTTGTTTTATCTTGCCTTGAAGACAATTGAGTAAGTTTCTCTTTTCCAACATACGTGGAGAAAAACAACCTTCCTGAGTCATTAATTTAATAATTACTCAGTGTATCCCTGGTGAGTATTCATAATCATATTTTAAAAACAGGTTCAAATTATTTGTCATTGTTTTTAGTTAAAGCCACATCAATTAGATTTCCTATGAATTATACACACACACACGCACACACACATTATCTGTTTTTCATTCTGTGGTGACATGTAATGAAAGGTTATTGTGAGTTTGGTCTGCATAAGACATCTGTCCTGCAGGTGCTCCAGAATTGTATTAAATGCTCTACACATTAATGTTGACTTATAGGAGTCTGAAGCTCTCCCCCCAACCCCAAGCACTTTTACTCCTCATTCCTCTTCGATTTACTTTCAAACTGAGTGAATAAGGGACAATATGAACACCACATGTAAAATGCCCACGAAGTTTTCTTTTCTTTTTTTCTTTTCGTACATAAAAACAGTGGGGGAAAGCCAATGTAGGGATCCTGGGGCCAACCATTGGTTTATTTTGAAGCTTACCAGGGACACCAGGGAAATTTGCCAATACATGGATCATGTTTGAAAAGTCAGCTCAAAGAAAGAAATACGGAGTGTCAGGGCCTGGCATCTCTTGGGTTTGCATGTCCAAAGTGCAGTGTCCGAAGCACTTTTCATTCCTGGTCCATGTTGCATTTTGTGTCACTCCTTTCTTCCCAAAAGTCCTCGTAATGGAAAGGCATACGCTCTGTGTAAACAAAGATGTAAGCTATCATCACATTTAAAAAGTAGAATTGTCAAGTAGCCTTGGATTTAGATTTCATTTGGGGTTCGTTGATCCCTGGAAAGCTTGAAATCCCTGGTAGTGAAGTATTTCATGTCCTTTACCGTTTCTAAGGATATCCTCTAATTTCATTTAACTTCGAATTATTTTTTCCTTAATTTTCCAGGGTCCCCAAAGGGATAATTGTCTATAACTTTACCCTTCTTGAAGGCAATGAGGGAAAGGTCCAAAAGGACTCTCTAGTGAGACTGGGTATGAGAAATGAACTAATACACTAGTGGCCTAGACTTTGTATCTGCTAAGACATTATGCTTTTCAAGATAGTGCAGGGACTCATGGCAAACCTGTGATCTTCTGAAGTTCCAAATGGAGGCATGGAGTGCTCTCGATGGCAGTGTTTCACGGGGAGTGTGATTGATGTTCGTACTCCAAACTCAAAACCTAGCAAAGAATTTAAGTGTGATAAGATGGAGAAAAAAATCTGTTCCTTGATCATCTGTGATTTTCTGCCCTTCTCCATGAATGAGTCGACCCACTTCATTTGGCCTTCCACTGCCACATCTCCCTTCTGTTTCTGCCCTTCAAAGATTCTGGGAATTTTCTAAGTCTGGTAAAAAGGGTGGATGCTACTTAGGCTTCTCACTTTGATTCTTGTCATAACATTCCCCAAGATTTCCAAAAGGCCAACACCTTGAAAAAGTATGTCAAACGGCTTAGTGTTTGTTTTTTGAATGTTTTAAATGCTGGACGCAGCTTTGGTTGGTTCTGGGTGTGCGTTTAGCATTTAATTGGAAATCAGTGCAGTGATTCTTTCTCACTTTGTTTTCTAGGAGAAGATTTAGTATTAGACAACTACGTCTGTGGTGCTGGGGTGACTTTCCAAAAGGGAACATATAGCCAAGCTTTTGTTTCTGCTTAAATACCAAGGCAAAGCTTG
Source organism: Pseudorca crassidens (assembly GCF_039906515.1). Taxonomy (NCBI): domain Eukaryota; kingdom Metazoa; phylum Chordata; class Mammalia; order Artiodactyla; family Delphinidae; genus Pseudorca; species Pseudorca crassidens. Next base: position 83,323,670 of record NC_090296.1, on the reverse strand, counting down.
GCCTCATACAAATGAGTTGTGACAAGTCCATTTCTGGCTGTGTATTTGGATACCAGAATACCATTTCCCCTTGTATTTCATGATTCTGTCACTCCAGGGTTGTAGTCACTCATTCTATTACCATCTTAGATTTCAGTTTCCATAATGGGCCCATCTGAATTCCAGAATTAAATTTCTTTTTCATGGGAAGAAAATACAAAATCATTTGCTTGACCCCTTGAGTTGTCAATTCATCAGTAGGCCAGGCTCTGTGCTTTGGGGCAGTTCAACAAATCATTTTGCCACTGACCACAGAGTTGGATGGAATGATCCCTTTCTGCACAGAGCACAGGGGATGGTCCAAGTAGGGGCATATGGGGAATGATTTCTCCTGCCATCTGCGTTTTGCATAGGATCATGTAACCACCAGACCAGCAGGGCCACTCATTCACCCTGTCAACTCCAAATAGAGCAGATTTCAGAAAACAAAAATGTAACTAAATTCAAAAAAAGAAATGACTATGTTTTCTCGTATCTTCACATCCTTGGATCTTAGGCGTTAAAATATTTCTCCTCTTTTTTAAGTCAAAAACCTCCTAAGATCTTTTCACTTAAAAAATTTCCAAAGCTCCCAGTGTGGCAGCAGAGTCTCCTTATATGTTGTTTCTTTGTTTAAGAATTAAAAAAATTTTCTCCCTACCCAGTTCAAACTCTTTACTGTGTTAAGCTTGTGTTATTACCCTTTTCACTAGGGTTTATTTAAATCAATCCTTAAAGATTTGGAATAAAATTAATTAATATATGTATATATGTTAAAGGTCACATCTATATAAAATTTTTTGGACTGTTTTGACTAAATATATGAAACTAGTAAATGGAATGAAAGTTTGGAACTCAACAACCAGTTATTTGTGGATGTATACCTTGTTCAATAAAGTGGGTGAAACCTCCACTTTTCTGTTAGCTATTCATGTCCTATAGATAAGTAAACAAAGGACTTAGGAGGAAATTCAACTGAGAATAGTTATGCATTTTTTTTTTACTGACTAAGAAACATGGTATGGTGAGAATTTTTTGCTGTACTCATTCTTATTTGTGTTTCTTTTTCTTCAGAATGCCCAACACATTACTCTGGTAGATACTCTATCCATTAATACTGCACTTGGTGTTTTAATTGATTACTTTAAAATTCATTCTCATTTTGTTTGTTACCAAGTCTAATATCATACTGCTTGCCACATGACAGGCGAATAAATCAAGAAACGAGTTGTTAGGGCAAGGAGTAGCAACTTTTTTCAGAAAGCCAACAGACCAAGAAGATGGTAGACTCCTGTCCCAAAGAACCATCTTGCCTGAGTTAGAATTCAGGCTTCTTTTATAGTAAAATCAAACATTTCCTGGTTCCAGTCAGCCTCCAGAGGGGATGTGTTAATTTCTTCCTTCCTGCAGTTATTGACAGGTGGGCCTGGTCAGGAAGATTCCTGTGAGCTAAACAAAGGTATTTTAGCTTACTGCTCATTGCCTGGGAGGCATGGTTCCCAGAGATGGGCCATTATGTATAATTTAAGCTTATAGGCAACATCCCTTTAGTGATTAACTTGTAGTAGAATACAAAGATTCTTCCCTACTGCACTTGTGTTTTAATTGATTCCTTTGAAATTAGTTCTCATTTTGTGACAATGCTGCCTTCCACTGGTGGTGGCTGACATTGTGGGAAGAATGAATTGTGCATCTAGTCTGTAGTTTATACCTTCACGCGCTCCAATGAGTCAAAGTATAGAAGAGTGATAGGAAACAAGAGTGAGTGAGGAAGATTAGCAGAAAGTTACTGCCTGCTGCTTCCTCTGTAGAGTGTCACATTGGTGGCCTTTCTGGCCAGGGATTTTAAGTGATGCTCCATTTGTCAGGGTGGAAAACTTCAGAATAAGCATCCCTTCAGAAATCCTAGAACAACAGCATCTCTTTTACTTGCTATTTCCTTTAGGAAGTTCTGGAAGAGAGGATAGGAGAGCATGCTGATTTTGAAGAGGAAAAGAAAGGAAGTCTTTTTTTTTTTTAATTTATTTTATTGAAGTATATTTGTGTTAATTTCTGCTGTATAGCAAAGTGATTCAGTTATACATACATATACATTGTTTTTCATATTCTTTTCCATCATGGTTTATCAGAGGATATTGAATATAGTTCCCTGTGCTATATAGTGGGACCTTATTGTTTATCCATCCTGTATATAATAGTTTGCATCTGCTAATCCCAAGCTCCCAATCCATCCCTCCAAATGGCATTATTTCATTCTTTTTTTTATGGCATTCCGTTGTATATATGTACCACATCTTCTTTATCCATTCATCTGACAATGGGCATTTAGGTTTTTTCCATGTTTTGGCTATTGTGAACAGTGCTGCTATGAACATAGAGGTGCATGTTGTCTTTTTGAATTATAGTTTTGTCCAGATATACGCCCAGGAGTGAGATTGCTGGATCATATGGCAACTCCTTTGAGGGCCCTGCATATTGTTTTACATAGTAGAAAGCCAGTCTTTTTACCAGCACCCCAGGAACCAACTGTAGTCTGTACCCTGTAATCTCAGGGGTCTCAGCAACCATGTGCTTCATAATATTAAGGACTTTGTGAGTCACAAAAGTTAAAGCCAGCTCTATAGTCAGTGTGCATCCATGGAGTATAAGACTCTTGGGGGAAGAACTTGTGCTTTGTTACCTCTAAATCCTGCAAGGTGCTTAATAGTGAAATAATGACAATGCTAGTAATACCAGCAGCGAGCAATCATTGAATGGTCACTCTAAACCAGGCAATATACTGAGCACTTTATAGGTATTACCTTGCTTCATCTTGATTATGATTCTATATTGTAATTAGTATTCCCACCCTATATATAAGGAAATTGAGGCTTAAACTCAATAACTTGCCCAAAGTTACACAACTGGTGAAATGGGTCAGATGGTAGTTCCAAAAAGATATGTCCAAGTCCTAATCCCCAGTTACTTGTGAATGTGAACTTATTCAGAAATAGGGTCTTCATAGATGTAATTAAGTCATGGATCTTGAGATGAGATCATCCTGGGTTTAGGATGGGCCCTAAATCCAATAACTGTCCTCCCTATAGAAGAAAGGAGAGGGAGATTGGTGCCTCACACAGAGAAGGCCATATGAAGATGGAAGCAGAGATGGGAGTGATGCATCTACAAGATAAGAGACATCAGAGATTGTTGGCTATCACCAGAAGCTAAGAGAGGGACATGAAATGGATTCACCCTCAGAGCCTCCAGAAGCAAGCAACCCTGCCAACACCTTGATTTCAGTTTCTGGCTTCTAGAACTGTGAGAAAATAATTTATGTTATTTTAAACCATCCCATTTGTGGTAATTTGTTACAGCAACCCTTGGAAACTAATACAGCTAGCAAGTGATGGAACCAACATTCAGAACCAAACACCAGGGACTTCCCTGGTGATGCAGTGGTTAAGAATCCACCTGCCAATGCAGGGGACACTGGTTCGATCCCTGGGAAGATCCCACATGCCACGGAGCAAGTAAGCCTGAGTGCCACAACTACTGAGCCTGCGCTCTAGAGCCCAAGCTCCGCAGCAAGAGAAGCCACCACAATGTGAAGCCCGTGCACCGCAACGAAGAGTAGCCCCTACTCGCTGCAACTAGAGAAAGCCCGCGCACAGCAATGAAGACCCAATGCAGCCAAAAATAAATAAATATTTAATTTAAAAAAATCAAAGCCCATGTTTTGATCCCTATTCTTTATACTTTCCCCATATTGAATATAAATATTTATATGGGTTTAAATTTATCTGAAAAAAGCAGATGGATGAATTTTGTTTCTTCTCATTTCTCTGGAAAAATGTTAGTGAAAGAATATATGTGGAATAAGAATGGCTGTGTTGTTTGGTGACAGCCATTTGGAACAACTATGAGCATGCTCCCATAACGTCTCCCTTAAGTTCACATAAATAGCAGTTCATTGTAATCCCAGAGATTTAGTATTTTAGATTCTTCGATCAGATGTATGCTAAAAAAATCTCCTAAAGTGATAAGGGCATAAATTTAATGAATGCATCTTCAAGCCTCCTAGCCCAGTTAGCCCACTGAGTCAGTTCCAACGCAGAAAACTCCCCCAAAATAGCTCTCCAGGAGCATCCCTCTTCACTTATTTTCGTATTTTTTCTTCAGTAGAGATGATTATCTTAGTTTATAAGCTTCTCATTTTAATTGTGCTTGTGGTTTACCTGCATAAATGTAAAGGAGTGGGGAAAGTTAAGGGTGAGTGAGCTTGTAGAGAAAATAGGTATTATTATCTAGGACAAGAGGGCAGGTGTGAGAGGAGAAAGAATTACAGGAAAATGACTGAAGAAAAAATACAAGATTATGCTTGTGTGCACATTTGAATAAAATAGTTGATTTGTAATTTTTCTGCTATCAATGATTAAAAGAGTGGCTTTTAAAGGACTTATAGCGGAGGCCTGTATTGCTCTCTTTTTCAGTTCTCATTAGATTTTGGTATTGGTAAGAAGCCTACTTTTCCTATTCGCTTTGTCAACACCATCCAATGGCTGCAAATGTCAAACAGAAAGGTCACTCCACAAGTCTCTAACCCACGAGGGTGCTGGCGACACCTCACCCCAATGAAGACTCTCCAATCTCATTCTGCTCAAACCAGTGGCTTTTCCAGAGTAGCCTTATTGAAATGGCAGCACATTTGTGTGGATATTTCCCCAAAAACCGTTTTCTATCCTTCTTGTAAGACTTATTCCTCATTGGAGCATCCTAAGTTTGGCATTATTATCCCTTATCATCTTTCAGATGAAGAGTTGAGGCACAGGGAAGTTGAGTGGCCTGTCCTGGAGGACACAGTTCTCAAAGAACCCTGGGATGTCTGGGGCTATTTCTTGATCTTTTCCTAAGTGGATGAGTATTTGGGAGTTGAGAGTCTCTGCTTCACCACCCCGCAGACCATTCCAGGCCAGTCTAAGTCTGGTGCTATTGCTGACAACTAGCTGTAGAGATACTTTAAGACTTGGATGCGACAGTAGACTAAAAGCACAGGGAAGGAAAATGGATTAAACATCCATTTTATTCCAGGAGAGTTATATGTGCCTAGTTATAGAAAATGCCCTGGAGCTGCCAAGGTTTAGTTTTTTCCCCTCATCTCCTTGGGGGCAGATAAACTAGAGATTTTTTTTTTTTAAATACTGTTGACATCGTTAAATTCTAAACCTCCCTTTGCTCATACCAGCAAATTTCCAATAGCTAAATATGAGCAATTTAGGCCTAGGTTCATGAGACAAAGTGAATCCACTAACATACAGTTGCCCATTTTCCCAGCTGTTAAAGTGCAGATTTCCAGGAACTAAATTAAAATTGAAGATTGCCAGCAACTATGTCCAACCAACTGTGTCTTGGTACTTGAACTTAAGGAGTATGTGGTTAAAAAACTGTAGGAATATTTTTTTTATCCTTGCAGAGAAGTGCCTCTTGAGAGTTATAGATAAAATACTTTATTCCATGATAATTACCTTACTCTTTGTCTTTCTATTTTAATATCATTTTCTGCAATGAAGAACTGTCATCTTAAATCTACATAAAATTCTTTGGCGTTTATAAACACATAAAAGCCTAAGAAAGAGAATAAAAATTACTTGTAACCCCACCATTCAAACAATAACAATTGGTAGAATTGTGAAGTATAGGCTTCTAGTTAGTTGTGTATTTGTGTGTGTGTACGTGATTGCGTGTGCATGTGTGTGTGTGTGAGATTTTACAAAATCAAAACCACAGTATTTTAAAATGTGCTTTTTACACTCAGCCATATATTATGAATATTTTTACATATTATTATTCTGTGGCATCATTTTAAGTGGCTTTATAATATTTACTTAATTCTAATTATTGTTTTTTATTTTTTGAAGTATAAATAACGTGATTAATACCCACTACATAAATCTTGAAAAATGTCTTTAAATAATTTTCGTAGAGGAGTTTATAATTAAAAGAGTATGCATGTTTTTAGGGCTTTGGATACATCTTGTCATTCTATCTTACTAGAAAGTAGGAAACATTTATATGTTTCACCAGTAGTGAATTGATGCCCGCATTTTCCTGCGCCTCAGTGAGAATATTTTGTTTCAGTCATTGCCAATTTGGTTGGCAAAATAGTGTTTTATTGTTTAAATTTATACCTATTATTAGAAACAATAAGAATTCATCTGTTATCCAGTCTTTTCTTTTCTTTTCTGAATTGTCTGTTTATTACATTGAACATATTTTTAGGTCTTTATTTTTGTTGTATTTGTTGCTGATTTTGAAGTGTTCTATAATTAAGTAAAATCTTTTTCTGCCATGAATTACTCTTTGCGTGTATATGAATTTTCCATTTGTTTTTAATTTTGTGGATGGCATTTTTGACAATCATTAGTTTGCCTTATAGTTTAAATCTGTTAGTATTGTCTTTTATTGATTCTACCCCTAAATATTTGCTTAGTCAGAACTTCCATGTCTCAGATCAGTTAAAAGCTGATATTTTCTACTGGAGTTTTTAAATGGTGCTATTATTTATATTTAGTTATATTTAGTTCCTAAGTGTGTGTGGAATTTAATTTGGTGTGTGTTATGAGGGAAGAAGTTAACAGTCTCCTTTATATCTATCTGAGTACCTAAATAATATTTCTCTAGATACTCTTTATATACCATATTTTATGTGAACTTGCCTTTGTTTCTGAACTTTAAATTTTGTTCTCTTTATCTGTGTATTCCTAGCTTTCCACCACACTTTTAATATTGTTTTATAATATGGTTTAATAACTTGAATGAATTCCCTCTTCTTATTACTTCCATCTTTATCTTATTATTTAAAACTTTTTTCTTGGCTATTTTAATAGATCATTCTCCCAGGCAAATTTTAGAATAATTTTGTCCAATGAAATATAAAAGAAACAATGTTCCATTGGTATTTTGACTGAAATTGCGATTGCATTTAATGTGTTAAATTAACCTTGGGTGATCTGACATCTTTTCAGTATTTGCTCTTATTCAGACATGCTCTTTATTTGGGAAGTGTCCTTCTTCTATGGACATTTCCTGAGGTCATAGCAGATATTTCCAATTTTCCACAGGGTGTAGACATCAAATGTTACATATTTACCCCATAATTTGACTTGGAAGCTGCCTAAACATGGGCAGTATGCAGTGGTCTGGCCAGTGAGCAAAGGCAAAGCAAGCCAGCCAAGCATACACGGCTTTTCTTTCAAGCAAGGGACTTGAATTTGATTAAGCAAGGAAGAGGAGGAGTTCAATCAAGAGCAGGAGAGAGCAGGTGATTTTTCGTCCCTTCTTTAGTTGGTGGAGAGAGAAATTACCATAGAGTAGGAGGTAAATTTCCCAGAATCATGAGTAGTAGTATTTGTATCATAAAGACCACCGGAGGTGACAAAGCCTGTTGCAGAGCTGAGCTTACCTCCCAAGGTAACCAGCATTCTGCTGTCAAAGATGGAAGTGGGCTGTGAGCTGAGCCTGAAGACTCAGGTCCTCGCAGACCCCTTCCCTGGCCCCTCTTGCTCTCCCCCTTTACTCAAGTCTGTCTTCCAGCGTGCGGCTAGGAGGGTGATGAAGGTGGATGCACTTTGATCTGTGATTTTGACTATCACAAACTTGTTATTAACCTTATTCCTAATTAATGATGAACTCATCCAGTAAGAGAATTGTACAAAGGGTGCTTAGGAATGGGGTTACCTAAAACACTTGACATTAAAATATACAATTTGTTATTTCACTGATCTGTGTTGATCTCCATTTCAATCCCTGGCCTTACCACCTCAGCTCTGCCACCCCTGCCCCAAACAGGGCAGGTGCCATGGTTCTCCTCTGGCTACTTTCCAACTAACTAATGGCACAGTAATTTTTATCATGTATGAAACTACTGTTTAGAAAATAGATATTAACTTCTTCTGCTATTTAGTGGAAGCTATAAACACATTCTTAAGTTATTGTAAGACTTCTCCCCCTTCCATCCATCCCTCCTGCCATCTGAAGCCTTAGGTTTTTGTAGCCCCTCATTTTCTTCTCCACTGAATTGCCCTCTTGAGGGGATGTCCAGAACACCACTCTGTGTGTTCGCTACTGTCCCTGAGTCATTCACTCCTGACTGTTTTTCCTGGAAGAAAGGTGCAACTGTTATTTTACCACCTGGCTTCTTAAAGGGGAAGGAACCTTTATCCTTCTGATAATTGTAAACACTTCTAACAACAACAACAACAACAACAACAACAAAACAGGTGGCAAAGTGAAGCATGTTCTTCGTGTATTCTCAAGAACTTCAGGAAAAATTAAGAAAATTAGCATAGTTTATAGGATAACAGATTTCTCCCTGAACAAGAAGCTGTGGAAAGCAGTACTGCATTCTCAGTGCTCTCCAGCAGTGTCCTGACAAGGGCTTAAGCCTGTGGAGGAGGAGGAATGGCAGGGAAGCAGTAGGGAGTAAAGAGCATCATGTCGTTCAGATGGTGACTCTTACAGTTTGCATCCCCTGCACCCCAATCACCTTTCCTAATGATACACCTCTCCCTAGGATCCCTGGATCCTTAAAGATCCCTCTCCTGAGAAATGTTACACCTGGGCACAGCAGACACAGCGTTACCTGGTTATATGTCTTGTCCTCTTCAGAAGACAGCCTGTGCTGGCAGATATCAAAGGATCCTATGTCTCTTGTGCCTTTTCCATGGGTCCTTGCCCAGGGCTACCTGTTACAGGTGTTTGAGTAATTCTAAACTGTGCATGATATCAGGGGTTTTCCTGAATAGTCTCAAAAATTGACTCATTCTTTGCTTTTCCTCTTCTGTTGTCCTACAAAATGGGAGTAAGTAGGCAGGATAGGGAAATAGAGTTCTGGTTTTCTACCTGGAAGTAGTCCTAAAATTGCCCTACCAGTACCAAATTAGCCATCTTGTCACTTTTATCTTGAGGTGGGATTATGGAATGTTGAGAGTTTAATAAAGTGTAAAGATTGCTTTTGTTGCTAAAACAGTTATTTAAAAAGTAATGTGTTTTGTCACTAGGGAAGATGCATGTATTTGCACATCTCAGATTTGGTGCTCTGCCCTGATACTATATGTTAGACTCACCTTCACCCCCGGGGTAATCACAGGGCCAGCTACCACACAGATAAGAATAACATCTCTCATGAACCAATTCCATGGAAAATTTTGTTTCAGTGTTCACTTTGAGAAATACAAACAAATTAGCTGTTTATTTGAGAAAGGTTCTGGGAAAAGTAAGAATCCTGGGGACCTGAGTGAGGGGGACATGGTGGCTGGTTGGACTCTGTTCATTTTCCCACTCGAGGTTTGCATAACCCTACACTTTTGATGTTCATGACATGATACAAAACTCAAGTATTGTTCATGGTGTGCTTATCCTCTGGGTGCTGTTTCTTCTAGTTGGATTGGAATCCACTTCTGTGAAGAGTTGATTTTTGGATCGAGAGTGTTCCATACTTGTAGAAGGAGTTCATTGTAGGGGATGCAGGCTGTTGGACACTTTTCTTTGTCATAGCCAGGGGACTAGAACGAAACAAGCACCCTAAATTGCTGTCCTTCTGGATTAGAGTCTTGCCTTTGGCTTTCTGAGATGTATAGAGGAATCTCTGTTTGATTTCCTGAGCTATGAGCAACTCTCAGAAGCAGGACTTTGTATTTTTGATCTCTGCAACGTCTCCATTACAGCATGAGCACAAAGTAAGGTCAGGAGACATGAAAAAAGTGTTTGCTTGGAAAATTCTAGACGTGAAATCAAAAGAGAGGACCTAGACTATTGGTTTTTTAAAAAATCTTCTTGAACAAAACATAACATGGATTTGGTTCAAACCAAGTCTTATTTCCATCTGTCCTATTTTATCTGGGATACCCAGAAGCATTTCTGCATTTCTGCTTGAAAAAAGAAACAGATGTGAAATTAACTATAGGAAAAGGGAGGATGGATAGATACAAAATAGAGGGACAGATAATATGCTTCAGAGAGTGTGGAAGCAGGAACGATTCATTCTAGTTGTGGGGAATGAGGGAGAATTCTAGAAAGGAGGTGGTATCTGAGTCAGACTTAAAGTGTTTCAATACGTTGAGAACTGGAGGAAGTGGGAACGTTTGAAACTGAGGCAAATCATAAACACCAGCCCAGAAGCATGAAAAGTCTTTCTGCTTGAGAATGCTCAATTCCCAGAGGCATTGACTGCAGTGGGAGTAACGCCGGGAGTGCCCTCATAAGGCCTGACCTAACGGCAAAATATGCTGATGTGCATCAAATCAGCATCTTAAGTGCAAAATCAGGTGCAGATCACTGTCTCAGGATGACACCTTGGAGTCCTCAGACATCATAAGACCTAAGTATTGACTGAAAACAAACAGAGCCCTGGGAGGGGAAAAAAGCTTCGATTAGTCTTTATGCTGTCATATAAATGGGTTTTTCAGATTACTTGGAATCTTAAAAGATTCTTTTTCTTTTATTCTGAGTATAATTCACAGAGCTTGAAATGAAAAATAAAATTTCTTAGAATCTATTCCATATGGAAAGGAGCACCTTCTGGTGGTTAATAGTGACCATGACTTATCACTAATCTGAATCTTCAGCACTGGGGATACCAAACCTTCTCTACTTGTTAACATTTTACTTAAAGCAGGTTAAGCATAGACCTAGACTAGAATAGACCTAGACTAGACAGAGTTGCTATGGAGAACAGATGAGTTTTAACAGCATCCCTTGCTTTATGGTTCTGTAACAGAAAAACCAAGAGACATTCTACCAGCAAATGAGAAATCTACCTTATGGCATCCAGATGTCATTCTTGTTTAACGTGGATCTGTGTGAGCAAGATATTTGCTGCCCCTTTTTTTTTTTTTGGGTATATTCATTATCTGGCTGTTATCTTTGTGGAGGCACAATATCTTTCTTAAAGGTCTTCTAAAAATAGCAGACGAATCAAGGGAAGCGGAGGAGTATTGAGAAGTGTTTTGGGTTAACCACTTTATTATGTCAGCATGTGAGTACTGCTGTGTTCTGGGTCAGGGAGAAATATTGAATGCAGAAGCAAAGAAGCAAGATGCAAGAGAAAATGGGTGCCCACACACGTGAACGCAAAGGAGTGACTGCGTACCTGCTCCAGGTGATGGTCAAAACCTGAGGAGGAAAAATTCAGCTGAAAGGCAAATGAAAATGTGTTTGTGTCTACCTGTTTGGGTTCTAGATTTCTCCAGAGACCAATGGCTGAAGGAAAATCCTAGCTATCTCATGTAGTAAGGAATGGGATCTTTGGGTTAACTGAAGATGCCATTTCTACTGCTTACCAATTCTGAAAGAGTTGAAATAATCCAAGTATTGGAGTTGTCACAGTGTATTTGTCATAATAACAAAGCTGTTCCTAATGAGTCTTTCTTTCTTAGCAGTTCCTAATGATTCAAAAGTAGTTTAGGGTGATGATCTTGCATTGCCATAGAGTCATTATTAGGAACATTACAACAGTTATATTTTAAAAATGAACACATACTGTTTGATAGATATTTCCAAAGGAGGTTTAGTTTTATTGACATAAAATGTAAGGAAAACTTGAATTCGGTAAATGCCTGACCTATATCAAGTTTAAAGTTTACCAACCATCTCTCAATTTGCTTGAATGAATGTCCATCACTGCTCAGTGCTTAAGAAGGGAAGTAGTATCTCATTGACTCAGAGATGAAAGAAATTTTAAATCCTTCTTCAAGTGTTTTGCAACAAACCTAAATAAAAAAAGAAGTATCTGGATTCTTATTGATTGAGAGAATTAATCACAAAAATGCATTATCTCTAAAAAAAAATCTGGTAATAAATTTATGTAGCATCATACAAAGTACAAAATGTTGGCATTCATATTTATTGATTGATTTTTATGTTATCTCTCTGTGCTCCATTTCATAGATAAGGCTTGGGGAGATTAATAATGGAACCAAAACTAGGTGGCTATTAAATGACAAGATGGAACTTGAAACAGATATTCTCACTGCAGGTGCCATCCTTTTTGTGCTAAACCGATGCTTCAAGTTTGATTTCTTCATTTCTTCAAAGCTTTTCAGCAGACATTTGCAAAGTTTTTACAGGTTTTCAGTAGAGAAGATCTCGAGGCAAGTTCATGGACTCCTGAGGCAACCATCCTCTATTTCCTATTTCAGCTGTGGTTTTGGTTCTAAATCTCCCCCTTCTCAGCTTTAATCTCCTCTTCCTCTTCACCCTCTTCCACTTCCTCCATCGTCATCATCGTTGTCGTCGTCATCATCATTGTCGTTATCATATTTCTTCATCAAACTCAGCTCGCAAATGAGGCAGAGGTTATGGTGACAAAAGAGTAATCGTTCTACGCTACCCCTCTCTTTCTTTATTTGAGTTAAAATTTATCTAGTTATTACTGACCAAAGAAGGGGGACGTGTAATTCTTTCCTTTGTTCTTTCTCTCTCTCTCTCTCTCTCTCTCTCTCAGTAATCCTCCTCCTTTTTCTCTTATTCTTCACTTTATCCTTTATATCCTCCTCACTTCATCAGCTCTCCCCCAAGTATCTAACCACAGAAATTCCGAAGCAGCTGTTTCCGGGACAAAACAACCATCTGCCTCCTTGCTTGGGTACTACACTTACATACCAGAGATGGACAGGCTGTTCTGACCTCTCTCTGTCTCTGAATCTAGTTCACCACCTTCACAGGCTTCATTCCACAGGCTATACATCAGTCTGTGGCTTCAGTAATACGTAAGATATATTGGTTAAATTTCAGTTCAGGAGCAGAAACCAGTATATTTTGCCCATGCTGGCAATAACCACTCCTCACCCCCCCCCCCGCCCCCCAACAGATCTCTCTCAGCTGTATCAACAAACAGAGCTTTAATTTAAAATCCAAACTCTGAGATCACAGTTTCCTAACTTCAGGAAGTCTTCCCCTAAAGCGAGCCATATCAAGCCCCAGGTGCCCAAAGTAGCAGTGTGGGGATCTCTCTGGATATGGAAATGCATTTCTCCTCAGATGTGGGATTGCCCTTCTGGTCTATTCTAAACAGCAGAAAGGATCTGTATAAAAAGATAGACAGTTTGGTTGAGGGAGTGGAAGTTTAGATCTTCCAGAGAATCCCAGATAAGCTAAAAACAGCAGCAACGAGAACAGCAGCAAAAGATGCTTTAGTTTAATTAGGTATTTATGTAAAGCAACAGCTTGGCCAAGTAGTCATTGGTCCCTCTCAGGGAGGGGTTCAGAATCTCTGAGGCTGTGGAATGGAGGTGGTGATGCTCTGCTCGGATCCCCCTTCAGCACTGAGGTACTCATTCCTCCAGCAGCTGGAAGTGTGGCAGCTGATTGGTTGATTCTCCTCTAGGAGTTGCCCTTGGCCATCAGTGCTGCCTTGCCCAAAGCCATGCACCCTCCCCAGGGACAGCCTACACCTGATGGCTGTTCCTCACGCTTCAAGGCATCACGAGCCCCAGAGCTCCCCGTAGGATTAGCAGGAGCCTCAGTTCACACATTACAGCCAGCCTCTGTCTTGACCCAATCCTAAGACCTCTCCCTAAAGAAAGCTCTTGCATGCAATTTCAGAGCCTCAGAGTCCCTTCCCTGGGGAACTTGACCTACCACAGATTCTTTTGGAACAGTTAAAATATGTTAGGACTTGCTGGGGTAAAAAGCCTCTGGACGTTTGCCACAGCTCTTCTCCCATATTCCAGGGAATAAAACAGAACTTTCTCACAAAAAATTCTTAGAACTCCCCTTGCTGTGAAAGACACTAACTTCATCTCCAGTTAGCCCACAGGGGTGAGCTGTGAGCTGACCCACCAGGTACAGGAGCAGTATGTGTCATTTCCTTCTTGTCATTACCAGTTCCTTTATTTATTTATTTTTTAAAAAATCTGTCTCTTTTAACTTTTCCTATACTGGATATTTCTTTTTTTTTAAATTTATTATTATTTATTTGGCTGCGTCGGATCTTAATTGCGACATGTGGGATGTTTTGTTGCAGCCAGTGGGGTCTTTGTTGCTGCACCTGGGCTTAGTAGCCCTGGGGCATATGGGATCTTAGTTCCCCGACCAGGGATCGAACCCTTGTCCCCTGCATTGGAAGGCAGATTCCTAACCACTGGACTACCAGGGAAGTCCCACAATTTCCTTTAAATGGGGAACATTTTGATCAACAGATTTTTGAAGGAGTCAGAAAAATGCTCTCTCATTAATAGCTATAGAACAGTAATTATAAAAGATAAAATGGATCTGTTTATTTTATCATATGGTCTAGGAATCATTTTCTCTGTTAAACAAATGGCAACTGTATACATGTGATATAAAAAGCACAATCATTTAAGAAAATTCTTTGGAAAAAAACTGAACATTAATAAAATTTTATCCCCAAATTACTTTTTTTTTGTTTCTGAGAATTGTAAAAGGATACCATAATGGTAGTTATCATTTATTAAAAAATTATGCTAAGTACTTTATATACTGTTAAAATAATATTAAAGAGAACAGTTTAGGTGATACGAACAAATTTTAACACTTGAAGTGAACACTCAGAACCAACTGAAAAGAACTGAAAAGTGGAGTGGAAGGCAGGAAGCTTTTATCGAATAAAGAATACGTAAAACAAGGAAGAGAAAAATAGAAAATATCTGATAGGCTGGGGTTACTTAGTCAACCTTGTTTGGGGTGAAAAGGCCCAGAATTGGCTTGGTGTTCGGAGATTGGCTGACTGGATATAGTGCGTTTCTGATTAAACAGAGCACTTATAGGGACACAAAGGTTATCTGAGTTTTAGTTTGCTGATGTGATACCCTGGGCAGGACCAGCTCCATCTTGGGCTTAGAAAGTTATTTCAGCAGTCTGATCATTTGCTTGACCACCAAATGGTTTGATCAAAAACTTCCATCTTAGCATGATTCTCAGCTACCATTGCCTCTTAGGTCTCGGTGTAGTATTCATAGAGACAATATCAGGCTTCTATTCTTGGAGCTAGTTACATTCTTCTGGTCTCTTTTGTTGTTCTAGTCAGAGAGAGACCATCTGTTGGCTGACCAATGGCTGCCCATGTACATTTAAAACTTTTGAGAGAATATAGCATGTAAGGGGGATGATAATAATTATTAGCAACAAGACAATGTCCACAGTTTGGAGAGTGCTCCTGAGACCCAAACCAACTAGAATCATGTAAGTCAAGAAATAATCCTATAGGAGGGTTACTTCTTTAAGCTAATTGGTTTGTTTATGTGTTTCATGTAACTGTCTCCACTTCCCCTGAAATGTGTATCCAGCAAGCTTGTTTCAGAGAAACTGAGGCACTGGAAATCAGGGAGAAGCTTATGATGGGCAGAAAGAACTACAGAATTACCAGCATCATAGGAAATCCAACCATTGGTTGGAGGTTGGATTACCCTCCTTTGTAATGGCCTGAGATATGTGAAAAATCTTGCCAGGCCAGGGCAAGGTAATAGGTGGACAAAAGAATCATAAAGACCTTCCTGCTGTAAGAATTAGGAAAAGTATGGTCAGAGAGGGAAGGAGGAGTGGAAAGAAATGCTCTTGATCCTCTTGAGCCAATATCTTGGGAAGAAACAGTCTACCTTGATATTTACTACTTTTGTTCCCAATTTGATTTTGAGGTCTACAGTGTTTGCATAGACCAGATGTCAGGTCGAGCCTTCTTCAGTTGTGAAATACGTACCCAAGGTGTGACATCTGGTAATTTGGCAGTGAAGTCAGTGGTCAAGCATTCTTGGTAGGGTCCTTTTCCTAAATCTCACTTTTGCAAAAGCATCAAAATAAAACAGTAACTGTCTGTAAATAACAAAAAGCTTTAAAATGCCCATGGTTAAAGATCTCATGAGAGTTTATTATAATGGAATTGACAAGGAAGTTTGGTTATTTCTGTGTAATAACATTTTAAGATAATAAGCAGTATTACGTCTGATAACACAATACCGTGACATATCAGATTTTTAGGAATTTTATATAATTTATGGAACCCTTATTAATAACATATATCCATACAAATATAACCTTAGAAGTTTAAACATCACAGATGAAATAATAACTTATCTACTTAAAGTGACAATAGAAGATTTTAAAGGCAAATACAGAAGGTTGAATAGTTGTGAACAAAACGGCTTTTTTTAGTACTGAAAAGGCTGTGTTTTCTTAAGTAATCAAAGACCTGATAAAGACAGTGTGGAGCAGAGTAAATTATTTTGGTGAGACACAAAATCTTTGCTTTCCAGGAAGATTACTTAAAAGGTAAAGGAGAATATTGTTTACAATATTTTAATAAAAGCCGACCAATCATCTAAGAAAGCTTTGTCCTTTTAACGGAGAGAAAACCAAAATCTAGTTTTGCACAAGTATACTTTTGTTATTAAAATGCATTTTTAAAGAAAACTTAAATAACCCATTCTAATCTTAGCCAGATTGACCATATGTAAAATTTAATTTCATAAGATTCCTTTCCCACAAACCTCCTACAACTTTTTAATTCAGATTTTGTCCTATGTTTTTTCCCCTCTGGCTCATTCTGGAGCAATCAGTTGTTTTACTTTAGGACAAAATTACTCTCTTTTTCCCTTAACAAACACACATTCCATACCTCATACCTTTTTGTACCAAAACCACACCCTACTTTCTTTGCAAAGAGATGTTTCCCTTATTATTTCTATAAGTTTTAATTATGTATATTAATTAGAATTTGTAACCCTTAGAATCATTAATTCCTAGTAAAACTAAGAAGTAAGCAATTGTGAACTGTTACACTAGCATTCTGTGGACTGACAAATTTATAAATACATTTCACAATTTCTAGAAGTATGTTCTTCATAGTAAATTTTTCAATTTGAAACAAAACATGTTTGATAATAAACCTAAATATGTTTAGTTCCTTTGCAAAAGGAAGTCAATAGTGAATAAACCCATGTATAGTCACTAATGTTTCAATATTTTATGTTATTTGGAAATGATCTAGATATTCAGTGAATATTGTCTGCGAAATAAATGCACAACCTATAAGCTGAGAGTTATGTTTTATTTGGTGGACAAAACTGAGTACTTAACTCCGGGAGTCAGCCTCTCAGATGGCTCTGAGGAACTGCTCCCAAGAGGTAAGGGAGGAGCCAGGATACAGAGGCGTTTTTTGCAACAAAGACCAGGTAGTTGGAAAGATTACTGTTAATTAAAGAAAACCAGACATCTCAAGTTAAGGAATTTAGAGCTTTTCTGTGTATGGGGAGATGCAAGAGTCTGGGCTCACTGAAATCATTCCTTTGATAGGCACCTCAGCTCTCTGGGGCCAGTATCCTGTGTTTTCTCACCTTTAGTTTCCTTGCGGTGCTCCATTGCGGGGTGGCTACAGTGTCTCATGATTTGATGGTGGGCATTATGTTTCCATCCTGAGTTCCCTCAGGGCTCACCATCAGGGTGGCTGTAATGTGATGGCTTAATGACTGCCACATCCTTTGTTTACCGATATGGCAAACAATATTTTTCATTCACAATATCCATCATTTAACTTATTTCAGTATAACTGAGGTTTCAAGTTACCAAAAAGATTTTGAAAACTATTTTTAAGTAAAGTAGACATACCATGAAGCAAATTATTATTGAAAAGTTCGTTTATAAACTTGTCTTCCTTACATCTATTTAATATATTCTTAGCAATCATGTTTACATTACTCTTGAAAGTTTCATGAGGCATTAAAACAGCTAACCATCATCTTAAATTATCTTTTTTTTTGCCGACAAATCTGTGAAAGAGATAACTTGAGCTTATTAAACTTTTAGTAAACCTAGGTAGAATAAAAGTTGTATGCCTGCCTTATATTTAATACTGATAACTCTAAAGACAGAACTATTTTAATTAGGCCAACAAACTTAAGCTTGTTTTCCCCCAAATTATCCTAGATCACATGAATTTGAATAAAATTCTTGTTTAAAATTTTAGCCATGAGACAGGTATGATAATGCAAAACTCACTAGTTTACAAAAGAGTTGGATCCAAATCTTGTTTCTGGCAGATGGAATAAATTAACCTTACCTGCTCAGATGGCTTAAACTTTTTATTAATATTTATGGAGAAGACTTTTTCATCTGCCTAGTTTCCAAGTAGACCCCCCTTTTTTTCCTTCTGATAAGAATTTACCTCCTTGAAGTTTGCATTTCAAAGAGGTGGCTCTCAATCACTAGGGAAAACTAGTAGAATATTTACATCTCGAAAGCACAGAGAAAGAATGCAGGTTCCTTCAAGAAGGACTTTTGTTTTCTGAGACCAGAATTTTTTCCATACCTATAAGCCTTTTGAAATGAATAGGGGAAGTTTTGGAATTGGTAAAAAGGAGAGGTGGACTTTTTCTATTCTTGTAAAGATTCAAATTGTTATGTAAGTTGTAGAACAGTTGCCTTTAATTCCTCAAAGAATTGGGCTGCAATCTGAATGATATCAAGGCTGACTCCCCCTACCTCTCCCTCCCCACCGCCCTTCCTAAAATCTATTTACACTATCTTCAAATTTGCTTCCCTCTATCAGGGAGAGGATCTTCAACTAAGATAGAAATCAAAAGATTCCACCTACATTCTAGAGTTAGAGCTGTTTGTCTTTGGAATGGTTTTCATTCCCTTTGGGTACATAGTTTAATTTTAGCTTAGGGGAGAAGGCTTAAAAAAAAGTTCCTATCAGGCTCTGAATATCAGCTTCCAATTTGGCCAACTTCTGACCATTTGAGCTACATTTGAAAAAAACAAAATCCTTTCAAATATCTTGTCTGCTCTGATTTATGTCCCCAAATTGGCTTTGCCGGTTTGCCTCTTCTTTTTTTTTTTTTTAATTTCATTTTTTTGCCTCTTCTTGAAGTTCACAAAAAGGAGTCATGCAATATGGATTCTTGTGTGTCTGGCTTCCCTCCCAACTCTCTCAACACATTGTCCTTGCGGTTCATCCATGTTCTTGCATGCATCAGTAGTTCATTCCTTTTTGTTGTTGTTATTGTTCAGTCGTATTCTGTGGTATAAATATACCACAATTAGTTTATCCATTTTCCTCTTGATGGATATCTTGTTGTTTTTAGGTCTTGGCTATTATGAATAAAGGTACAAGGCACATTCTTGTACAACTTAATTTGTGGACATATGTTTTCATTTGTTTTGGGTGAACACTGAGGAAAAGAATTGCGGAATCATAAGTATATTTGGCATTTTAGGCTTTTTAATTTTAACCATTCTAGTGGGTGTGTAGTGCATCTCACTGTGGTTTTAATTTGCATTTCCCTGATGACTAATGATGTTGAGCATCTTTATATCTTCTTTTGTGAAATGTCTATTCAAGTCTTTGGCCCATTTTTAGTGCGTTATTTGTCTTTTAAAAAACTACTTAATTGTAAAAATTCGTTGTAGAGCCTGAATACATATCCTTTCTCATATATATACACACACACGTACATATATACAGTTAAATATATATATATATATATATATATACACACACACACACACACACACACACACACACTTAGTGTCCTCTCCTAGCCTTTTATTTTTATCCTTTTGCTTTATTTTTCAGTATTTGCTTGAGGGAAAATGTCTTCAGGTGCAAAACCCAACATCAGGGCCCATTCAAAGACAGTTCTATTGACTGATATTTTTTCTGAATGTAGGCCATACCATCTTATTCTTTGCCTGTGACATATTATTTTGTAGAGAACAAATCATTTCAGAAAATATGTTATAGTAAAACTCTAGATTCTGATTTTTTTCCCTTGAAAGTTATTGTGACTTTGTCGTTTTTGCTACTGTTGTTGCTGTTTTAGTAACTTGCCTGGACTTAATCTGCAGAATCTGTTTCCTCCATGATGTCAAGCAGTTTTTTTTGTTTTTTGTTTTTAATTCTTATTCTCATTTTATTAGCTTGGCTTCCCAGAGGTGGCTTCTGTGTCTGCACAGCTCAGGCGTCTACCAGTGACTGGTCACAAGTTGTGCTGGAGCCAGCAGAACTTTCCCCTTCTGCTGACAGGAGCATGTTCAAAGTCAGATAGTTTTCAGGTCCGCACTGGATTTTACTTTCTACCAGGCCCTCCTGGGTCTCCCCGGATGTGTATGCAGCATTCCACGAAGCCTGGGGTCTTATCTAGGCTCTCTACCATGCTCTTATTTCCAGAATCTCCCTGTTAAATATCTGACTAGTCTGCTAATCTGCTACTCACCCCAACTATGACTGCATCCTTAGGGTATGGGAGCTCTAGGGTCCCCATCCATTTCCAACTAGTCTTGCTACTTTAACTGACAGCCCCACTGGGCACAAGTGAGCCTCTCTAGCAGGGGAGCTAGACTTCCTGACCAGCCCTACCCTGGTAGAACTACCAAGCTGCTGGAGTTGGAGGGACAGTGAGAGCAGCCCCAGGCAAGAAGGCCCCTGAGTTCCACTGTTCTTACCCAAAGGTTGTCAGTTTTTTATAAGTAAATGCTTCTCAATTTGTCATTTGTCTTTCCTTAGTTTCCAAAGCCCTAAAATGGTTGTTTTTGATAATTTAACCTATTTTATACTTGTTTTTTGGAAAGATTTGCTGACTTTTTTACTTATCATAGTCAGAAGTCCTGCCCAGATAGATATATTTTGACAAAGAAAAGGGAGGCAGAAAGACAAAACATGAGGAAGCTACTGGCAACAGTACCTGTAATTTATAAACCTGGAACCAAACCACCAGGCAGGCTGTCAGTTCAAGGAGCATAAGAATGAAATATCCCTGAATAGAGTTAATTTTTTTAACCAAATGACTCAAAGGTAAAATGTGTTTAATGACATACATTAATTATTGTGCCATGGAAATTAAATATCAGTGATAAAGGATTCATGGAAAAACAGATAATTATAATTATTCATAAAAAATATAATTATTAGTACCCTACCTAGCCCAGAAAATCTTTATATTTTGTTATTGTGGGATTGATGATAGATTCTAGAGGACCATCAGTATCACCATTTTCCCTTGATACTTCACATCGTGACAGTGGACATCATCCTGACTCACGCGTATTACACAGTAAGTGTCCCTTGCTCCCTCATTTCTGTATGATACCAGGGACACAGAAGTTATTCCCATCACCCCTGCTCCAACCCTCTCAAACCTTTCCTGGGACCTCAGACTCCCTTAACTAGAAGCAGAGGCCTTTTCTTCAATGAGTGAGGCAAGGTAGTTAACACTAAAGGGTGATCGCTTGTCAACCCATTGCTGTGTGGTTGGAGCACAGCCTTGCTAACTGGTGTGAAGAAAGGGGTTTCTGGGAAGCCTGAAGGTCCTGGCCCTGAGGAGATGGAAGGGACAAAGCGTGCTCACAGGCGTCCCTCTGCTCACCTGCCTCCAGTTTCTGGCATACAGAGCTGCTCAGCCAGTGTGGAAATCCCCATGAGGAGAAAAATCCTGGTAGAGCCCAGGGCATCCAGGACTGCACCCGGGCCCTGAGGGGCTGTGGGGAGGGGAAGGGGGGTGCCATCCACTCCCAGGTCCACAGAGCAGAAGTTGGGTCGTCTAGAGACCTTACAGATTTTCACTAAACTTCTGCTAGGTCTTCTGTGACAATTTTTTTTTCTCGGCTCAAGGATTGTACTAATCAAGCTTCATACTTTGTTACTGTTATTTGTGTGTTTTGTCTCTTTCACTAGATTTCAGTCTGGGGTGGGGTGGCCTTTCTTCTTCTGCTATTTATCCCTCTATCCCCCCTTCCCTATTTCGCTGCAGGTCCAGCTTTTAACACCTAGCGTGGGCTCATTGGGCCAGTTTTATCTATCGTTCCAAATACAATACAAAATATTCTGGCAATTCTCAAACGCAGTGTTTCTCAGTTGTAAGTGCTCGTTAGAATCAATGGAGGAGTTTTTAAAAATGGTGGTGCCCGGGCTGCACTTAAGACCAACGAAATCAGACTCTCTGGTGATGGGATCCAGCCCTCACGGAAAGTGGTACCTTTATGTAGCACACTAATATTTGTCTTGACTTTTTTATCTTAAACCAACATTTACCACATCCTTGAGGCACACATTGGAATATTAGTTGGCAGAAAGTTAGTGATGCAGAAACTGAATTATATCACCATCTCATCGCAGTGTGTCAATACGTCTGAGGTCATGTTGGCCAAATGCCCCTCAGTGTCCTTGTATTCATTCAGCAGCTTCGTTGGTGGCTGGCAGCCTAAGAGAGGCTTGCCTCATGAGAGCAAATAAGGAAAAAACCCAACAACCTGTAGGTGTGAAAGATGTCAGATCTCAAAGGCGGCTGGCCCATTATGTAAAATGCAGTGACACATTATTGCAAATATTTACTTTCATCTTTCTCTCCCCGACTCTTTGTTCTCCTTTAAATACCCAATGGCCATTGACTTCTTTCCAAAGGGAAAAAGGAAAGTGGTAAATCTTTCACTACATTTTTCATAAGAATTTTCCTTTTGAGACTTGGATTTCCTCCTCTGGCTTTTTGAGATGACATGATTGCCTGTATTTCAAGAACCTAGGTTCATTTCTCTAAACTCCAAGACAGGTGCAGCTTCTTCTAGATCATGGAAGTTGGTTGGGGGAAAAAAAAAAAAGAAAAACAGCAAATATTTGCCACAGATATTTGTTGGATCCCAAACCTGTAGAAACCAACTTTTGAGTTTTCTCCTTTTAAGAAGCAGATGGGTGGAGGAGTGAGGTTACATTTTAAGGACCTGGAGGAATGTTTTCCAGGCTGAATCATCTGGTGCCCAGAAAGGTGCCGGCCAAGTACGAGACCATGGATACTTGTGGGGAGCCTGAAACTTTGTGCTTGATGAAGCCAGCCTCTGTTTTTAACAGAGGATGGTACTGAGGGTAGCGATCAGGAAGGATCTGCTGGCGTGAGAGAGGTTAGAGGCAAGCCTGCGTCATTCAATAGCATTTCAGCAGCTCCTTTTTAGAATTATGCTTTGAGGGAGAGGTTGTTGTTTCTTTTTTAAAGAAAGACTCAGAGTGGTTTCTTGTTGTGCGACACCTTATTATTCTTGAGACAAGAATGTCATAATTCCTGAGGGTTCCTGTTAGGCCTGTAATTCTAGAAGATATTATATTCAGGGCAAGTGAAAGCAAAAACATTCAACTTTTCTTATTTCAAGACTCAATACCTGTTCCAAGTTTCCTCATATTTTGCCAGTTTGTCAGGTATGTGTCTATAGTCACTGAAAAGAATAAAAGATAATTTGTAGAAGGCTCAGGGCCACTGCATTCGACAAGCAGGTTGTACACTGCAAGTGCTGTGGGCCCCATTCCTGAAACTGCTGTGTGAGCTGCAGTCCCCGGAACTGTGAATCTGGTGGTCCTGGGAAGGAGACTAACCTTTATGCCAGTCACGGCAGGGTGGAATCACAGTTAGTGTTTCCCGTCCCTGCCTCCAGGATGTTTTCAGTTGACTATGTATTTAAGGTTATTCAGTGATTTTTTATTTTAACATTTGGTCTCTATATTGCTAATTTAGTTCACATCTGGAGAGATAGCAGAGAGGTAGGAGGAAAATCCACTGATCTAGGGAAAAAAAATGCTCTGATAAATAAGGCATCATCTATTTTTTTTTAATGGTTTTTTTTGGGCGGGGTATTGAAGTGTAGTTGATATACTATGTTGTGTTAGGTTCAGGTGTACAGCAGAGTGATTCAGTTATATATATATATGTATACACACACACACATACACATGTGCTTTTTCCTTTTTCAGATTCTTGTCCTTTATAGGTTATTACAAGATATTGAGTACAGTTCCCTGTGCTATATAGTAGGTCCTTGTTGTTTACCTATTTTATATATAGTAGTGTGTATACGTTAATCCCAAACTCCTAATTTCTCTCCCCCCACCCCTTTGGTAACCATAAGTTTGTCTTCTATGCCTGTGAGTCCATTTCTGTTTTGTAAATAAGTTAATTTGTATCAGTTTTTTAGATTCCACATATAAGCGATATCATATGATATTTGTTTTTGAGCAATAATATTTCTAGGAGGAAGGTCAGTGGATGCTTTTGGATATTGTCTCAAATTGTCCTCTTCTAGTCAATAGCTCCAAAGTCAGGAGGACAATGAAGAACAGCTGTTTTCCCAGTGGAGGTTGGAGATACAGTTAGCCTAACAGAAAAACCTCATCCTGAAATTATTATTATTATTGTCATTTTCTCCTAGTCTGACCTGTCATTTCCTTGTGACATACTAGCTCAGTACTCCCCAAGAGTCACAGGAAAGTGGAGGAATTGCTTGGCTGGGTCTCTGGGGTGAACATCATTTGCCATTGTCAAACCGAGGGTTGTCTCTTAGTCCAATCACCTGGACTGCACACAGTTCTGAAATCTGAGTGCCCTTAGGCTCTCCTAGAAGTACCTCTGGGGTGGAGACAGTCCACTCAATACACAGTCAAGCTGGGATGGAGTAGAGATGGAGGGTACTGGGCTGTTAGGGAGTGAGAAGAAGATTCCCAGGCTGATGGGCTACTCCTGGGTCCCTTCTGAAAGAGAATTTACTGGATGGTTATGCTAGCTCAACCTGAGTGTTTGAGGACCTTTACTCATATATTTAAAGATTTATAAGTGTCTACAACATTCAAGGGAATGGACTAGGTAAAGAATAGAACATAAGACACAAGTGTTCCTCATTCCAGGAACTTACAACCTTATTGAGGAGAACAGTCTCCATGAAACTGTTAAACACCCAGCATATTGGAGATGGCCCCAGTGTGGTTTGGAGTGATCAGGGAGATGCTTGGAAGGAAACAGGACTTTGACTCGGCCTTGAAACTTGTACTAGAGCATGCGTCGGTGGAGGGGAGGGAAGAACATATTCTGAGTGGTGGTAGACTACAATGCTGGGACCAAACCCAGGGTTCAAAGTTTCATGCCAGGAAACTAGAATCATGATAGTGACTTCCACACATTTGTCCCAGGAGTTAGCAGCTGTTGTGCCCTGTGGTCTGGCAAGGTTTTGGACTTTCACTAGAATATGTTCTCAGACACATAGTAGGTTCCGTCTGGTATGTTGGACCAGCAGTGAGCTGAGGGCTGGATGTTCTGCGGTGTAAATGGTAGCAGACAGAATAACAGAGCAGAAAATGCAGGGCTGCTTTCACTGCTACAAGCCTTACTGACAGCATCCTGCTTACATAGTTTGGACCATTGCTAAGCAGTCCCCAAATCAACATTCTACTTTTCCTGAACCGCTCCTACCCAAACCTCCATGACCTCTTGTCTGTCTTAGGCACACGACCCATAATATCAAGATGAAATCAATGCAGGCTGTATGTGTGACTCATCAAGGTCAAAAACTCAAATGATGGCAGAAGCCGGGCTAGTGAAGAAATGGATGCAGTGAGCCGAGGGGGTCAGGGACCAAGTGAGGAGTAGGGCTGCTCCGCAGCTTCAGATCGGCCAGAAATTCCAGTTTTTATATGAAAATACACTCGTTTAAAAATGTTCAAAAGTAATTCAGATTTTTACAAACCTCAAGACCATCTAAAGAAAGTACATCTGTGGGCTAGGTTTGGCCTCCCGGCCACCAACTAGAAACTGTTGAGGTTCCCAATGCTCTTGATAGAGATGGTAAGACCAGTAAATGAAAAGGTCTTCTTTCAAGTTTAGCCTGCAGATGAATTTTGGCAGTGTCCTTTCAGCCTTTGTTCATCGATAGAAAACAGCTGCCGGTGTGTGCCAAGTTGACAGGAGCACCCTTCCTGCCTCAGACTAGCCCGAGGCGTGACCACAATAGGTCTCAGATACCAAAGTGAGTATCGACCCCGTATGGAAAAGCCATGTAGGAAGCACTCAGTAAGAGGTCCTGTAACCCTTGGGCTACTTCGCCAGAAAAGGATATAAAAACAAGACACAGTACAGATGGAATAGCACGTCTGAGGAGGGCCTCTCCAAAGGGAACTGGGAATGAGTCTCCTAACCCCACTGGCCGGGCAGGGAGGAGGAACGGTGTCATCTTTTCCTTCAGCGCTTGTTGGGAGGCAGGTGTTCCGTGGGACAATTCAGAGACCCTAATACTTGTTCCTCACACTGGGAGTCATGGAGGTTTGGTGCGTGGTCCATGCATGACACAGCTGAGCCCCCTAATCGATTTGACCCCATGGAGATTGGCCTGCCCATTCTCCCAGTTTGGCAGGTCAAAGGATGCCTGAGTGTTTCCGGCAGACACATACAGGCTCTGTGTCCATAATCCACTCTCAGAGATAGGGGAAGACCAATATGCACTTGCTCTCCAGGGGTGTCATGTGACTTTACTATAAAAGAGTTGAAAGTGCTATATAAGTACTGAATGGCGTTGTTCTTCCACGGGGCTTTCATGGACAAGATAAAAGATAGGAGCTCCCTCTCTGCCTTTGAGGGCCTTTTCCCAGCCCCTTCTCCTTTTGTCTGTCCCATCTATAAACTATAAGGTATCTGCCCTGAGATCCCAAGATGGCCTTTCCCATTAAGCGCCATGATTATTCATGTTCTATAGAAAGAACTCACTTGAGGTCTGAATCTCCAACAAGCTCTAGGAGTGTCCGGTCAAATCCAGCACAGTGTAGCAATGATCTCATTCTCCAGAGGTAGTTTTATTTAAATAAATGCTTCATTCACTGCAGGAATGGGGAGGTCTGGGGTGAGAGGTGTGGTTTGCATTCATCGTGGGGCCTCAGTATCTGAAACAAGTGAATTGTATTTCTGTGCTGTATTCTGCCTTTCCCTTTCCCACATAGTAGCTTCAAATTCTATATTCACAAGACCTCAAAAAACCGATTACAAGTCAAACAATAAAGCTCTCAATTTAAAAACTCTAACTCTGGTTTCAAAGAGCTAAGCCAACATTCAAACCCTTCCTGAATTTTCACAGCAGTTACTGCTTGTGTCATATGTTTGGCACTTCATCGTATTCAATTTAACACATAATTATATCCCCGCCCTCTCATGTTTTTCTTTTATTTCTTGTAAGTGTTCTGTTTTTTCTTCCTAATAATACAGTGAGTCCCTAGAGAGCAGGGACCACTTTTCACGCTTCACCAGCAACCCACATACTTAGCACAATGTCAGGCCTAGAGCAGACACGCGATAAACACCTGCTGAGTTGAACAGAGTGGAACAAACCACCAGATCCACCTTCCAATTTGCAGTGTGATTGAAGAGGAGAAAAGGCAGAACCAACTCGGCATTCAGCGAACCCCTGTCTCTTTCACTGCTAGAAAATCATAAGCTTCCTCACTGGGCTTTTGATGGGAAAAGCATGGTCTTCCTGAGGCTTTAGCATGGGCACATCCTGGGGGAGAGCCTTCTAATGAGCAGCGAGGGTCTGGGTGGATAGTGACCATGACTCATTGTCAAGTCTACGTGGGAGCCTGGGTAGCTATCATCTCATATGAAAAGTATTTCCACTCCATCCTGTTCCTTCCCACACTCAATCTTCCAGATCACTCTTGCCATAAACATCCGTACTATGCCCTGAGTTTCCTTAGTGTGGTCCTCAGACCATCAGCATCACCTCAGGGCTTATTAGAAATGCATAACATTGGGCTACATCTCAGACTTAATGAAGCAGGACCTTTTTAACAAGATCCCCAGGCATGTCTTATGCACATTAAAGTTAGGGAAACCCTGCTGTGAAGAGAGCCTTGTAGAGCATCATCCTTGGGGAGGCAGCTTGACTCTCTGAGCTAAAGCTGCAGAATAATCCAGAGAGCTGTCCTGAGCTCTAAGTTATGTTTTCTTCCTCAAGAGGAGGAGAAGCTCAACAAAGCAGCAACTGCACAAATTATCTCCCACCCAGAGATAGGCACAGAGCTCAAAAGAAATTTGGCCAAGCCCAGCAGTGTCTAATCCATCACAGACCTGTACTTTTGTAAAGTACAGTGTACATGAATTCATATAGAAATAAAAGGAATAAAAGACATACAAAATGCAAGCCAGCTTTTATCATTAGATTCTACAGACACAAAAATTAATAAACATCAGAATAAACGTAATATAGGAAAAAAATAACTACAAAGCTTAAATTGTTCATATAATGTATGCACATAGGCTATAACCATAGAGAATCAATGTTATACTCATAGCTACTGTCTCTCTGCAGTTATAAACTAATGAAAAGTTATGAATAAAATAGCAATTTCACATATTAAATGCCTATATGCACACTAATAATGAACACCATGTATATTACTATCTAAGGTTTTTAATGCAATAAGTAAACTTCTTGCTTGTTAATTTAGCTTATATAGATGAGTTGATAATAACATTACTCATGGGGAAGATGTTTCTGTGTTTTGTTTCAGTACCATTCATGGTAGAGAACCTAGTGTCACAGAGGTAGCTTAACATGAATTTTAAAGTAACTTAAGCAAACTCAGGATATTCATTTTTAACTTTTCTCCAAAATGAAGCAACTAATACAGTATTTCCAAAATTCATCTTTAATCCTTCATCAGTAGCAAATTTGAAAAATTTATTCTATAATGTTAAAATTAATGTAACTTTCAGTAAAAGGAATGGATCCTAGATCTATGAATTTCCTATTCTTATGATGAAAAGTAAAATTCAAAACCTTCTACAAAGTCTCTAGGATGTATGGCAATAACTTTGCAGATGTGTAATTTCAGGATCATCATCTACTTTAGTATTAAAGTAGATGTTATTGTTAAATTATAGGACTGTCAAAACTCTGTAGAAACTCTGTCCAATCTTCTAACATGTTTTTGCCCTTTGAGCTTATCTGCCATTGAAAACACGTCACATCCTTTCTTTGAATGGAAGTATTAAGATCTTTAAAAATATAAATAATATCAAACAAATTAGCATGACAGACTGTCTAACTCATATCTTCGAAATGTTGAAACTGGTTCTTCTCGTGCAGAAACACAATAGGTTTGTCCAGGAGCTCAGATATTCCTGACAGACCTTTTTTCTTCAGTAACCATCATATCTCAGTAGTTGTTTATAATCAGCTTCCATATCAGTACAAATAAAAAGAATGCTCTCAAATTTAGTGCATTAGCTTTTATTTAATTTATACTAAGTGAACTTTTTAGTTCAGCCAACATTTTTGTTTTATTTTGTAACAAGACTTTCTTGACGAAGGAAGCAACTCATCGATTTATATTGTGGCACAGTTCTTCCAGAATGCTTTCCATAAATCCATCAGAATGTACTCCTAAAATTTAAACTCCAAGTCACATTTGTTGATTAATCTTTCATGGTTCTATATAGTTTAGAACTGTTTTTTTTTTTTTTTGCGGTACGCGGGCCTTTCACTGTTGTGGCCTCTCCCGTTGCGGAGCACAGGCTCCGGATGCGCAGGCTCAGCGGCCATGGCTCACCGGCCCAGCCGCTCCGCGGCACGCGGGATCCTCCTGGACCGGGGCATGAACCCGCGTCCCCTGCATCGGCAGGCGGACTCTCAACCACTGCACCACCAGGGAGGCCCCTGGTTTTGTTTTTGACAATGAAACTTAAAAAACATATTCTTCCTTTATGTTGTCATCATGTTCAAACTGCATTTACATTAAAGGAATTGCTATTTTAGCAATAATTGTACATCTGCCTAGTTGCAATGAAAATTGTAGTACTAGCTTTGTTTGTTTTGTAGTTGATCCTGCATAACATTGAGCTTTGGTGTCACTGGAAAAAGGCAGTTGAACTGCCTTGTTTGACAAGATTCTTTCAACATTTCAAGCAAACATCTTTGATGCAGTCTCTCATTAATATTTCAGCAAATGTGTGGATCTCTAGACTTAGCAACTCAATGTGTTATTTTATAAGAAGCTCACAAAGCACATTCATTTCTGGTAGCTTTTTGATCCAGTACTTTTTTTGGAAAAAGAATTCTTCTGGCTTTGAATTTACTTTTTATGATTTGGATGTAAATATTTCTTAGCTCTTAATAATTTCATTGATCAGTTAGCCGACACATCTCTTCAGATAATGCACTTATTTTAGCTCTTAAGCATCAATTATGGCTACAAAACTGAACTCAATATATGAATGATCATACTTACAAATAAAACTGGTAAAGCTTTTTGTATTTATTTCTATGGACTCTTGTTGTCATTGTTTAGTTAGTACTACAGCTGTGATCACAATAAGTTGGTATTTTCTTGATAAAAATGATCAGCAGCGGGACTTCCCTGGCAGTCCAGTGGTTAGGACTCCGTGCTTCCACTGCAGGGGGCACGGGTTTGATCCCTGTTCAGGGAACTAAAGTCCACATGCTGTGTGGAGCGGCCAAAAAAAAAAAAAAATTGTATATACATACATATATATATATATATATATATAAAAATATATAATCAGCAAAGCTTGTTTTTTATCTGTAAATTAGGGTTAAAATTAATAGTACCAATTTCAGTTCCCTAATATTGCTAATGAGGTTAAAAATAGATTTAAAACAGGCTTGATTAAAATTAAAACTATCATAAGAGTAAATTATATATGTATATAAATTTTATTTATATATGCATATATATATATATGCTTGCACTTTCTCAGATGTCTATGTATGTATGTATCTATATCTGTGTAGATATATGTGCTTATATATATGTGCTTACACTTTCTCAGATTTTAAAACACTTTTGGTGACAGCTGAGAAGATAACTTTTAAAGTTACATATCATAAAGTCCATGATTAGCAGGCAGTTTGGATTACATGTGACTCACCAGGAAAGTTCAAAGACATTCAACTCATTCAATGAGATGAGTCAGGCAGTGTGAAATTGCTACAAAAGTTTCTAAATGCTTACTCTCAAATTCTCTAATTATCTTGTCACGGACCCATAACAAATAGCATGTGAATTGTCAGTGGTCCATGGATAACATTTTTCATAGCACTTAAATAGATGCCTGTTCAAAGACTCTTATGAAGCTACTATAAATTCTCTAATATTTGCTGAGAGATGCCAGACTGATAAACTACTCTCTCAGTTGAAGGATAAAATTAGAGAGTACGTTTGTCCATGAGTATCACAACAAAAAAAGTAAAATAATGCAACTTATACAAGGTTGCAGTTATGTTCTCATAACAGGAGTCTGGTATTGGGAAGTGGTGTAGTCAGTGATCCTCTGCATCAGTGATTCAGGCTTCTTCTATCTTATTGTTTCATTGGACATGGCTTCCTTTCTCAGCATAGCTCATGATGCAGGATAGCTACTGGGACTCCAGCTATTATGTTAACATTACAGCCAGCTAGAAGGAGGGTGGCGGGGATTCAAAGAGCAACCTATCCTCTTAAGGCATTTCCTGAAAGTTGCATGCATTGTTTCTACATACACTTCATTGACAAGAGCTTTAGTTGTGAAGCCAGCCACACCAAGTTGCAAGAGATGTTCTGAAATGTAGTAATTATTCCAGGAAGTCATCCTTACCGAAAAGGAAGAAGGAGAAGAATGGATGTTGGGGATCATCTAGCGGTCTCTTATTCAGAGATACTTTCAGAACATCAGGGTATCAAGTAGAAATGAATGTGAGGATTCCATTAGGCAGCACAAACTGTTAATAACTTTCAGCACAAGAGAGACTATAATTTGCCCCCTTCAGTGACATGTCCTGTTCAGGGCCTATCAAGATTTATCCAATTTTAAATTTTATAACCAACTTGCAGTTTTGAGTGACTGCATAGTCATTGTGTACTGATTTCCAGTCCAGATGCTGGATTGGTACGAACGTTTTCCAAATTAAAAAAAAAAAAAAAAAGAACAACTGTGGAAAATGGCTAACAAGAACCTTGATAGACAAGGTCCAAAACCTTCAATAAGGAATTGTCTGAGAAGTGCTGGGGAGAGGACAGTGGACAAGGCAATGCCTGTCATCAAAGACCTTATAGTCTAGGTAATGAGTAAACAGATTATGGCAATATGGTATGAAATGGGCTTTGAACGATACTCCTGGAGTGATTTCAAAGCAAACTGGAAAATGTCTAATTGAAATCAGAATCAGTCCATTCTTGTGAAAGTATTTTATGTCCTGCAGAAGTTCTGCTGTTTAGCTAAAAATTACTTGAAGCCAGACAGACTAGCATTAGATATGTTAACATAAAATTGCCATTTTGTTTCCCCTCATCAAGTCTAGATAAGAACACCCATTATTGGAAAAATTCAAGGTCTTAGAAATCCTGGAAAGGAGCCTCTCTGCAGCAGCACACTGGCAACGAGAGTTTATCTCTCTCTTCTCTTAAGGGAAAATAAACCATGAAAAGGAGTTTTTATTTTATTTTTAAAAGCCATAGGATGTGCTTTTATCAGTAGAAGTTACTCACCTATTTAAAAATGTATCCCCTTGTTCTGGTTAATAAATTAGAATCAAGAGATTTCTGAAATATGTGGGTGTGGGTAAATATGTAGACTCTTGTATATAGATCTAGATTTTTAGATATTCTTGCTGATCTTGGTTTAGACTTTTTTCTTTGTGGCCAAGACGCTGCTGCTGAGGGCTGTGCATCAGACTTTGATAACAAGCAAAACAACAAACTTCACCTGTAGCCAATTATTGAATTCCCCCAAGAGGGACTTTCTTCAGGTTTTTGAAAATTTGTTTTTCATAGATTTAATCCTTTTTTCTTTCAAAGATTTCATTCTATTGTCATATGGTTAGATTTTTACAGATTGCTATTTTTGGAATCTGCCTCAGAAGGAAGCTATTGTAGAGTCTTATATTTGTAGAATCATCTAATATATCTTTTGGGAAGCCTTTCTCAATTATTTCAAGTAAAATTCATGAGCTTCCCTTTTGTCAGTCTCAGGGCACCTGGTTTTTCCTTATCTCTGGGAATTCCTGTCAGATTAGGTGCAACAGTCATGCATGGATGTTTGTACTGGTTTCCACTCCCAACCCACCTCTAGATTGTAAACTCCTAGAGAAAATCAGGGTCTTATTCATATTATCTTGTTTATTACCTGCTATGGATTGAATTCTTCCCCCTCACCAAGTTAATATGTTGAAACCCTAACACCCAAGGTGACTGTATTTAGAGATAGGGCCTTTAAGGAGGTAATTAAGTTTAAATGAGGTCATGAGGGTGGGGCCCTAATCAGATAGGACTGGTGGGTTTGTTTGTTTGTTTTTGTTTTTTGTGGTACGCAGGCCTCTCACCGCTGTGGCCTCTCCCTTGCGGAGCACAGGCTCTGGAGGCGCAGGCTCAGCGGCCATGGCTCAGGGGCCCAGCCGCTCCATGGCATGTGAGATCCTCCTGGACCGGGGCACAAACCCATGTCCCTTGCATCAGCAGGCAGACTCTCAACCACTGCGCCACCAGGGAAGCCCAGGACTGGTGTTTTTAAAAGAAGAGGAAGAGACAAAAATTCTCTCTCTCAGCACATAGAGGAAATGTCATGTGAGGGCACATCAAGATGGTAGCCATCTGCAAGCCAGGAAAAGAAGCCTCACCAGAAACCAATTTCATGGCACAGTGAACTTGGACTTCCAGCCATTAGAATGGTGAGAAAATAGATTTCTGTTGTTTAAGCCACCCAGTCTGTGGTGTTCGTTATGACAGCCCTAGCCACCTATACCTTACCTAAGATACAGTATTTTGCATATAATTTCTAGTCAGTAAACACTTGCTTATTTCTTATTGACTGTAACTAATTATTTTCATGGGGAAGAATTTGGTTTTATAATTATCTTACATTCTTTTATGACAGAAATCATCTCTAAGAGTTTATTTAAATGTCTCTCTCCAACATCTTTTTCCAAACGCACACATGCACACACATATAAGCTTAGCATTAGCTATTTTGAGTGCACAGAATGGCCAGTAAATTTGCTTTTGTAATCAGAGAAAGTACTTAATTTCAAATTGTTGATAGAAGATAAATAGAAGATAAAAACATATATAAACAGATAAACAGAAGATAAAAACATATATATGTTTCCCTAGAATCCTACCCCTTGGAAGATATGTGTCGTCTTAGTTTCTTATTTCCTCCAATGTCCACTTTTTGATATCTGAGTCTAACTTTTTGCTCAATTTTTGTCATTGAGGCAGTCACCCCAGCACCAGTTCAGACAAGCTAATGTGGAAGAAAGGGGAGGGGGCATTTAAACAAAATTTGTTCATTTATTCATTCACTCAGTCATGCAAATCACTTTTAGAGAATCTACTCTTGCCAAGCACTATTTTGGGAGCTATAAATATAGGGATAAAAAGACAGAGTATGTCCCTACTTTCATGTTGCCAGTATGATGGTAGAAAATCCAGGCAATGTACGAAAGAACAAGCAAATAAATACAATGGTTCTAGACAGTGATAAGTTCTCTGTAACTCTAAGACCAGCCCCCCTCAATCTCCCAGGTACTGGTAGAAGCCACCAGTTTAGGTTTCATAGATACTGAGGGGACCCAATAGTCTATCTAGTAAGTGGATCTTACTTGTGGCTGACACATACAATTTTTTCAATTTTAACATTTTATCCCTTTGGTTAAAATATGTATCTCATTTATTTGAATGACAGGTATCTGGGATGCTGCTTTCATAGAGAGGAAATGTCAACTCACATGATCTGGAGGGGAAATTCTTAACATTAAGACCTATTAAGAAAGGAGGTGTGTGCTCTTGGACAGCAACTTCTCTGGACACCTAGGAGATTCTTATATTAAAACATTATTTAAAAATCATACTTGCTACATCCGTGAAAAGTGTAATTCTTGGGTCATATGAATATAGAAATAGATAATTCATGAGCAGAATACAAGTATAGTCTGTAATTGGAAAGACTTCAAGTTGCTTTTTTCTGCCTTAAGGGTATATATCCCTCTACTTATCATTCTCTGTAACACATAAGTAAAACTTTGAATTGCTTTTAATTACCCTCAGCTGACTGTTTCTCTTTGAATGCAATTCTATGCTTAGATAGAATTACGTGGTGTCCTACCTTTTTTTAGGGTTACAAATGACTTTCACTTTTCACTGTGTTACTCTTTAAAAAGGGATCTGGAAATGTGTGCACATTTTAAATTCACGGTTTGTAGAAGGTTATATTCTTTTTTGTGTGTGTGGTATGCGGGCCTCTCACTGTTGTGGCCTCTCCTGTTGTGGAGCACAGGCTCCAGACGCGGCTCACGGGCCTAGCCGCTCCGCGGCATGTGGGATCTTCCCGGACCAGGGCACAAACCCGTGTTCTCTGCATCGGCAGGCGGCCTCTCAACCACTGTGCCACCAGGGAAGCCCTGGAAGGTTATATTCTGATAACATGATTTAAAGACAAAGGTCTCTGAATTTCCTGAGTAACCACAAGCTATAATATAATATATATATTACTATAATATAGTAATATGCTAGAAATGCAGATCACATGACAAAGTTAAACAATTGCTAATACTTTTCACCGGATTCATGAAAAAAGTTAGATAATAAAAATTGTTGGTAGACTGCATGAGAGTGCTAGGTTAAGGACTTGATTTGAGGTTGTGAATTTAGCAGTGATGTTTGAGCTCTAATAATATGTTCATTGCTACCATATTGCTTTACCTTTCAGGCCTCAGCCTGACAATCTATTGTTCAGGGAATATAATGCACATTATCCTGTCTGATTCTAATACTCATGAACAACATAAAAAGGAGCGAAAGAATTCCAAATTTATAAAAGTTTTGAGAAACATGCAGTCTCCAGCATTTGGTAATTTCCCCACTCCCTGCCAAATACACAAACACCCTAGAAGCAACCAATTAATATCGTTTCCCCCCAGAATCAAATTATCTGGGCAGTTGTCTCATTTTTCTACTTACTTTACCTGAATTGAAAAGTTGATGACTCAATGAGAACACTGCATGTGATGTGCCTGGGCGAACCGCACAGGGGAAGCAAACACACCAGTTATGGAAACATCTGTGGCCATTCCCAGGGAAAGGAATAAACAGGATTGGCACTTATGTGTCAGTGACAGATGTTGCACCACACCCCTAACCACAGAGGTCGTGTCCACTTGTCCAGTACAGGACTATTGCACCCCCTGAATTTGCTCTGTCTTTATTCCCTGTTACTGTTGGAATAGTAGGCTGTGGCATACCCGTGGGAAAGTACACTATATCCCATGGTGGTTGGAGCTATACACTAGGATTTAGCAAGTAAACCCCTGGAATAACCAACTTTACTCACTCTATGTCCTAATGACCCCTTTAAATCTCCTATGCTGTTCCTATAAAATGGTGCTACCTGCTTTATTAGTCTGCTTGGGCTGCCATAACAAAACACCACAGACTGGAGGGTTTGACAACAGAAGTCAATTTTTCTACAGTTCTGGAGGCTGGAAGTCTGAGATCAGGGTGTCATCATGGTCAGTTTCTGATAAGAGCTCTCTTCCTGGCTTGCAGATGGCCATCTTTTTGCTGTGTCCTAACATGGTGGGGAGAGAGAAGAGAGCGAGAAGGGGTGGTGGTAGGGGGAGATGTCTTTTTCTTTCTCTTCTTATAAAACCACCACCATTAAAAAATGTATACACTTATCTCTATATCCTTTAAGACTCATTTCAGCCAAGATCTCCTTTACAAAGTTTAATCTGAGTCCTTGGTTTGAGCTAAATGCTCTGGTAATTTCAACACCTATATAAATAATAAAATTGTTCAAACGATGAAGATTCCTTGAAGTAAGAGACAGTGCCTTATTGATTATTATATTCCTAATGCCTAATATCGTGCCTGACACATAGGAGGTTTTCAGAAAATTCTGGGCTGTTGCTAGAATAAACTTAAGTCAGAAGTAGACAGCGTTGAATTGGCATTTTGATTTTTTAAATAGGATTCATTGCCTGCCCATTTGAACAGTAAAAACAACAACAACAAAAATATCCTGCCAGTAAATGGACCATTTCCCTGGTGCCTCGAGGTGTCTTGTAAATCTTAGTGAGCATACTTCCTCTTCTCATGTGGGCCAGAAACCTAAACTCAGTAACTTCGTTTGAAGGGTCTGTGGTTCTTTTATATTCAGAACCATCAGAGTGAGATATGTTAAAGAATTCAAATGAGAAATTTCTAGTTTCCACCTTTGTGTATCTCCTGGGTTTTCCTTTGTTCACCCAGTCACCTGTAAAACTCATCAAGTGTTCACATTCACAGTCTGTGACTCGGTGACCCCAAACCCTCTGGTGGCCTGGAATCAACATGGAGTGCTCTTATTTGGCACTTGGAGCCCAGTCAGATATTAGTTTTCCTGCAGTAAAATCCTCTTGCCAGTGAAGAGGGAAATCAGAAACAGATCAGACGGTTCTGGCCCACCCCTTCCCAATATGGTGAGAAAGCCACTGACTGAAATGGGGCTGAATGTTGGGTTTCTGTCTCCTAAATCCTTTTATCTCAGTTGTTGAAATTTGTTACTTCTTAGAGCTATGGAGTTGAAGACTACTTTATTGAGATGATGAAGAGTTTAGGCTCTAAAATATCCTTCTGCCTCTCCTATAAGGCAGCGTAAGCCCCATTTGGGGCAAGAGTCGATTTTCTGTTGCTCTGGATCGCTCGTGTTCCATCCAAGAGACTGAATTCTCTGTACAAAGAGCTATGCCAATCCTTTGAAAATCCTTGGGTGAGTGTCTCCTTGTTTATGAATTCTCCATATAGTTGGTTCTGCTCCAATTCATTTGCAAAGGACATCTGTTGGATGATTTGACATGATACCTGTGTTTGCTGAAAGTCTCCTCTGACAGGTCAGTGTAAAAGAACCTGAGAGGGAGAGCTCAGTCATGTGTTGAGTGGCTCGTAAGTGCAGGAACAGATTTGAAAGGATTATCCAAGACAATGACTTTAAGATAAAACTAGGCCATGTAGTTAGCCACAGGGCTCTGTGAGTTCTTTGCGGCTCCGTCCTTTGGGGTGTCCTGTCACCATGCTTGCCAGTAATGAATTTCACTTTCTTGTGGGAACTTTCAGGTCTTCCTGACACACTCTAAAGCAATATGTGTTTCAGTCCCTTCGGACATCATTCAGCTCTTCAACTTGAAGAACAGTTTAAGTCAGTGAGGTCTGCTATGGCATCAAGCCTCCTCCTAAGCCCACGTCTCTTGAATAATAACTACTATTCTGTAGAGTTGACTCATGAATATTTCCTGCTAAGGAACCATGGGAGTATTCTGAGGAAATTAAATCCACACAAGTAATTCTCTAACTTTATTTCATCCATGTTTAAAATATTCTCTAACTCCAAATGTTTTTACCAGGCTTGTAACATACAGCAAAATCAGCCGATAGGACTCTCCCTTTTTTTCTTCCTCTACTTTTCACTTCTCCAGAGTGGTCCTAACTATATAGAAGTCACCAAAAGGAGGTGGCAAAAGAAAACCAGAAATAAAGATCCCGATCCGTTTTTCTTTCTCCCAGTTATCCTATTTCAAAGGCAGTCTCGGCTTCTCAGAAAGGTCAAGCCAAACTCAATCAGAGGTGGGACTGGAAACTTCAGTAACATTACTATACACAGGAAGTCATGTGAATAGCTAGTCAATTACAGATAGTTGGCTCTGAATATATTCTTCAAAGTGGTTTTATGCTTTTGGCATAATTGTAAGAGAGAGTACGTGGGAAAGCCTGCCTTGAAGGACTACATTGCTTAAGATAGGGATAGTATTCTGTATGGTTTTATTCTTCAGTATTGTGGAGCAATGTAAAAATATCCAGGTGCCTTCTGAAGTATAGAGGGAGCCAGAAGTACTGTTTCTCTATAGGAAGAGTGACACTGCAGCCTTCCTGAACCTTCTGAGGACCTTACGTGCACACCCTCCAACTACCCAAATGAGATCCTGTAAATGGTTGGTTTCTGGTCTATAGGATAGTATTGCAGTTTCTACATATGAAGAAATAAATTTTGGAATATGAGTTGCCACTGGAAAGATTTTCGTTTATTAAACACCTACTCGGTACCAGACTCTATCAGGTACATTTCAGAGATCCTTTTATTTGGTTCTCATCCAGGAACCCTTAAGTCTTGTTCACACTTTACGGATGAGGAAAATGAAGCATAGGGAGATTAAGGAACTAATCCAAGGCCACCCATTTATCAAGTGATGGAAGCTGGAGTTGAGTTCAGGTTTGAATGAAGCTCCTTGAGGCCAGAACTTTTTCTCTGTTTTCTTCCCATATGCCTAGAAGAGTGCCTGGCAAATTGCAAATACTCAACCTACACTGTCAAAGGACTGCATTAATGAAAGATTCCAGCATATGTGCTCCTGTTATTCTATTCTATCTCACCTCTGTCTCCTCACTCCCAGCCTTTTACCTGCCTCCCTCTCGCACCCTCTTTCAGAGGAAAATGGAACTCAGGGCTGCATCAGCCTGTGGTAGAAAGTTATGTCTCTGTATACACCCTGCTGAAGGAATGCAGCAGTTGTCAAAAAGTTGTGTCACTGGGTCTGATTATCTTCCTCCCTCTCTCTTTCCCTTCCTCTGTGTCTTCCTCCCTTCCACAGAGATTCGCAAATCCCTGCTATGTGGGCTGAGCACTGGAGATTCACTGTGGACAAAGCTAGACATGGTCTGTCCTCATGCAAATTATTGGTTCATTTATAGATATGACGAGTGTTTCGACAGAAGAGTAGAGGGTGTTGTTATAGGAGCAGAGGACAACCTATTCTTTGAGGTCAAGGGAGACCTCCTTGCACATTTAATCTTTGAGATCAGACAAAATAAATGCTGGCAAGGATGTGGAGAAAAGGAACACTTATGTACTACTGTTGGTGGGAGCATAAGCTGGTAAAGCCACAATGGAAAACAGTATGAAGCTTTCTCAAAAAATTAAAAATAGAACTACCATATGATCCAGCATTTCCACTTCTGGGTATTTATCCAAAGGAAATGAAATCATAATCTGTAAGAGATATCTGTACTCTCATGTTCATTGCAGCATTATTCACAATAGCAAAGGTATGGAAACAACCTAAGTATCCATTGACAGATGTATGGATAAATAAAATGTGGTCTATATATACAGTGGAATATTATTCACCCTTAAAAAAGGAAATCATGCCATTTGTGACAGCATGGATGAACCTGGAGGGCATTATGCTAAGTGAGATGAGCCAGAAAGAGAAAGGCAAATACTATGTGGTATCACTTCTATGTGAAACCTTAAAAAAAAGTCACACTCAGAGAATAGAATGAGTGGTTGCCAGAAGCTGAGGGTGGGAGAAATGGGGAGAAGTTGATAAAAGGTTACAACCTTTCAGTTACAAGATTAGTAAGGTGTGAGGATCTAATGTATAACATGGTGATTATAGTTGATTAGTTGGTAATGCTGTACTTTATGATTGAAATTTGTTAAGAGAGTGGAACTGAAATGTCATCACACACAAAAAAGTAACTATGTGAGGTAATGGTTGTGTTAACTCAATTGTGGGAATCCTTTCATAATGCATATGTGTATCAAAATCATGCTGTACACTTTAAATGTATTACAGTTTTATCTGTCAACGGTTCCATAATAAACTTGAGGAAAAAAAGAAAGAAGTAGAAGTTCTCAAAGTACAGCCTGAGATCCCTGGAGGTCCCTGCCTAAGAAACTTTTAGAGGGTTCAGGAGTCAAACCTATTTCATAATAATACTAAGAAGTAAATAGTCATTTTTAAAATTTTCATTCTCTTACAAGTGTACAGTAGAGTTTTCCAGAGGCTACAGGACATATGATATCACAGCAGATTGAACATAGAAGCAGTTATGAGAAACAATCTTTTGAACCAGACATTAAAGAGATTTGCAAAAATGTAGAACAATGCTGTTCTTTTCACTAATGTATTTTTGGTTTTGGTAAATGTAGTTATTTTCCATAGAATATGTTATTTATGTTAAAGTAGAATCAGTTTTCTATGTTATTTTAAAATGGATTAAATATTTTAAAATTTCCCAGTTTTAATCTGTAACAAGTATATATCCATAGATAGAATCTGCATTGAATAAAATCTCTTTGGAATTCTTAGTAATTTTTAAGAGTGTGAAGAAATCCTGAGCCCCAAAGATTTGAGAATTGCTGAGCTCAGCAAAGAAGAGGAGGGTGTATTCTATTTTGAAGAAGCAGCAAGTAGGGAAACCTTGACCTAAGATACAACTTATAGCTTTGAGGAAATTAAAGTCCACTGTGGTTAGAGCATAGAGAGTGAGGGGGAGAAGGTGTGAGATAAAGGTCAGTGGGTTCGAAGTGCCAGGTTTGGGGGCAAGAACTTAATCTCAGGTCAGTGGGAGGTCACTGAAGATTTCTAAGAAGGCTGGAGTTGTTCAGATTTATGTTGAAGGAAAGAAAAGAAGAAAGAAGGAAGGAAGGAAGAGAGGGAGGGAGGGAGGGAAGAAGGAAGGCAGTGATCCTCAGGAAAGAAATGAAATTCTTCGGAAGGGAGGGTCTACACAATTTGCAAAAGCTCCTCCTGTGACTCTGATTATGACAGTGGGGTTGTGGTTTCCTTAAGAGCAAGCAAGCTTTCTCTGTCACTGCATCTCTCTCTCTCACCTCAGGGCTGGTCTGTCATTCTTTCATTCATTTATAATGTTTATGTATTTCAATTAATTGAGGTAACATTGATTTATAACATTGTATGTTTTATGTGTACATTATATTTCTACTTCTGTGTATCTTACAGTGTGATCACCACCAAAAATTTAGTTTCCATCCATCACCATGCATGTATCCCCTTTAGCCATTTTACCCTCCCCCCAACCCCTCCCCTTCTAGTAACCACTGTTCTGTTCTCTGTATCTATGTGTTTGTTTTGTTCATTTATTTTGTTTTTATTTGTTTATTAGTTTTTCATATTCTACATATGAGTGAAATCATATGGTATTTGTCACTTCCATCTGACTTATTTCACTTGGGATAATACCCTCAAGGTCCATCCATGTTGTCACAAATGGCATTATTTCACCCTTTTTATGGCTGATTAGTATTCCACTGTGTGTGTGTGTGTGTGTGTGTGTGTACACACGTATACATACGTGTGTGTGTGTGTATATATATATATACATATATATATATGTATGTATACCATGTTTCCATATCTTGGCTATAGTAAATAATGCCATAATGAACATAGGGGTGCATATATCTTTTCAAATCAGTGTTTTCATATTCTTTGAATCATCCCTGTCATTTAAATTCAGTTCTTCTTGTCCTATGGGCCCCCTTTTAACTTGAAGCTTTGTCCTATTCCTCTTTTTTCTATAGTCTGATTCTACTGCTGTATTCAATCACCTTTTGCTGTTCCCAAATGCTTAAACAAGCCTATGTATTTCCATGACTTGTCACATCCCTAATTTTGCAAGCTTTCTCTTCCCTGGCAAGTACCATCTATGTAAAAAGTAACCTAGGAGGAGAGTTAGGACATAGTCCTTAAACTGATTATACATAAAACGTGGTAGTCCTTATGGAAAATCATGTGACTGGGACCTGATACCTCCTGTTATTGCTTCTATTATCTTTTGAAAGGCTGTTCTCAA
This sequence comes from Pseudorca crassidens, assembly GCF_039906515.1. Lineage (NCBI taxonomy): Eukaryota > Metazoa > Chordata > Mammalia > Artiodactyla > Delphinidae > Pseudorca > Pseudorca crassidens. The sequence continues at coordinate 83,281,243 of NC_090296.1, read as the reverse complement.
ATGCATTGACGTGAGAATTTAGGGTGATATTTAATTGGAGGCCTAGGGGAAAAGGAGACAGTGAGCTCTGGGGTCATAGGACCATGAGAATGTTTTGCATTTTGTCAAGTGGACCTTATAACAGAGTGGCAGAGCCCAGGAGTTGAGCAGAAGAGAGCATGGGTCTGGCAGTCTGCCCTGCAATGATGAGCTTTGTCTACATGCAGGTTCCCAGCTCACAGACAGGACACATTTGAATAGAGCCCATTGTTTACCAGTTGGGTGGAAAACAGAGGAAGCAGGCCAATGAGTCAGGCGCCCACTCGTTTTAAAAGGAATTTTTCAAAGGATTTCAGAGAAATATAAGCAAAACCAGGAGTTCAAGGAAGATGAAGGGGACAAGGACAAATAGGGCTGCTTGATGTTAATGATGCTTTTCAGTCTTTGTTGAGAGCCTGTCATCCCTGGGCTGTGAGTTCCAGCCCTGACCCTGAATCCAATAGGGAAGCTAATTCCATTCTGGGGAGGGATTCTGCCTAAGATCTAATCTGAAGTAATTTGGGGTAATTGATCTTCCTCCTTTCTCCGTTTAAAGGACATTTGCTCAAACTCGGGGATAAAGTTTACTGGAATCATAGACAAGTTTACTCTTTGAGAGGGGGAATAGCTGAGTGAACTGCAGGGTAAACTGGCTATTTAGTGGGTAAGGGTAGGGTGAAGGAAGGGGACAAGAAGATGAAAAGGATTCACAGCAGTCAGGCAGCCCTAAAAATTCAACTTAGTAGCTAAGTATTACTGCAGTTTTCCAGCTGAATTCATAGGGCCAAGTTAATTGGCCCTATGACTCATAATGAAGATGGCAAAGTCAAGGCACAGAAAGATTAAATAAAATAAAAATAAAGGATATTTGCTCCAAATCCCTTCTCCTTCACAGAGGCTAAGGAACAGAGAGAGGGGATTACAGTGTGTATAGTTTTTTTAAGTATAGTAGCTGATCAGCAGGTGATATAAGCTTAGAATCTTACACTGGTCCTGCTCCATGACTTGCTTTCCTGATCTGCAGATGCTCAGACTGACACTCCATTTTCCTATGCCTCAGGGCTTGGTGTAGGAATGGTCTTTCCATTGTGTCATCTCAGTTGGGAAAAATGCAGCGTAGCGATATGAATGCCCTGAAAAGAAGGAAATGACTTGGTGTCCATGGCAAAGAATCAAATATGCTCTGTTGAAAGTTCTAGTTTGCAATTCAAGCTTGATTCATTTTCATTTCTTAGTTTCAGTAGCTTTTTTTTTTTTTCAAATTTGATTACAAAGGAATAAAATTCAGAAATTACCAAAAAATCCCAAGGAAGAAAAGAGAAACAACCTGCAGTCTGACCCCCAGAGACAACCAAAGTAGTATGTTCTGTATATCTTTTAATATCTCATAATTAATGAAATATTTTGTGCTATTTAGTAAACTGCCTTTGTCATCTATAATTCATTTCACAATTTTTATTTCACTATATATTATATTCTTTCTGAGTGTGATGGACTGTAAACTATTTTTAAATTGTTCTCTATTTTTGAACATTAAAATTAGTTTCAATTTTTCACTATTAAAATACTTCTTAAAGAAGTTTTGGAATGAACATTGATTCATTTGTTATTTAACAAATATTTCTGGAGCATGTACCATGTTCAAATCGTGAAATTCGGCATTATTTGTGGGAGGCAAAAAGATAGATGAAGATGTAAATAGTCCTTTCCTTCCAGGGACTTACTGAAAAGAAAATACTCTCCTAAATGATACTGACTGTTTGAGATACCTTTTCCTTTTTCTTCTGTAAACTTCCAGTCCCTTTGTATTCTCTGTAAACACAGTTCATAAAACCTACTCCTGGGTCTGATTTGGTCCATCTTCTTTCTTCTAGCCAGTATTGTGTAACAGCTCAATAAAATTATATATGGGGTTTATTTATTAGAGATTTTGTTAACACATAAGCTAAATATTATATGTTACAAAACATTTAAAATAGTATCTGTCATGATGGCTATAGTTAGTATACTTTTGTAACAATAACAAAAATTATAAGATATAGCTGAAATTTAATTCCATTACAATCAGGAAAGCAGCTTAATTATATTTAGCTCAGAAACTCTCCGTTGCACAACGTAACTGTGGTTTGAAAGCAGGATAGCTGAATTTCCAACTCATATGGTGGTCACAACCTTACTCTTTTGGGGCAATGATATATTTTAATAGAACCATCGTCCTGCCTCTGAAATCAAGGCCACCTTTATTATTACTTGCCCAGTAGGGATGACTGGTTTGCTCATTTGTGTAGCACATACTTCCTCAGAAGTCAAGACCACGGGAGTGTTTCTCTAACTGCTTCAGGACTTCAGGTTGCATGTCTTAATTCTAAACATCCCTCATAGAAAATCATGATCCTTACTATAGACAGAAAGATGACAAAATGCAGATATATCTGAGTAAAAGTAGCACAGTCATGGTTGTGGTAGGCAGAATTTTAAAGGTAACTCCCATGCCCCCTGATGCTATTCCCTTGATTATGTTAAGTTAAATGGTAAAAGAGAGATTGTCCTGATGGGCCAAACCAATTACATGAGCCTTTCAAAAGCAGAGAGTTTTCTCTGGCTGGGAGTAGAAGAAGTCAGAGAGATTTGAAGCATGAGAAGGACTCAGCCCACCATTGCTGGCTTGAAGATGGAGGGGCCATATGGAAAGGATAAGAAGGAAATGAATTCTATCAACAACCAATGAACAGAAGAGGACCTTAAGAACCGGATAAAAACTGCAGCTGGCTAACACCTTAGTGTGAAACTTTGAGCAAAGGACCCAGATGAGACCACCCGGAATTCTGACCTACCGAACTACCAGATAATAACTAGGTAATTGTTTCAAGCTGCTAAGTTTGTGGTAATTTGTTACTCAAAAATAGAAAACTAATATGTGGTCATAACAACTCAGATTTTATGCCTTATTGATAGCAGGTTTGTCACATATTTACCATCAACCAAGGACATAACATTTTTTAAAACTTTAAATGAGCTAAGAGTAAATTTGATGAAACTCTTAATTAAACCCTCAAATAACAAAAGGTCATCAAAGGAATGAAGCCCATAATATATACATATTTTTTATATTAGTAAAAAGCTTACACTTTAAGATAAACTGATACACAGTAGTTCAATAAATGACAAAGAGAAAGATATTCAGGCTGGTGTTAAGGTACAGAGGAGGGTTACTTGTCCCTACCTGGGAAGCACAGGAAATTCTTCCTAGAGGAAGTGGTGGTTGTCGAGGAAATGCAAGAGGTAACTTACCTTATATTTATCATAGGTCCAGAGAGAATCACTTTTCAAAATAAGGGGAGATATAAGACAACTATGATGAGCCAAGAGGAGGGGACTGGGAGACAAACAAGGCACCTTGGGGTTTCATTTCTTCTCCCATTGCAAGTTTTAGGATGGTCATCTTAGACAGGAATGCTCTTGTCTGACCCGCCCTCAAAAACGTCCCCTGGGAATAAAAGGGACCTTAATCATATGGGCTAAGGATAGCATTTTATTACTAATCTCAAATCTGAAAGACTTTCAACGCAAATTAAGTTTAATGGAAAATATCCTTATTAGGGATCCAAACCACAGGCATCTGAGACAACTTTAGGTAAGGGCTGAATGCAGATAATTATAGTGCCTAGAATTCACAACCTAGAAAGAGCTTTTAAAAATGCCACAGTCACTGTTACTGCTGTTTCTTGAATTCTTCTTTTATAAAATCTGGGTAATAGCCATTCCTGTCTATCTTATTAAACCAATATGGTGACAGATGAAAAGTTCTTCTGAATAAGATCCTTTTGTAGAAAGAACAGTGCATGAAAACATATAAATTGAGCCATTTCTTGCTAAGGTGTCTTTGTGCCCTAGGAAAGTGTGGAAGGCTATAGAGCCTTATGTGTCCTTTGGAGTCTTCTGTGCTTGCAGTGAGGATGCCTCTCGGAATGTGTGGAGTTAAAGATGATTGTGGAGAAACCCCAGGTACCTTTTGGAGGATCCTACCTCTGTTAACTCATACTTGATTCCTAGGAGTAAAGGGGACAACAGAGGATTAAGGTGAATGCCAAACAAAAGACTAATGGATCCATGTGGGCACAAAGAGAGACAAAGTATGCAAAAATATAACTGAGCTACAAATCACTCACTCTCGCCATGCTGTCACTCTACAAGTGATTACAAAAGTGGTTCTTCCCACTGTCTGATGGTCTTGTCCATCAGGAATTCTATTAATGGCTGGTGCCAACCCAAATGTTTGCCTTTATCCTATGCCATCATTGACTATTTTGCAGCAGTCAGGATGTTTTTCTCTGCTCAGAGATGTCCTGTTGAGCAGGTTTCAGTATGATCAAGGAAATACCCTTGTCCTCACTCTCCCTGTTCCAGCTGCCCTGGCAGCCCTCTTGATGAATGAGGTCATATATTTAGTAGGGTCATGTCTTACCTAAGAGAGGTGAGATTAATAGAGACCTTTCTACTTCCACTATTCAGAAACAGAAGCTACAGGTAAGAGATTTAAGGTATAATGCAATATGCACTGGATTTACAGGGAGAAAGACCTGAGCTTACTGACTCTGTGATTTTGAGCAATTTACTTTATCCGTCTGATTTTTCTTCTCCTCTGAGTTATGTAATAATTACCATGAAGTTTGCTTGGGCTAATGCATGACAGAGTATCAGCTCAGTAAATGTCAGTTCTTTTTACTTCCTTCTTGACCATCCGGTTTCAGGGAAATTTGATATGTGGTATAAGAAGAGCTCAGCAGAATTACCGTACAAATGCCTGTGTCTTACGGAACAAGAAACTTTGTATCATTTTTTTACTCTTAGCACAGAGTCCTCTCCTGCCATTCTCCTTCAGGGCTGGAGATCACAGGAACTTCAGACTTCACTTTGGGATTTTGCATACTGTCTGAAACCAATTTAACCGATTTAAACTATTGTCTAAATCACTTTTGGAATTTTTCACTTCAAAGTTTTTACATGAACATTTGGAAAGCTCTTTTGTGGGCAGGGGCTGTCAGTGTGGTACTCCCTCTGTGATCGGTCCATAAAAATGGCATTCAGATAAACATAGCTACAGTTTCAGGTAGTACTCCATCTAGCTGCCTACAGCAAGTGGAAAGGGTACAAGACTTTGGAATCCAAGTACAAATCAAGTAAATACATACAGATTCCTTTTCAAGAAGCAAAATATATGCCTATGTGTGTGAGCTTTTGAGTATCCCCGCCAACACACACACACACACACACACACACACACACACACACAGAGACACACACTTAGGCCTAATTATTTTGTCTTTGCTTTTGTTTGTTTTACCATCTATTCCATATGGCTTCTACGAAGGAGCCAGGAGGTTCCCTCTTTGGCTTCCTGAAACAATGTGACTAGGGACCCACTTGGTCCCTCTGTTCTTGAAGATCCCAGGGAAGACCAGGCAGTGTGTTGGTGATCTTCCCATTAGTTTCTTAAGACTAGCACAAACATTTTTCAGAGGAAGAGAAGGGCCCTTTCCAAGTCTGATCTCAGCCCTGGCTGTGTCCATGTTGTGTCACAAGCCGTGTCCAGATTGTGGTTTCAGGCACTTTCATTTACTAACTTGGTTTTGGCTGGAGAAAGAAGAGTTCCTATCATGAATATACCCAATTGCCTCATGATCCAAAGATGGGAGCAGACATTCACAATCTACTACATCTTTAACCCAACTTCTGTTTCTCTACACCTGGTTCTAAGGAACAGGAAAAAATTTAATTTTAGCTTTTTAGTTCTAAAAGGCAGTTTATTTTTTTGCAAACTTGTAGGTGTTTAATGGAACTTTTATGAGACTAACTTTGTTCATAATTACTTAATATTCTCACCATTCAGGGAAATTTCTAGGCTCAAAAGTCTATCAATTTAATGTATAGCTGTGCTTTAGCACTTAGGAAGCCAATGGTTTTCCTAAAAGATGTCACAGAACATTAGAGTGTTATATATATCTTTGCTTAAAAAACTTACGATGATTTCTAAGCGAATAATAATAATGGTAACGGTGGCAAGAACAACAGCATGAGCAATAAATTGCTACCTCTTCACGAACGCTTATGTGTTTCAAGTACTACGCTAGCTTTGTATGTGAATGAGTTAACTTAATCCTCACAAAGACTTAGTGAAGTAGTTAATTATTTTCTCCATTTGTAGTTTAGGAAACTGAGGCTTAGAGAGATTTAACGAGTCATTCAAGGTCACAGAAGAGATAAATGGTGGAGCTAGATTTTAAGCCCAGGCAGTCTCCTTCTAACTTAATGGTTATCCAAGAGTCAGTGCCCCTCAACATCCCTAATCGTTAGGTAAATGCAAATCAAAACCACAATGAAATACCAGTTCACCTCCATTAGGATGGGTGTACTCAAAAAACAGAAAATAACAAGTGTTGAGGATGGGGAGAAATTGGAATTTGTTATGCATTGGTGGGAACATTTAATGGTAGAGCTCCCACTGAAAAGAGAATGGCAATTTCTCAAAAAGTTAAACATAGAGCAACCATTTGACCTAAGCAAGACCACTTCTGAGTATATACTCAAAAGAACTGAAATTAGAGACTCAACCAGATGTCTGTCCACCCATGTTCATAGCAGTATTATTCACAACGAAAAGATGGAAACAACACCATATCCATGGACAAAGAAATGGACAAACAAGGAGTTACAATGTATGTAATAAATGTAAACTTGTAAACAAATTTTATGTACGTTTGTATTATTCAGCTTCAGAAGGGAATGAAATTCTGGCATGTGCTACAACATGGATGAAACTTGAGGACATTATTGTGCTAAGTGAAATAAGCCGGACACAAAAGGACTAATATTGTATAATTCTAATTATATCAGGTACCTAGCGTAGTCAGATTCACAGAGACAGAAAATAGAATGGTGGTTCCCAGGGGCTGTGGACAGGGGAAAATGGGAAGTTAGTGTTTAATGGGTGCAGAGTTTCAGTTTTGGAAAATAAAAAGTTCTGGAGATGGATGGTTGCACAACAATATGAATGTACTTAATACCATTGAACTGTACACTTAAAAGTGGTAAATTTTATGTGATGTGTATTTTATCATAATAAGAAAATAATTACTAGAAAAAATAAAGTAAAAAAAGGTAAAAGAAAAGAGTGAATTCTGACTAGAGTGTGTTCCAATGATGAACTCATCCTGTTTTAAGCTACACCAGTGAATTCTGTTTGTAAATGGTGACTAATAGAATAATAGTACATGTGGCTTTTTAAGGAATGTAGATTAATTGAAGAAGTGAATTACCCATGTCTATACGACAAGTAAGCAGGTAAACACATAGAACAGGTTATAAAAATGTCAATAAGGATACTTAGGTAAAATTAATTAGATTATATTTTTTTGGGGAAAAAAAAGACAAACATGGCCAACTGTGGAAGATTGCAACTTATGATGACTGTCCCATCTAGACATTCTTTGGCCTAGGCATGGGCGTGTTAGATTTTTAGTTCTGCATTGGTTAAGACATCTTTGACCACTCTAATAATATGTCTAGGCATGTGACTCTTTCCCTTACAAATGCAATGGGAGAAAGGACCTGAATACTAGCTGTGTGGACAAGAACTGAGCTGTTTCTGCTCAGCCTTCCCTCCCATGTGACTGATGAGGGAATAATCTGCTTCTTTCACTGTTGCCCTTTCCTTTATACTCCATGTCTAAAATTCCTGCTCCATTTCTACCTTCCCATCCTTTGCTTTGCTTTTCTCTCCTAATTACATCTTCTTTAAGTTCAGTGGTAGAAGAATAATGGAAAAACCAGTTATGAGGTATATTCCCAGGAGTACCCTGAAAGGCCCTACCTAGAGATCTTGGAAATGGAAGGCACACATATGTACAAAGCTTAGGTCTATGTGGTTTAGTGAAAAAAACATGGATTTCTTACAGGCTCTATCACCTTAAGTAAGTAACTTATTTTCTCTAGGCCTTCTGTTTTTAATTTACACAATGGGAGGAGTAAGTCTCCTCAACAGATGGTGTTGAGAAAACTGGAAAGGTATATGCAGAAAAATGAAATTGGACCCCTATCTTACACCACTCACAAAAATTAATTCAAAATGGATTAAAGACCTATACATAATACCTGATACTGGGAGTGCTCCTAAACACTCTGGTTTGGCACTGCCTGATTTGTTTTTTTATAACAATTTTTTTTTGTGTGTGTGGCTGCATTGGGTCTTTCTTGCTGTGTGTGGTCTTTCTCTAGTTGTGGTGAGTGGGGGCTGCTCTTCGTTGCGGAGCCCAGGCTTCTCATTGTGGTGGCTTCTCTTGTCGCGGAGCATGGGGTCTAGGCACGCAGGCTTCAGTAGTTGTGGCAGGCAGGCTCAGTAGTTGTGGCTCGCAGGCTCAATAGTTGTGAAGCATGGGCTTAGTTGCTCCGTGGCATGTGGGATCTTCCTGGACCAGGGCTCAAACCCTTGTCCCCTGCATTAGCAGGCAGATTCTTAACCACTGCACAACCAGGGAAGCCTGGCTCTGCCTGATTTGAATTGATTTTTGCTCAAATCAACTTTTCAAATCTTTAATATGCCTCAGTTAATCTATTAGCAGTTCTGGTGTCAGAAGAGGGAATCAAAGTAGACCCCTAATGGGCCCCTAGGAGCAATGAGCAACCAGGTGCCTGTGAGCCCCTTGAACTCTGCTTTCTCACTGCCTCTGGAGGTAATGGTAAATCCCTCTCCTCCTGGATCCTAGCTCTGCAGATTTTGCACTATGAGCTTTCAGACTTTATTGGAGCATGTCTTTTTGGGACTGGGGCCAGAAACTGGCCGGAGTCAAACTGGGTGCAACTTAGACACTGGACTGGGTCTGGGCTTGGACTGGATCCGACTTAAACTAGGCTGAGTCCAGTGTGAGATCTCAGGTGAATAAAATTTTGTTTTGAGGCTGAACAAGTAGGTGAACTTTACCAAAGATAATCTTGAATTACAGCTCTCTTCACCGTCTTGGATAAACTTATCCATTTATGAAGTGCCCTGGAGGAAAAGGGGTCTCAGCTAGGCATTCACTATAAGGAGCAGAGGGAAGATTATTGTTCCTCCTCTACAGTGTCTGGTGACTACGATGAGACCCACTGGGACACCCCACTCACTCCAGAGCCTACAGGTGGCATCCTGGGAAAATTGGCAGAAGTTGGCAAAAGGGAAGAATTTTTACCAAAGCCAGCTCTCCCAGATCTCTGTTTGTGGTTCCTGGTCAAAAGAAGGTAAAATTTCACATTGTCCCTTCCTTTCCACATTTGGATTGGCAGGAAAAAACGAAGTGTCGAGTCTTTCTCGCTCGGGTACAGCTATTGCCTTCTAGTTTGTCTCATTTTGTGTTCTGAGAACTTGGCTTGGCAACCATCAGGTTGGAGACCCCCAAAATATAGCTAGACAGAAATGTGGGCTGCTTTCCCTTTGTGGCTAGGGTCCTGCTGACTATTGCCAGCTCTCAGGGGAATTGTCTATGTCTTTCTTTCAGTTATCTTTGGGAGTGGCTCTGGATCTTAAGAGAGTAGTATCTTTTGCACCGTCTTACGGGGACCTGTTTTGTGTCCATGGAGTTGTTCAATACTGCCAGGAATATTTACTGCTTGTTCTGGTTGAAACCTGACAGGATATTCAAAAGATTTTTTTTTTGCGGTATGCGGGCCTCTCACTGTTGTGGCCTCTCCCGTTGCGGAGCACAGGCTCCGGACGCTCAGGCTCAGCAGCCATGGCTCACGGGCCCAGCCGCTCCGCGGCATGTGGGATCTTCCCGGACCGGGGCACGAACCCGTGCCCCCTGCATCGGAAGGCGGACTCTCAACCACTGCGCCACCAGGGAAGCCCCAAAAGATTTTTTTAAAGTAGCCCTATGGTCAGAAGATGGCCAAATTGGCTGACATTCAGAACCTGATAAGAACTTTTTTTAGGCCTTCTCCACTAAGCTAAAATGAAACCGTACCCAGAAGGAAAGAAAAACATTCTGCAGCCACTGTAGAAGGATTAAACATTCCAGAGAAACACAGCTCTAAATCTAGAACGTAGAAATGTTTTGATTTCCATCTTAGTTGAAGATCTCCTTGATATAAAGAAGCAAATTGAGGCTAATGAAGTTGGATGGCTTGATATCATTCAGGTTGCAAACCAGTTTTCTCAATTGTACTTGCCTTTCTAAACAAGTTTTTAGAAAAACAGAAATGTGGCTGTAGAAAAAATTTGAAGCCCATCTCTCATTTGTACCAATCCCAAAACCTTGAGGTGTTAGAAGCTATGCTAGCGTTTCAAGTCTCTTAGTGTGTGTATTTGGAAGCTGTGTGGATGAAATCATTTGTGCTGAGCACCTACAGTTTTTACAGGCCAAGGTTGAGGCCTAGTTGAGAGGAAGGCTCAGAGGAGCCTTACTTGAGATAGTCAACCATGAGCCTTACTTACTCAGAGGAGTAACGTTTGGTCAAGGAGACAGTCTTTGCCACCTCTCCCACTGGGTCATGTCAAGGTTCCAGAACCATCAGTACAAAGCATCAGGCAACAAGCCATCAGGGGAGTTGGGGAGGAGGCATCTGTACTCATCTCACTGCCTCTTCGAATATCCTCCTTATCAACACGACCCTCTGGATCCAGGGCTCTTTGTTGCTCCTTGCCACACTCAGCTCACAGGGATGTTCCTCAGGGCAGGAAATCCCACTGGTCATTGACTCTTCCCTCTGGAGACAACTGGAAGTTCATTCTGGAATTTTGCTGTGAAGCAGGCCTGAGTCCTATAGACCTGCCCCCAGCAGGGGAGTTTCTCTCCTTTAGTTTAGGGGCAAAACTCCTTTGTCTCATGTGTTTTTTCCAAACCTCCATGCTTTTTTCATCAAACTCTATCCTGCTCAATGAGCTTAAGCTTTTGAAAATATAATTCAGGAAGTTTTTCATGCTGTTTTTATTTCTGCTCAGTTATCTATCTACCTGAGGCACTGAAACACAGAGCCTTTCTTTTTTGTTGTTGGTTTTTTTTTTCGCGGTACGCGGGCCTCTCACTGTTGTGGCCTCTCTCATTGCGGAGCACAGGCTCCGGACGCGCGGGCTCAGCGGCCATGGCTCACGGCCCTAACCGCTCCGCGGCATGTGGGATCTTCCCGGACCGGGGCACGAACCCGTGTCCCCTGCATCGGCAGGCGGACTCTCAACCACTGCGCCACCAGGGAAGCCCAGCCTTTCTTGATTTGACTAGGGTAAAGTGAAAAATTCAGAGAGAGAGAAAAACAGGAATAAATTTCTTAGAATATTTTCAGCCACACATACCAGTTGGCATGTGAAAGATAAACCTAGGTTTGAAAGTTGACCCCTGGATATGGTAGTGTATAAAAGGGCTCAGTTTTGTGGCATAGATAATTCACTTAGGTGAGTGTAATGGGAAACACACTGAGCAGGGTTGAAAGAACATTGTTTTGGTTTCTCTCTTGCCCAGTGTCACCTGATTGCCAGTTCCTTACCTGTGAAGTGAGTAAATTGGGTAGATATCCTTTCCAGCAATCATATTTTTAGCTTATAATAATGAGCAATATTCATGATAGTAATTATCCGAGCAGCACATAAATTACCAGATGAATTGGAGCCTAAACAATGTTGCTGACTGATTTTCATACATTTAGAGAAGAGTTTACTTGATGCTCAGTGCCATAGCATACTATATGGCTGTTTCAATCGCTTTAGGAAAAGTCTGTCAGATCAGTTACCAGTGTCAAAGATTACCCTTTTCTGATTGAAGTTTTGGCTTTTATTAGAGTACAGATACTGTCTTCTCCGACATAAATGGGACATCACCTTGCTTCTGGAAAAAGTAATGAACATGTGCCCTCATTCCTTCTCTCCCTTTTCTCCTGGAACCATTTTCCAAGATGACGATAATTTTCCTCCTCTTTAGAAGTAGGATTTTCTTTTTTTTTTTAAGGAAGATAGAGCCACAATGTCTGTTAATATAATTACTCACTTTTCCTTTTACCAAGTGGCCTGGCCAAGGGCTGGGGAAAAATTTATAATCAATATGGTTTCCATTTGAAATGGAAACATATTTATGCTCACTAGTAGGTAAAAAGACAGGGGTACAAACAGATGCTTTGGAACACCTCTTCAAATGCATGTCTATAGCCCTGTTATCAGCCACCTTCAGATGTTTCCTTTACCACAGTTCCTCCCCCCTCTGTGTCTGTTGTGTAACAAGAACAGTCTAAGAGGTCTTCTTTTGCACTAAAGATTTCATTCCTTTTACATTTTTTCCCCTTTGTCTCACTTGGCACTTGGTATTGTTTTCCTGAAGCTGTTTATGATGGAGAAGATTAATGTCTTTCATGGGTGTCTTCTTACTTTCTCCCCCCTGCATTGCCTATGAATATTAGCATCTGTTGGGATTTGTTATAAGCCAGGGGATGTCAGAATCCCCTGCTGACTCCTCTCTGATCCCCTTCCCTCGTAGCTCCCTCACCAAAGTGCAGTATGTGTGTTTGGTGGAGTGTGTCTTACTCAAGGCCAGATGTTTTTGGCTAACTACAGGATACATCCTGATTCTGTTTGTAGGTGAGGAAGGACCAAAGTCTCGTGCCCTGGAGAGAATGGGGCATAGCGTTAATCATCATAGTCATGTGTTAGACCAAAGCAAACAAGAAACGAACTGGCTTCCTCTGGAGTTTGATGTCACAATCAGACTTGTTGTTTCCTGATTTTGGAAGACACTGAAGCCAGGACAACTCTATATTATGTTTATTTCTTTCTACTGAATTACAGTTGCCTCCTGTGACAAACAATGACGACTGAAAAGGCAGAATGTGTTCTCTGTCCATACGGCCTCTGTCTCTGTGTCCTTCTGAAGTGGAAATGAGCAATTTGTCTTGAATGCTATTCTGTCTCCTGTACAACCTCTCTCTAAACATTTCCTGAGGGCTTTCATTTAATCAGGACCCTATTTTCCAGGGGTTCCAAGTGTACACCTAACATGGGTTTGTGGACAGGGGAACCCAGAAACACACTCACACAAAAGCTTTATTTGAGACCTACTCTTTCTTTAAGATATAAATATGGATCAATGAGATGTCTTCACTGTTATCCTTTATGAGAATTAGCTTTTCTTAAATTTAAGAAGAGTAAAATGGTTTTAATGTGACAGAATTATAAATACATGGTTGACTATCTCAGGTTTCAATCCCTCACACTTTCATTTATCGTCCAGAGAATATTGCACAAATGTCTGCTGTCTGCAAATCATTCTGTTCCATGCTGGGGAGAGTCAGGGCTGCCAAGAAATATAGATCAGACATAACTAGGCTTAATTTTGTGTTTCACAGTTCTTCACTGAGACTTTTTTAAAGTTTCTTAAAAATAAAATAATGTAATAAATGGTCACTGGAAAATATAAAAATTGAGAATTATATGAAGTAAAAAGTAAAAGTGCCTCCTCCCCCTTTTCCCTACATACGGCCTTATTCATATGCTGCAGAGTATCCCTTTGTCCCAATATATTTTCTCTTTATATTTACAATATTCCAGAATTTTTTACACAAATAGAATCCCATTATCCAAACTTTTCTGGAAAATTTTCCATTACTAGTGTTTTGTGGATGTGCTAGCATATTGTGATTCTCTTTACTATTTTTAGTGCCAGTACAGTATACTTTGTATGTATATTGTATGAATGTGCTGAAATTTATTGAACCTGTCCCTTGTTGAAGACCACTAATGTTTGCTTTGCACCTGTTGCTGTTGTTCTTTTACTTTTTTTGTTTCTATTTAAATATAATACCACCAAAAACTTCCATGCATATTTATCTTTATAACATTTCTAAAACTGTGGAATTGCTGGGTAATATGCATGTTTTAAAGTTTAACAGATACTGTCCTCCAAAAATATGTATTGATAATGGTGTAACAGAATTCTTACTTTTCTGTAGGCTTGCCAATACAATTTTATATTTGCCAACCCATATGTATTTTTAAAATCTTTGTCACCTAGGTATGCAGATCATATTTGCATTTCTTTAATTATGAGAGGGGTTAAGCATAATTCCATGGGTTTGGTTATTAGCCATTTATGGTCTGCAATGTAATTAGCTTGTCATATCCTTAAACCTACCTTTCATTGGATAGTTGCTGTTTTTCTCACTGATTTTAAACTTTCTTATTATATTTAGTAATAGTTCTTTTCAAAATACATTAATATATTGTAAATTTAATATATGTACATGTAAAATGAAAATTTGTAGAACAACGTATAATAAAACTACGTGTCATTTATACCACCCTGTACCCCTGCTTCTAGTAATTTTCCCTGATAGTTTCAACTACATTGAAATATAATTGTAAGAAATGAGCATTTACCTCCATTCAATGATTTATCCACTTTTAATAATATCCACTAGCTCCAGCTGTGGAAGATTAAGAATTTAGCTCATTTATATGCACTTTTCCTCCCCACATCCTATTTTCACTTGTTTGTTTAAAAATATAGATCCAGCTTTTTTATTACTTAATTTCATCAAGTAATTCAGCATTTTATTAACTTTTATTAACTTATTAACCTTAATTTCTTAAGTCATTTATATTAGATTCTATCCTTAAACCCCACTATGTGAGAAGAATAAATTAGCACCCATATAGATTCCATATATATCTGTTAGCATACGGTATTTGTTTTACTCTCTCTGAATTACTTCACTCCGTAACACAGATTCTAGGTCCATCCACCTCACTACAAATAACTCAATTTCATTCCTTTTTATGGCTGAGTAATATTCCATTGTATATATGTACCACATCTTCTTCATCCATTCGTCTGTCGATGGGCATTTAGGTTGTTTCCATGACCTGGCCATTGTAAATAGTACTGCAATGAATATTGGGGTGCATGTGTCTTTTTGAATTATGGTTATCTCTGGGTATATGCCCAGTAATGGGATTGCTGGGTCATATGGTAATACTATTTTTTGTTTTTTAAGGAACCTCCATACTGTTCTCCATAGTGGCTGTATCAATTTACATTCCCACCAACAGTGCAAGAGGTTTCCTTTTCTCCACACCCTCTCCAGCATTTGTTGTTTGTAGATTTTCTGATGATGCCCATTCTAACTGGTGTGAGGTGATACCTCATTGTAGTTTTGATTTGCATTTCTCTAATGATTAGTGATGTTGAGCAGCTTTGCATGTGCCTCTTGGAAATCTGCATGTCTTCTTTGCAGAAATGTCTCTTAAGGTCTTTGGCCCATTTTTTGATTGGGTTGTCTGTTTTTTTAATTTTGAGCTGCATGAGCTGTTTAGATATTTTGGAGATTAATCCTTTGTCAGGTGCTTCATTTGCAAATATTTTCTCCCATTCTGAGGGTTGTCTTTTCACCTTGTTTATGGTTTCCTTTGCTGTGCAAAAGCTTTTAAGTTTCATTAGGTTTCATTTTTTTTTTTATTTCCATTACTCTAGGAGGTGGGTTAAAAAAGATCTTTCTGTGATTGATGTAGAAGAGTGTTCTTCCTTTGTTTTCCTCTAAGCGTTTTATAGTGTCTGGTCTTACATTTAAGTCTTTAATCCATTTTGAATTTATTTTTGTGTATGGTGTTAGGGTGTGTTCTGATTTCATTCTTTTACATGTAGCTGTCCATTTTTCCCAGCACCACTTATTGAAGGGACTGTCTTTTCTCCACTGTATATCCTTGCCTCCTTTTTCATAGATTAGTTGACCATAGGTGCATGGGTTTATCTCTGGACTTTCTATCCTGTTCCATTAATCTGTATTTCTGTTTTTCTGCCAGTACCATACTGTCTTGATTACTGTAGCTTTGTAGTATAGTCTGAAGTCAGGGAGTCTGATTCCTCCAGCTGTGTTTTTCTTCCTCAAGTTTGCTTTGGCTATTCGGGGTCTTTTGTGTCTCCATACAAATTTTAAGATTTTTTTGTTCTAATTCTCTAAAAAAAGCCATTGGTAATTTGAAGGGGATTGCATTGAACCTGTAGATTGCTCTGGGTAGTATAGTCATTTTCACAATATTGATTCTTCCAATCAAAGACCATGTTATATCTCTCCATCTGTTTGTGTCTTCTTTGATTTCTTTCATCAGTGTCTTATAGTTTTGTGAGTACAGGTCTTTTACCTCCTTAGGTAGGTTTATTCCTAGGTATTTTATTCTTTTTGTTGCAATAGTGAATGAGATTGTTTCCTTAATTTCTCTTTCTGATCTTTTGTTGTTAGTGTATAGGAATGCAAGAGGTTTCTGTGCATTAATTTTGTATCTTGCAACTTTACCAAATTCACTGAATAGCTCTAGTAGTTTTCGGGTGGCATCTTTAGGATTATCTATGTATAGTATCGTGTCATCTGCAAACAGTGACAGTTTTACTTCTTCTGTTCCAATTTGCATTCCTTTTATTTCTTTTTGTTCTTGATTGCTGTGGCTAGGACTTCCAAAACTATGTTGAATAATAGTGGTGAGAGTGGGCATCCTTTTCTTGTTCCTGATCTTAGACGAAATGCTTTCAGTTTTTCACCATTGAGAATGATGTTTGCTGTGGGTTTGTCATATATGGCCTTTTATACTGAGATAGCTTCCCTCTATGCCCACTTTCTGCAGAGTTTTTATCATAAATGGGTGTTGAATACTGTCAAAATCTTTTTCTGCATCTATTGAGATGATCATATGGTTTTTATTCTTCAATTTGTTAATATGGTGTATCAAATTGATTAATTTGTGTATATTGAAGAAACCTTGCATCCCTGGCATAAGTCCCACTTGATCATGGTGTATGACCCTTTTAATGTGTTGTTGGATTCTGTCTGCTAGTATTTTATTGAAGATTTTTGCATCTGTATTCATCAGTGATATTAGTCTGTAATTTTCTTTTTTTGTAGTGTCTTTGTCTGGTTTTGGTATCGGGGTGATGGTGGCCTCATAGAATGAGTTTGGGTGTGTTCCTTCCTCTGCAATTTTTTGGAAGAGTTTGAGAAGGATGGGTGTTAGCTCTTCTCCAAAAGTTTGATAGAATTCATCTGTGAAGCCATCTGGTCCTGGACTTATGTTTGTTGGAAGATTTTTAATCACAGTTTCAATTTCATTACGCGTGATTGGTCTGTTCATATTTTCTGCTTCTTCCTGGTTCAGTCTTGGAAGGTTATACCTTTCTAAGAATTTGTCCATTTCTTCCAGGTTGTCCATTTTATTGGCATAGAGATGCTTGTAGTAGACTCTTATGATGCTTTGTATTTCTGTGGTGTCTGTTGTAACTTCTCCTTTTTCATTTCTAATTTTATTGATTTGAGTCCTCTCCCTCTTTTTCTTGATGAGTCTGGCTAATGTTTCATCAATTTTGTTTATCTTCTCAAAGAACCAGCTTTTAGTTTTATGATCTTTGCTATTGTTTTCTTTATTTCTATTTCATTTATTTCTGCTCTGATCTTTATGATTTCCTTCTGCTATCTTTGGGTTTTGTTTGTTCTTCTTTCTCTAGTTCCTTTAGGTGTAAGGTTAGATTGTTTATTTGAGATGTTTCTTGTTTCTTGAGTTAGGATTATATTGCTATAAACTTCCCTCTTAGAACTGCTTTTGCTGCATCCCATAGGTTTTGGATCATTATGTTTTCATTGTCATTTGTCTCTAGGTATTTTTTGATTTCCTCTTTGATTTCTTCAGTGCTCTCTTGGTTATTTAGTAATGTATTGTTTAGCCTCCACGTGTTTGTGGTTTTTACTTTTTTGCCCAGTAATTGATTTCTAATCTCATAACATTGTGGAAAAGATGCTTGATATGATTTCTGTTTTCTTAAATTTACTCAGGCTTGATATGTGACCCAAGATGTGATCTATCCTGGAGAATGTTCCATGTGCACTTGAGAAGAAAGTGTAATCCGCTGTTTTTGGATGGAATGTCCTATAAATATCAATTAAATCTATCTGGTCTATTGTGTCATTTAAAGTTTGTGTTTCCTTATTTATTTTCATTTTGGACGATGTGTCCATTGGTATAAGTGCGGTGCTAAAGTCCCCAACTATTATTGTGTTAGTGTTGATTTCCTCTTTTATAGCTGTTAGTATTTGCCTTATATATTGAGGTGCTTCTATGTTGGGTGCATATATATTTATAATTGTTAAATGTTCTTCTTGGTTTGATCCCTTGATCATTATGTAGTGTCCTTCCTGGTCTCTTGTAACATTCTTTATTTTAAAATCTATTTTATCTGATATGAGTATTGCTACTCCAGCTTTCTTTTCATTTCCATTTGCATGGAATATCTTTTTCCATCCCCTCACTTTCATTCTCTATGTGTCCCTAGGTCTGAAGTGGGTCTGTTTTAGACAGAATCTATATGAGTCTTGTTTTTGTATCCATTCAGCCAATCTGTGTCTTTTGGTTGGATCATTTATTCCATTCACGTGTAAGGTAATTATCGATATGTATGTTCCTATTACCATTTTCTTAATTGTTTTGTGTTTGTTTTTGAGGGTCCTTTTCTTCTCTTGTGTTTCCCACTTAGGGAAGTTCCTTTAACATTTGTTGTAGAGCTGCTTTGGTGATGCTGAATTCTCTTAGCTTTTGCTTGTCTGTAAAGCTTTTGATTTCTCCATCGACTCTGAATGTGATCCTTGCTGGGTAGGGTAATCTTGGTTGTATGTTCTTCTCTTTCATCACTTTAAATATGTCATGCCATTCCCTTCAGGCTTGTAGATTTTCTGCTGCGAAATCAGCTGTTAACCTTATGGGAGTTCCCTTGTATGTTACTTGTCATTTTTCCCTTGTTGCTTTTTTTTTTTTTTTTTTTTTTTGCGGTACGTGGGCCTCTCACTCTTGTGGCCTCTCCCATTGCGGAGCACAGGCTCTGGACGCACAGGCCCAGTGGCCATGGCTCATGGGCCTAGCCACTCCGTGGCATGTGGGAATCTTCCCGGACCGGGGCACGAACCCGTGTCCCCTGCATCGGCAGGCGGACTCTCAACCACTGCGCCACCAGGGAAGCCCATCCCTGTTGCTTTTAATAATTTTTCTTTGTCTTTAATTTTTGTCAGTTTGATTATTATTTGTCTCAGTGTGTTTCTCCTTAGGTTTACCCTACCTGGGACTCTCTGCGCTTCCTGGACTTGGGTGGCTATTTCCTTTCCCATGTTAGGGAAGTTTTTGACTATAATCTCTTCATATATTTTCTCGGGTCCTTTCTCTCTCTCTTCTCCTTCTGTGACCCCTATAATGGGAATATTAGTGCATTTAATGTTGTCCCAGAGGTCTCTTAAGCTATCTTCATTTCTTTTTATTCTTTTTTCTTTATCCTGTTCTGTGGCAGCGAATTCCACCATTCTGTCTTCCAGGCCACTTATCTGTTCTTCTGCCTCAGTTATTCTGCTATTGATTTCTTCTAGTGTATTTTTCATTTCATTTATTGTATTATTCATCTCTGTTTGTTCTTTAATTCTTCTAGGTCTTTGTTAAACATTTCTTGCATCTTCTCAATCTTTGTCTCCATTCTTTTTCCGAGGTCTTGGATCATCTTCACTATCGTTATTCTGAATTCTTTTTCTGGAAGGTTGCCTATCTCCATTTCATTTCATTGTTTTTCTGGGCTTCTGTCTTGTTCCTTCATCTGATACATAGTCCTCTGCCTTTTCATTTTGTCTCTTTTTCTGTGAATGTGTTTTTCATTCCACAGGCTGCAAGATTGTAGGTCTTCTTGCTTCTGCTTTCTGCCTTCTGCTGGATAAGGCTATCTAAGAGCCTTGTGCAGGCTTCCTGATGAGAGGGATTGGTGGTGGGTAGAGCTGGGCATTGCTCTGATGGGTAGAGCTGGATATAACTTTAATCCACTTGTCTGCTGTTGGGTGGGCCTGAGTTCCCTCCCTGTTGGTTGTTTGGCCTGAGACAACCCATCACTGGATGCTCTAGGCTAATGGAGGACCCCGGGAGGGCTCACGCCAAGGATTACTTCCCAGAACGTCTGCTGCCAGTGTCCTTGTCCCTGCAGTGAGCCACAGCCACCCCCTGCCTCTGCAGGAGACCCTCCAACACTAGTAGGTAGGTCTGGTTCAGTCTCCTATGGGGTCACTGCTCCTTTCCCTGGGTCCTGATGCACACACTACTTTGTGTGCCTTCAAGAGTGGAGTCTCTCTTTCCCACAGTCCTGTCGAAGTCCTGCAATCAAATCTCACTAGCCTTCAAAGCCTGATTCTCTGAGAATTCCCCCTCCCGTTGCCAGACCCCCAGGTTGGGAAGCCTGACATAGGGCTCAGGACCTTCACTCCAGTGGGTGCACTTCTGTGGTATAATTGTTCTCCAGTTTGTGAGTCACCCACCCAGCAGTTATGGGATTTGATTTTATTGTGATTGCGCCACTCCTACCATCTCATTGCAGCTTCTCCTTTGTCTTTGGATGTGGGGTATCTTTTTTGGTGAGCTCCAGTGTCTTCCTGTCGATGGCTGTTCTGCAGTTAGTTGTGGTTCCGGTGCTCTCAAAAGAGGGAGTGAGATTTGATATTTCTGTACATTTGAAAATGGTCACCAGGATGAATCTTGTTGTCATCTGTCACCATAAAATGATATTACATAGTTATTGACTATATTCCCCATGCTGTGCATTTAATACCCATGACTCATTTATTTTGAAACGAGAAGGTTGTACTCTTAAGCTCCCTCACCTAATAGGCAATTGCTATTAAAAATGACATAAATAACATTCTAGAAACAATTTTATGCCTGGGAGTTTCCTGAATACTGCCTGAAGTTACTACTTGAGGAGGAAATAAGTAAGATATTTTCCTTTGAAGTGTATTTTTAAAAATCTAAGCAATGAAAACAACCATCAGAGCTACAAACTGTGTGCCACAGGGGTACATTTACCACATAATGGATCTTCACCCAGTATTCACTGACTGTGCAAAACTGTAGGCTTGGTCCTCTGGGAGACGTAAAGATTCAAGGTGCTTTAACTAACTTGCTGCCTCAGAGGGAAAAGAGAAATTTTTAAAAGTTATTTAATACAAAGCAGGATGTGGTAGAGCTAAATAAAAGCAGTAGGTACATGCAAAAGAAAAGTTACCATGTTAAGAATGTGTATTTGTCTCGGATGTTACTGTTTTTATAGCACTTTCGTATCATTATCTCATTGAATTCTCAAAATAACTGTGTAAATGGGCTAGATATCATTATCACTCTTTTACAGGTAATGAACATGAGGTTTAAGTAGTTTCCCCGAAATGCAGTGGCAGTACTGAGTAACAAGTGGCAGAGTGGAGATTTAAACCCATTCTTAAAACACAATGCCTTGATATTTCCAAAGAAAGTCAATGCTCTCAGAGGAGTGTTAAGCTACTCATTATATGTGAGATTCCATCTTGATACAGAAAGACACAATCCAGTTTCTCATCTTGAGGCCCCAAAACTTCAAAAGTTGAATGGAGTCAAGAAACCAGTCAGCTGTTAGGGACTCTGCACAGCAAAGCAGATGAAGTCCCCATCTAGGAGAAACAGCAGGAAGCTCTTTGAATGGTTAAACAGTGATCTCTGTAGAAGTATTGAGACTCAGGTAATACTGAATCAAACTCTAGGGTCTGAGGTGAGGCCCAGCTGGATCTCCCTTGAGGTCCTAATTGCATGGTTTCTGGCCTCTTTCCTAGAAACTCCCTGTCAGGTCTGTGGAAGCTCTGTCATAAAGGCAGGGGAAGGTTATTTGAGACAGGGCCATTCTGATGCACCTGAAAAGATCTCCTCTTCCCCAGCAGATAGCTGACCTCACAGGGAGTGTCAGAACTGCTGAGTCACTCACTGGGGGGATAAGTTCAACTCAGGCTCCTATTGATGTGACTGCTCAGAATAAAGCTGTTCTGGTGCCTCAAGAATTTCAGATGTTTGTCAGCTGCATTCTTTGTATCCAGCTCATAACCTAGCCTGTAGATGTCTTCTTGCTCCACTTAACCCTTTAAATCTCTAGTCATGGGCACACACTACCTTCTGCGTTCTTCTCCCTTGAGAAGAGGAGTTTAAGCATATTTTCATCAGTTAATGGTGTTATCTGTAAGAAGTGGTGTTATTTCACCTTGAATAGCTGGCCTTTTCACTCAGTGGTGGAACTTCCTGGAGCAAAGAAGCAACAAGCCAAAGGAGACGGACTTAAGAGAATCCATGGCCATGCATTTTCCCTTCTTCTCTCCCTTCTTCTGTTCATCTCGCTTTCCCTCATCATACCTCACAGGTCAGTTGTCCTTTTATACAAAAACATGACCATGGTATGAGGACTTTCTGCTAGGCACATGTCGGCTAAGGACAGAGGGTAACTGGTACTGGCCTGTGTCTTGTTGCCAAGCTGTGTAGATAGAGCTCATTTCACCCATCTCCAAAAGCCATTCCCTCACGCTCTATTAATGAATATGCTGGGCTGGAAAGCAACCAATTAAGTACGGATTAAATTGGATTGAGATAGACTCATTTCACCCGTCTCTAAAAGCCATTCCCTCACGCTCTATTAATGAATATGCTGGGCTGGAAAGCAACCAATTAAGTACGGATTAAATTGGATTGAGATTTAATTAGGTTATTAATGTCAAAATAGAATTTCCCCACTAGTTGGGAAACTATTTTCATTTATAAGTCCTTAGTGAAGATCTTGCCTTTAACATCTGTTTATTGTCCCATAGGACTCATAGTATACGGCAAATACTTGGTAAGTACCCATTATAAATGAATGAATGATGAATGTAACTTTCCACACTTGGATCTGAATAAATTTATAGACATAGAATAAAGATTTACCTTGATGGTGGAATTCATTAAAAGTACTGGCATATTAAGTCAATTCTTAGAATATATAAATGTTTACTGTATATATATATATATATATATATATACACACACACACACATACACACACTCTATATATAAAACATTGTAATAGGTGCTATGGGGACCTCAAAGATGAATCAGACCCCAAACTTACTGTAAAGAGAGTTAGATACAAATAACAGATTAAAATGGGAAGATGATAGATAATTTAAGGAATCAGTGAAGGTTCTCCTGCAGAAATCCGATGTATCTTCTGATGTTCCCAAGCTTCGGGATTCCTGTACCGTCACAGAAGGCAGCATCTAGATGGTTCATTATTCCTTTCCTCCTTTAGTCACAGAAGCCTCTATGGTTATGTGGACTATTATCCTCCTCAGAGGAACTGTTCTTGCTATGTCTCACACACTGCCTCACCATTTGCCTGAAAAGTTGTTCTTACTCTCTTATTAAATGATATCTATTTTTTTGAGTGAAGCTCTTTCTCCCTTCAAGTGATATATTCTAGCTTCTACCTGTTCCCAGTTGAGGATAATGGATTTATTTTGCTCTTTCAGTTTCAATAAAAAATGTAAGCAAATTAGGATCCATTATAGATCCTGTTAAACAGTGTGATATAAATCTGAGCTCTGCTAAATTTTCTCTGCTACTATATCCCATGCTTTGTTAGATTCCTGTCAATGTGATTAAGAAACCATACCAAATTAGCAGGAACACAGGTGTTTCTTTTGATGCAATGCCAATTAATTGTTGGCTAAATACTGTTAAATATCCTTAGGAAAACATTACCTCATGCGAGGAACAAATTTGTAACCATTGTCATATTGAACACAGAATTCCAGAAGAGACTAGTCTTTGTTCTTCTTGACAAATCCTGACTAACTTGATCTTCATATCGTACCTTAAACAAAAGCTGTTTATCAATGTAGGTTATCACATCAGCTCACCGCCTTCATGATATAAACCCATTCAGAACATCTGTTCAGAAAAATAGGTCGGGTGGTGTATTTTTACACTATCTACACACTATGGACCAGGGAGCTAAAAATTGGTACCACCAGGACTCAAACACCATGGCTTATAGATCTGGTTGCTCAATGGAGTATGAACAGCTGCATACATTAACTGTTCCTGTCATAATTATTAAGGGAATATATAACTTTGCTCATTTGTAAAATGGTCTGTATCATTTTATCCCTACAGTCATTTTATCTAAGAAGAGGAATGACCAGCAAGAATGTGAATATATTTAAATACTGCTTGTCAGAACAGCTTTCACCATTCTATAAAGCTTCTATCCAGAGTCCATTCTCAATGTAGAATGTTATTATGCTTACTTTTCCCTCTTTCTATGATCCTTCTGCCTCTTCCTAATTGGGTCTCCTATACCAGAACTATCTAGCAACCTGAGACACTGGAAAATCTATTAGATTGCTTGTCATCTTTAACCCCAAATATGCCAGAGCTTTTTCTTGTATTTGAAGGGATCTTTCAACTTTGTTAGTTTTTATTTCATTTTTGGCTTTTATCTTCTATTGAACCAGATTACTTTCACAGGAAGTTATTCAATATAATGTTTCAAATCCTATTATGTGTTATTTCAGTTTACATTATTTTTCATTGTTTGGGGTGAGTGGAGTATACCCTAAAACTTACCTCTTTGATTTAAAATGATTCTAGAAAAAGGGTCAGTGATTTATAGTGTTGCCTTGTGTGTGGAATGGTGGTTGGAATTGAAATTGGATACGGAAAGTTGAAGTGTGATATAGTGGAATTAAAAGACTAGAACGATACGAGATGCTGGAGGAACAGGGTTGGGGAGAGAGGTGAGCTTTCCTTTTATAATGAGGTGGAGTTGTTGATGTGATGAATGGTATAATACTGCTACAACTCACGATTAGTGTCTGTTGAGAAACTGGTTTGAATTGTCCTTCACCCTCAACTGAACTGCAGAATTCCAGATTCAGGAGCAAACCTTTATAAATGGTAGGTCAACATCTATTACAGTGAACTTTGACATTCAGTCCAAAGAACTCTTGTTCTAGGCTTGTACCTCTGTCTCTAAGAGTGCCATTCTGGTCTTTAAACTTCCATTTAAAAAAGATATCAAATCATTGAATATAGGACCAAGTAGTTTGGGGAGTGTTCTCACAGGGATTTTCTAAAAAGGCTCAACAAATCATCAGACCCTTATATATGACTGAGCTGCCATATTTATAGGAGAAATCCTGTAACCATGACTCTCAGTGACTTCAAAATTTATATTCATGATGCTCGATCTTGAAATTTCTCCACATCTGATTTCTATGACATATATTCTCCTCTACTTCAACTGTCATAAGCCTCACCTAAGGGCTCATCATCTCATGGAATCTCAACTCATAGCTGCCATCTTAATCTTTCCATACTCTCTCATTCCTGGTATAATTGCATGCACTTTCTGACATCAAGATATATTCAGTACCTACTCTACAACAGGTACTGTTCTAAGCACTGTGGATATAGTGATGAATTTGGAACAGTGGACCTTTTCCTCGTGGAGTTCAGAGTTGAGTGTGAGTAGCAGACAAGTCAACAGGCTAATATGTCTCTTTAAGTGTTTCTATAGGGAAGCTCAGGGGCAGGAGAGCATAAGAAGGGCTTGTTGGTGTGGTAAGCAAGATAAGGCTTCCTAGAGGAGGTAATAGCTGAGCTAACACCAAAAGAGGAAGAAGGGTTAGGGTAACAGAATGGTTGGAGGTTGTTCTAGGCAGAGGATTTTTCAGTTTCAGAGTCTCAAACTGCACCTCTCATCAATCAATATGTACTCACAAGGCCCCATGGTTCACACCACAGGTATCCCACAGCTTACATTATAACACAGGATAAAAATAGTAAATATTGTTGCTCAGAGAGTAGTGGGAAACATTGCTCATCTTTTTCAGCTACTGCTGTTCAGAAACACAGGTTGGAATCTATTTGGAAACTGATCCAGTTGGCAATAGCATTATAGATAGTGCAGTCTTAGCATACTCTTTCCTCTTTGGGGAAAATAATAACCAATACTTACTTATTTCATGTTGAGAATTTAATATGTTTTCTTATTTTAGCTTCAGAACAACCCTATGTAATAGGTATTTTTATTATTGTTATTTTATAAGTGAGAAAACCGAGGACCAGCGTTGTCAGTAGCTAATAAACGGCTAATACAGAAAGAAGTCAATAGTCACAACCAGGCACCTGACTCGAGCCTGTACTCTCAACAGTTAGATTCTGTAGCAAAAAATAGTTGGGTGCATTTTATCACTTGAAGATCTAAATAAAGATTTGTCATGTTCTGGGGAAACGCATACTCGTCCTTTAGTGATCAACTCAAATATCATTTCTTTTAATTCCCTCCTCACTGTAGCCAGTGAAAATTATTCAGTTTCTCTGCTTAGCGTGGTGTGTGGCATTTGCTGGCTGAGTGGATAAATGAATGAATGTGTTTCTATTATATTTAATATATATTTCTATCATAGCTGGCCTTATACTGAATTACGGTTTTAATAGTATTTATACATTAATTCGCATGTTAGACTATGAATTTCTTGATAAAAGAGATCACTTTTAGTCATCTTTTTATGCCATCACCAAGCACAAATTCTGGCAGATAGGTATTCAATAAATGTATTATAAATGAATGACTCACTTAGAGAATAAATGAATGGATGGATGAATGAAAGGCTAGGATGCTAGAGTGCTAGAATGGCACAAATCCCAACAGTGTCTGTGTGTACATTTTTGTTTGCCTAAACATCCTCAGCCTTTATCTCATTTTCTTGCCTACAGTAGCTATGAAAGAACCGTTTAGTACTTCGCAAGGATCCTATCGAGGCTACCTCCATCATGGGATACCTTTATCTCAATGTGTCATCTCTAAGGTTTCTGTACTCGGAAAAGAGGGAAAGGTTAGAACTCATCCCCACTTCTAAATAACTAAGCCCAAACTGACACCTGTCATTTTGGTTCACAGCTAGTCACATTACCCTATATAAATAAAAGGTGTCAATTTGGACCTAGATACCCATGTTATCGAAAGGTAAAAGTTGATGGTGGATCACTGGAACTGCAGAATACTTTGTGTGATTGAGATACATACCTTTGTTGGGATAAGGCATTGGGATTTGGTGACATTTGTTACTGCAGCATAACCTACCCTATTGGGACTAGTACAGTATTCAGTCACTGTTGAATGAAAGAAGTGGTAACGTCATTACCAATTAAGACCGGCCCTTACTGTCATACTGAAGATGGCATCAATTTTTGTTCCACATCAACTTGGTTAAAGTTCTGTGGCCTTTCAAAAACAAGCATGGTCAAGCCCTAACTCATTAGGGTCAGTGTCTACTAATGGGAAGCCTCTTCTGCTTAGTCTTCTGACCTGCGTAATTGCAAAACATGCAAATTGTTCTGTCTTCTCATTAAATTCCAAGGAGGATTTAAAAAATAAACAAAACAAAGCAGAACAAAATCTCCGTGGGGTTAAGTTTGGATTGCACCTTAATACTGGCCTGTTAGTTATTTATGCCTTGCAAAGAGTTAGAAGAAATAAGCCTGCCTACAGTTAACCCATCTGCAAAATGAATATTAGGTTCACACACATATTGATCTGTTTCAGTTCCCACCAGCAGAGTCATTCATTCATTTATCAAAGATTTAGTGAGTACCTCCTCAGGACTACTAAAATAGCCACAATGAGCAAGATCGATTGGAATTTTTGTTCATCTTCAGGTCTTCCTTGGACTTACAAGCCAATTTTAATTCAAGGCTACATGATTTATGCAATCTGGGGATTACAGGTAAGGGGTAACTCTTATGGAAGATTTAGCATAATCGGGATGTTTCTCTTTCTCTTATTTATATTCATGGCTGTGGTTTGAAGATAGTTTGGAATGTGAGTTTTCTTATCAGAGATCTGATTTATTTGGATAGGTAGACTTGAGTTTTTATAAAAGGTCAACCCTTTGTTTGTTTTTTAGGCATTAAGCAAAATCACCCAGAGGGTCTCCCGTAAACCTCTGGCTGATGTAGTGTGGTAGTTTGGGTACCTAATTCATTCTGAGGGCATAAATTAATTGCAACCTGTTGGATGCTGCTTCTTTAGTAATAATGGATTTAAGTGCATTATCAATGTTCTTTTTTTGTTTGTTTTTTCCAATGGAAACTTCATGTATCTTGGCTATAACTATTGTTATTTTCAAACACTGTAAAAACGGGGAGGGGCTTGCCTATTTCTGCCATTTCCACTTGAGTTTAACATGTTGGGATCTGATGCTCCTGACCAAGTCACAGCATATGACCCAGTAGGACCCTGCTACATGGGACCTTAGATGGTGGTAGGAGCTGGTCTGTAGTTCAGAGTTCCCCATTAAAGAGCTTAGGCAGTCAGGAAAACAAGGCAGTAGTATGTTTATTGCCTGTGTTGGGTAACCTAAAGCCTTGGGGTGAAGTGAGTGAAAGCCGGACAACCCTTCTCTAAGTTCCTTTGAACACGAGCTGGCAGCATCTAGAACGGGCAGCTTTCCATCATGGAATATCCATTAACCTTGTTTATCTCTGGAAAAACACTGCCCTGTTTCCACAGTCTGCTGCTTGTCAAAGAATAGAGCGGGAGATCATCTCTGGGCTCAAGGAGAGAATGAGCTTTTCAGCTATTGTGAAAATATCGTCTTGAGGTGCTGATTCTTCCTCTTTGTTCTGAGATGGCCAGCGACATGCAGCAAAATATGATCATAACACAGGGGACTGATGCAGTCAGGTCCTCCTCAGATCCTCCTTAGATTCATGGATCTCCTGTGGTTCATTGTGGAGAAAACAGAAGAAAACAAAAAATCTAAACAAACAAAAATAAAGTCCTTTTTATTTTCAAGAGAGCACTGGATGGGAATTGGAGTCCAGA
The DNA here is from genome assembly GCF_039906515.1 of Pseudorca crassidens. NCBI lineage: Eukaryota > Metazoa > Chordata > Mammalia > Artiodactyla > Delphinidae > Pseudorca > Pseudorca crassidens. The sequence goes on along the minus strand of NC_090296.1, from coordinate 83,252,501 downwards.
GATAAAATGTTGCTTAAATTGTCCAAAACCCTTTGACCTTAGGCAGGGTTGTATTGAGGCCACAGTTTTTTCTTAATCTGTAAGCTCAATAAAATGATCATAATTAATGTTTTTTTAAATGTTTTGACCATGAACCATAGTCAGAAATACATTTAGATTGCCCCTTAGTAAACACACACGCGCGTGCGTGCGTGCGCACACACACACACGAGTTTTATCAAACATTACTTACTATGTATAATGCATTCTGATATTTTCTACTTTATTCTATTTTACTTTCAGAAACAATATTTGTGACCCACTAAAATGATTTCACTACCTACTGATAGAGCTCAGTCTTCAGTTGGAAAAACAATCTAAGGTCTTAAAAAATGAATTATGATATATTAATGTTGTATTTTACTACCAATCAGAAAACAAATCCATTTATGCCAACCCCCATTCAAAACAACCACCATTGAGAAACAACTGCTCTACTATACAAATTTTTAAAACCTAAGATAAAATTTAACTGATTTTTTTTATGTTTTAAAAAAGTATTCATATATTTCAGGAAAAAATAGTGGAGTCCTGAGCTGTTGAGTAATATGAAAGGAGCAAAGGTTAACATGATCCACTGAGCAAAAATGCTTATTAAAGTATCTGGAACGTCATAGTAGGAGGTACTTATGAAGACCTGTCTGGAACAGTTCCCCAAATACAAAACTTATGTTTATCTCCATTAAAGGCAATGAGAGAACTGATACACACTTTCACTACATCTTTTCTAAGAAAAAAATAAGGTACTTGTTCATTCCCTGTGTGTATGAGCAGCATCTGCAAGGAGAAACCTTCATATTTTCTAATAATAAGGAAATAGACATTCCAAGCAGTAAAGCCAACTTCATCAAGAACGCACTCTTGTTTCCCAGATAACTTATATCCTCTTTAGTACATATTTGCTTCACTAGGAAATGAGTTTATCATTGGATACTGGATTGGTTTTTTTATTCCACAAATGTTGGTTGAGGTTCTATGTGCCCCAAATGGGGGGTACAGTGATAAATAAGACAGGTGAATTTTCTGCTCTCATTGAATTTACACTTCTATGAAAACTCAGCAGATATCCATATCTTTTCAATGAGATGAGATACTATGGCATTTTCCTACACACGTAGACAAGACTGCTCAGGAACCATGTACAACTGAATGCCTAGTGAATAAGGCTCAGGAGTCATCACTTGAAGGAATGAAATACATGTGTATACAAATCTGAATATTTTGTGTATTAGTGTTAAAAATTTGATTTGCTTCAGTTAAAAGCAGATCAGCCTTGAGGAGTGACTCAGGATGAGACTGGTGAGAAGAACTACAGTGAGATCTGATAGAGGACCTTTAGGGAAAGTAGATAACTTGGAATTTTATACGGAAGACAAGCAATAGGCAGCCACTCTAAGCCCAGGTTTAATAACTTGGGTTTCCATGGAGAGAGTTCATGAACTTGAAAAGGAAAAAAGTATTGCATATTTACTTTCACTAACTTTTTACTGAAATTTGACATTTCTTTCATTTTTGAAGGTGGACAACATACCACATCAGAATGATCATTTCCTGTTACTTTGTCACCAATAGATGTCACAGATATTTACAATTTCTGTTACTTACAGTGGCAAGAGATACCTTGAAATATTGTTTGTGCTGCTCAATGCATTGAAATTATAATACTGGTTCACTACTAGATCTTATTATTTAATACACTGAAAAAGATTCATATTCATTATATTTCAGATTTTTTTTCAACACTTTTTGAGAAGTGTGTTTCAGTATGATTCGTTTACTTTGTAATCCTCTGTTTTATGTTAGGCCTGTAAAGACATTATTTTGAGAAGTGTCCACAGATTTTCCAGACTGACAAAGGGGTTCATGTCACAAAAAGGGTTAAGATCTCTTGTTCTAAGCAAAAGAGTGCAAACTCAAATGCCTGCAAGGATTGCCTGGAAAAAGAGAGTTGGGTTGGCAGACTAATACAACAATCTAGATGGAAAAACGATTTGCTGGAAAGTTCATGGGAGCCCAGTAACTAACACTCCTGTGATTTACCCAAATTTGGATCCAACCGAAAAGAAGACAAAGGAATAGGCAAGATGGAGTCCAGAGTATCACCTTTTAACTTAACAAACCAAATATCAGAGAATGTGCTATATTTCCTGGTGGCCACAATGCCAGGGCCTCCATTCAAGGCTTATAAAGGGAAGGAGCCCCCTGGAATCCTGGAGCACAGGACCAGCTTACAACAGCCGGCCACAGCCAACTTTCCAGCCATGGCCGCAGACACCGAATCCTGCCTGGACTTAAACCACGTCACCCAGCAGGGCTGGTTTGGGCAGGTCTCCACCTGTCGGGAGGAGAGTTTGCCCCAGAAGGCCTTGAAATGGGTCAGAACAATGCATTAATTAAATTAACTCCAAGGCCAAAAATGTACTCCCTATTTTCTTTCCCTTCCCAAGTTCTGTCCTACTACAACTGTCTAATATAACCTCTCAGAGGTTCTGCAATAAAATCAAAGAGAAATGCAGAAAGAAAGTCTCTTAATAAAAGGCCAGCAATGTGGAGATGCCCTAAATTTGAATACAATTTCTCCCATTGTAATTCTCTCAGAAAAATTAAAATCCAGACACTAATCCCTTTACAAGTTTAAGTCTAAAGATGACAAAGCCCAAAGGAATTATAGTCTGAAATTAGGTTCTATTGCTCTTATGAATTAAGTCCAAAGTAACTAATTCTCTTCTCTTTAAGTGTCGAGTTAAGGGGTTTCCACAGCCTTAGCAGAGGAAGGGGCTCTGCCAGTGTTTGCAGCCCGGGCTTTCTCTCACTGGGGTTAGTGTGGTTCTTGCAAAAACTATACTGTTCAATGCCAGGTTGCTCATAGATTTAATGGTTAAAAGTTTCAAAAATATATTTTCAGTGGTGAGCCACACCCACCACGTTTAGAAGAGAAGCCAAACCTCAACCCCCTAAAGCAATCATCCCAGAAAAAATGACATTCCCAGAATGTGGGGCTTAGTATGTCGTCAAAGACCATGATCCAAAATGCAATTTCCATGTGGATGTGTGCTGGCGTGGTAGACAGAATAATAAATGGTCCCCTGAAGATGTCCACGTCCCAGTCCATGGAACATGTGATATAACTTTACATGGCAAAAAGGACTTTGCAGTTTCAATTAAGAATTTTGAAATGGGGAGATTATCCTGGATTATCTAGGTGGGCCCAGTATAATCACAAGGACCCTTATAAGAGGGAGACAAGAGTGTGAGAGCCAGAGATTTGAAGATGCTGTGCTACTACTGTCTTTAAGGATAGAGGAAGGGGCTGTGAGCCCAGGAATACAGGTGGCCTCTAGAAGCTGGAAAAGGTAAGGAAGTGAATTTTCCCCTAGAGCCTCCAGAAGGAACACAGCCCTGCCAGCACCTTGATTTTAGCCCAGTGGGTCTCATTTTTGGAATTCTGGCCTCCAGAACTGTAACAAAATAAATTTATGTTGTGTTAGCTCACTAAGTGTGTTGCAGCAGTGAAAGAAAACCAACACGGCTTGTTAAAAACTTGGATTCTGGTGCAAAACCAGGCTGCTTTCAGATCCTAGCTTGGCCATTTACTCAGTGTGTGGCCTTGAGTCCTACCAGCATGTGCTGGGGGGGCCTGAATCATCAGCACGTGTGTGTTAAGGCCAAGACTTCACCATGGGATTGCCCGTGCCCACTAAAGTCCAGGCCTTTCTAAGCCCCATGCAGGTGGTAACTGATGAGGTCATGCCCACACATGTGCCTTGGCACATTGGTGAGGCCCAGTTGTCCTGGTAATTTTCCTGAGAATTGTGTCTTTGCTGAGGGCCATGCAACTTTCCTTTCGGCTGTTACAATACATAGACAAAGAGCCACATATGAAAAACAGTCCATATAAAGCAACCATAGGATAAGTTGCAATCATCTATCAGCGTTGAAATATCAAGTGTGGCCTAAAACTTATGCTCCCTTTTCCGTGTCACAGAATTTAAAAAATTCCAAGTGCAACAAGCAACCTTGTGGGCCAACAAAAGCCTCTACAACCCAAAGATCTCTCCCATACATAAAAATCCAAAGCCCGATGCCCTTCAAGATGTTTTAATATATTTATTTTATTCCCCAACATTCCAGCCATTTATTTAATTTCTCGGTGTTCCCAGTGAATGCACCAAATGTTGGGGTATGCTAGGGAACACTCTTTTTCTCTGCCCGAATTCAAACACAGTTGAGAAATAAGACAAGAGAGTAAGGCAAAATAGACTCAAACATCATCTTTATGACTGATAAAGCTGACATCGGAGGGTGTGGTTTATATGTACTGTCAAGGGAAGAGTGAATGGAAGTATGGAAACAGTCCAGAAGTGCAATGATAAGGCACATATTCTCCACATGGAAAGAAGTATCAGCAGCTGGTAACACCCAGGCCTTGAAATGCACAAGGGCCCAACTCATGGACTGCCAGTCCCTGTGACATCCACTTGTCGGATCCACTGAAAATCTTCTCAGTGTGTTGGGAAAAAAGATTTGCAATTCCAGTCAAATGATGATTAGTCTTTACTACTCTATGAAAAACAATTAATGCAAAAAGCAGAAATTTAGGCATCGTTACATAATTAACACGACTAATAGGGACCTAACTCATAATTACCTGGGAGATCCCTAAAAAATCTGGAACCAATGAAAATGGAGCTGATAAGGGAGTGTGCTTACAGCGGAAAATCTGGATCTTGCCCAGTCAGGAAAAGCACACTGCTCTACTTGATCGCCTGTGCGTTTTAAGTCTTCTGGTGTTATTTTCATTGTCAGCTACAGCTTGAAAGGTTACTCGTGGGTTGTTGCTTCACCACCCTAGCCCATTTGCATTCTCTGGTGATACCTGAGAGTAACTCATGCCGCTCAGATTCGTGCATCTCTGCCTCCATGGGACACATGGGCTCTGCAATGGCACAGAGTTCAGGGGGAACCGAAACCCCAGGAAGCTTCTTTTTGCCAACATAAATCAAGGATGTTGATGTGGAATGATTTGGAGAGCTTAAGAGAAATTCATCACCACCACTGAAAAAGCTACATAGCATGTGTGTTCAACTGATGTTCAACCAGGAGTTATGTCTCGATGAATCCAGAAGGATTAAAAAGGAGGCGCTGTGCTTTTTAAATTTATATTTTAAAAATACGAAGTTACTACTTTAGATCGATAGCACCTTGAAAATGGGGCAATCTTTTAGGTTTTATCTCTGTGTTCTTTCAGAGGGTTGCAATATTTTAGGTTTGATTGCTGTGTTCATTCACTTCTAATTTCTTTCTTTTTTTTTTTTAGGAAGGACTTCTGGTGATGCAGATTTCTTGGGAAAATTGTTGATTTCACTGTATTCGGGAAGGATAAATTTTGATGATCATTTCTTGTGCCTAAGGTACTTCTTTATTCGTTTCTTGGGAATCTTCCTTGCATAGCATCTTCAGAAGCCATTAGAACTAGCATTTGAAGCAGCTGTGTAAATGTAAGACTAGGGGCCCAAACCAGTAAGGTTGAAATTCCACTGTCTTTGAGCCCCACTCTGATAACTTGATTTTGCTACAAAGTGGTCGTGGTTCTTGCAGTCACTCACATATTACTCTCGGCTCTGGTTGGGCGGACTCTGATTTTCAACTGCTTCAAGCAAGCGTCCCCACCCACTCTGCTCTGCTGTCACCCGACCCAGGTGTACATTAGTGTACTGCAAACCTGCACTCATTTCTTGGTTATGCAGATGTTTGTGGACGGAATTGCTCCTGCCAGCTACTCTCCATCTACTGCTTTGTCTGTCTCCTTTCCTCTTTTGAATGCATCTGGAATGAGGCCAAGAAGCCAGAGTTCTCCTGGAAATGACATTCTCCGTCATGACAGAGAGGCGTGGGCATACTTGTATATTGTGCCTGGGAGCAGCATGACATCCTGGCATGGTGTGTGGTTGCACCTTCCAGGGAAATAGTTACGGGTTGCTTCTCTAATGGAAGGCTGGGGGATGGCTAATCATGTAACGATTTGAAATAATTACTAAAGAGAGAGAAAGAGAGTGAAAGACGTAATACTTTTGGTGGCTTCTGAAAAATGGCCATCATTGTTCTAGAATAGCATCCTGCCTGAATCATCATGGTTCTAAAGCTTAGGTGGAAATGTCTGAATTGCAGAGTGTTACCCTTAGTATAGTGCTCAGTGATGCTCCATTAGAAATTATTCTCTCTCTCAAAGCATCCTGAAGAAGTCAACTCAGCCTCAAGTCATTTTGTAATCTCAGTGACACAGACTTAGGGGAAAGGGGGGGAAGAAATGAGACCCAGATTGGGTGGCTGGATCAAATTGTGGGAACGGCCCCTGAGAAGGGCAGTCAGCAGTCCGGAATACAACATCCAGTGGGGCTGTGAATCAGGCTGATTTCACTGTTCCTGTTTTTGTGGTATGATCTAGTAAGTAGGGATTGGCAGTGGGGATTCTCACAGCAAAAACGCTAAAAAAATGATTGGTGATGACTCTGTGGGTCCAGGTGGATAGGACTCCAATTATAAGGTCCAGGGTAGGGCTCTGGCGAAGGCCAAATCGTCAAGCCAGAGTCAAGCAGGCAGGGTTCAGAGCAAGATTTCAGGCCCTGCAGGGAAGAACCAGAGCATGGGGCAGGCACGTGAGGTAGAAATCAGACTGACAAGGAGGATACAGTAGGGGGCTAGAGTGAAGTTTAACTCAGAATGAGCGTGGGTTCCACGAACCAGTCCTGGGATTAAGTCTTCAGCAGGGTTTCTCAACCTCAGCACTATTGATGTTTGGGGCCAGGTGATTCTCTGTTGTGAGGGGCTGCCCTGTGTATTGGGGAATAGTCAGCAGCAGCCCTCACCTCTATGCATTAGTCGCTACTGATACCCCCCCAGTTGTGACAGCCATAAATGTCTCCAGACTTTGACAAATATGCCTGGGTGGACAAAAAAATCACCGTAGTTGAAAACTACTAGTTGACAGCAGAAGACTAATTCCCCTCAGCACTGACTAGTGGGGCCTCTATCTTGATCAGGTTTGGTTCATGAATGGGGCACATGTGAATCTGTCAGTGAAGGACCTCAGACAAGCCAAACTAGGGCCTGACACATCTATCCAAAGTCCTCTGGTACTGAAAACTTTCATAATGAGATAACCAAGCGTTGGAGGGGGAAGAGCTTTGATTTTGCTTGGAGTTAAGAAGAGGAGAGAGGAGGAAGATGGAGAAGTCAGGGTGAAGTTAGCCAAGCTGAGAGTTTAAGGTAGAAGCCATAACTGCTCCCTTGGGCTTATCTGGAGCAAAACTGTTAGTATTCAGAACACCCAGGCCTTGCCATCTGGTGTGCTTTGGGGATGGAAATCCTACATTTAATTGCGCACTGAACGAAGGCTTAGGTGGATATTTAATGATGAAGTCTACACTTGCCAGTCAGTGTAGTACCACTGTACCTTTCCAGCAATAAGAAGGCTTTGAAAGTTCATACCAACTCTACTTGGACAAGAATGTCCAAGGCCCAGGTTGTTTTTGTCTAAGTTTCTCTTTTCCTGAGAGATGATAGTTGACTCTGGAGCTAGGTTTGAGTCGAGGCCAATGAGACCTGTCCTTCAGCTTCATTCCCAAAATTGAAGGTCACTGATGGCTTCATTTGTGGTGTTTTATCTGCTGTGTGTTCCCAGAGATGGTTTCATGCAGTCTGCCTCAACAGATCTTCAACCTCCAGGAATCTGGTTGTTTCTAAATCCAGGACTTCTGCCACCCCTTCTGGTCATTTTTGTTCTCCAACCGGTACATCTTTCCTTTCAGAGAAGGAGTTAAATGTTCGGTGGTCAGAGCAGAGAGTGCCTGCCTGAGTACCACCCCCGAAGAAGTGTGGATCACTTATTTCTCTAAGCGTAGGCAGGCAGCTCCCAGAACTCACTCAAAGACTGCTCTCCAAGTGCGCTAGAAGGCCACGTGAGAGCCCCAAATTCAGGGAGGCAGAGTGAGTGGTGTCTCCCCACTTCCACCTCCGCCACAGGCAGTGATAGTGAGGATCGCATTAGAGCACACTACATGGCAGGTGGTGGGAATTTAATACACAATTTTGCTTGTTAAATGAAAATGAAATAGTGTTGCTTATAAAACTTCAGGGTATTAGGAGCTTAGGTAAGTGCATGTGAATTTCAGGGATCTTTGGATGGGATTAATTTCATTTCTACTGTCTGAGAAAATGCAAAGCAGCAAAGGGTGACTTTGCTTAACCGAGAGATCAAGAAGTGGTCACTTGACAAACAGAATAGTGGCGTCTTGATCTTCTTTCCTCTGTTATGTACTCTCTTGGTTTGATTCCTGGGATTCAGTGCTATTTAGTTAGAGGAAAAGCATTCTTTCTACCTGAATATTTTTAGGTAATATTTCTGATCCATTAGGCACTTTCTTCCTACTAATTAACATCTGCATACCGATTATAAAACTACATTCGGAGGGGCAGTGAAGTTTAACTTTGCTTAAATTCTTTGCACTGCTTAATTTAGTATTAATAGAAACCCCAACACTCCAAATGTATTTAGAGTTTATTTTGTATAATTTAAAAATCTGTATTTTTTGGTAACTTTTTATATTGGTTTGAAGAGTTTGTGTGTGAGAGAGATAAAAAGAGAGACAGAAAGAGAATGGGAGGAAGAGAGGGAGGCAGGCAGTGTTTTCCTTTCACTGTCTCAAAGGTTTAACTTGGTTATTCAGGAATGATCTCAATTTTGTTTTGCACATATTTTGCTCTGAACTTCACCCAGAAATTTAAGGTTGGATTAATTCTTCTGTGGTTAAAATCTGTTTTAATTCTAGCAACCTCAGTCTAGGTATACTTTAAGAAGAAAGGCCTACTATATTTGATTTTCAACATTTAGGTCCTAATTTCCAGTTCTGTCCTTATATATTACACAGTATTTCCAACAGATTGGCATTCTGCTTGGTGACCTTTGAAACGTGCAAGCAGGACGTTGAAATGAGGACCAACTGAAGTTCTATCTTTCCTGTTTACTAAGCTTGCTTTCCAAGACTCCTTCCTGACAGCCTACCCCAGTCCTTGGAACTTGCCAATAAGCACTCAAACTAAAACAAGGCTCCCACTCATTTAAGTTTCTGGACTTCACTGCACTTAGCATTTAACATGTAGCAGAATATGGTATACAGAATATTAAAGTTCAGGGAGCTGAATAGGTCTTAGATGTGTTCCTTACCAGCTCTGAAACCTTGGGAAATGGGAGAATTTTAAAATGCATATTTTGGATTAACAAAAGTTTGAAGACTCAAAAGTGGTGATTGCTTGCTTAATTTCACCAGAGACTAAAGGAATTAAGTAGAATTTATAATCTATGGAATCCAAGGTCATATTAAAAGAAACATTGAACTCCAGGAGCCTCATGAAAGAGCTCGATTAACAGAGATGACTCACTTTAATCATATGTGAAACCTTGCACGTTGACTTGGAACTTCACAATGATACACATATGGTACAGGAAGGCACAGTGCCTCCCATGGCCTTCGAGTGCCTTCAGCTGCCTTCACACGGGATGAGATCTCAGTCGTCTCAACCAGATAGGTATAAAAAAGCCCTTGGGAACAGTCTCCTGGAGACCCCCTCATGACGTTCCTACTTCCCCTGCTGGAAAGGTGTTCCCCATTCAGGTCCTCTTATCCTGGTCCTCCTCTTACCCTCTTGCAAATTACATATGTTTTCTCTTGTTCAGATATAAACAGAGATGTGAGAAAGGTCAGTCTCCTCTATTCTAGAAACCATACTTTCCTTTTCAACATGATGTTCATGTTCTGTTTTAACATATGTTTTATCATATAACATTCTATTTAAAATTCTGTAAAAAATATATATATATATAATTATCTACCATTAAAGCTAAAATAGCTTAAAAAAATAAGTATTTGAAGCCTAATTGTGAGCAGTAAAGGAGTTGACAGAAGGGATTATTATATTTGGTTTTTTTAAAAAAGCTATTAGCCAGTAGCTGTTACTGTGAATGCCTCTTTTTTTTTTTGATTGCCAGTTAACTTTATTTATTTACTGGGAATATACATATCAAGTAAATAAAATGGAGTTTAACAAGCAATTACAAAGGAAATACTTTGTACAACTACCACCCAAATCAGTAACCCCCCAAACCCCAAATATGCACACACCCTTTACAACTTCTCTGTCATCTTTGTCTGTAGGCAGCATCTAGTTGGGTTTTGCCTTTTTTTTTTTTTTTAACATCTTTATTGGGGCATAATTGCTTTACAATGGTGTGTTAGTTTCTGCTTTATAACAAAGTGGGTTTTGCCTTTTTAGCTAAACTGACAGTCTCTTTTTAATTGGTATGTTCAGATTATTCACTTTTTTTTTGTTTTGTTTTTTTTTGCGGTACGCGGGCCTCTCACTGTTGTGGCCTCTCCCGTTGCGGAGCACGGGCTCCGGACGTGCAGGCCCAGCGGCCACGGCTCACGGGCCCAGCCGCTCCGCGGCACGTGGGATCCTCCTGGACCGGGGCACGAACCCGTGTCCCCTGCATCGGCAGGCGAACTCTCAAGCACTGCGCCACCAGGGAAGCCCTAGATTATTTACATTTAATGTGATTATTGATTGGATTAAAATCTACTACTTTGCCAGCTCTTTTCCATTTGGTCCAAACTTTTCTTTGTTTCTTTTTACTGTGAATGCCTCTTAGTAGGAATGAAAAAAGGAAAAAGGAAGTAATAGCAGGTGTTCTTGCTATATTACTTTAAAATTTTATTTATATTTAATGCAGAGGTATGAGTAAGCTGAACGCTCTTGGGAATAACTCTGTCAGGAATATGAAGACCTTGAGTTTGTCTAGGTAAAGGGAAGTATTTCATTTATCTTTGTGTTCAATTTCTCTGGCTCCTTGGACATAGTAGGCCTGTATAGTGTTGTTGAATGAAGAAATGGGGAAAATCACAGAAATGATTCCTTAAACGAGTATGTCTGTAGGTGGGAGCTTGTGGGTTTACTATGGCAGAAATCTGAAACCTAGACAGGGATTCCTAGTAAGTTAGAAAGAAACATCGAAATCAGGCCTAGAAATAAGGCTGTGCATAAGTGAAACTGCTTTTCCTACTAGTGGAAGAGCTCTCTTGGGTTTTGTCCTAAAATTTTTTAGGGAAAGATCTTTACATATGTTTTGTAACACCATTTGAGTTTAGTTATTGTAAGAAAGTAGTCTTTGTGATGCTACTTAAATATAGTAAGTGGAAAAGATATTCATTTTTAGTTCAGTTCATCACATCAATGATCTGTGCAGGGGCAAATATGCTAATTACAGTCAGTTCTGTTACAACGCAGTATATGTGTTCCTATAGCACGCTGCAGAATTGCACAACAAGAGACACAGGGCTTGTGGGAAAAATGTGGTTAAGGGCACAATAATCCAAAACTCCACCAGTGACATACAAAAAAGACAAGCCTAATACAAATGGTAATATAGTTTTACGCATGTTAAATGGTTAAGAAATACATAAACTCTACAATAAATGTAGCACTTTACTGTGAAAAAGATTGAAGTTTGCTTGTGGAAGTGGGTGTTAGAAAGGTGGCAGTTGACGAATTACTGTGAAGGGGTAGGATGAGGTTACTGAAGTCAGACCAAAAGTTGTAACAATGGATGTGGATGAATGTGGTTCATCACACACATGGTGAACTGCAGCAGCTGGTAGATATTTCTAGGCATACACTAGGTATGTGCATAAGTGTGTTTTCTGTATTCTTACATAGCTCAGTTGAGCTGGGTGCACATAGCAAACTTAAATTTTGCTTTATGCTCAAATTGTTCCCTGATATGTCCGTTATGTCAGGATGAATACACATTTTCGAAACAAGTGGGTATAGCAGAACCAATTTTATAAACAAAGCAGCTGATGATGATTATAGCTTACACATCATGAGCCCTTGTTACATGCCAAGCGTTTGACATGTAATACTTAACTCATTAAATTTTATTAACAACCCTATGAAGTAGGTACTATTATTACTCCTCGTTTGTAGATGAGGCCACTGAGCCACAGAGGGGCGAAATAAATTGCCCAAATCCACAGGACTAAGCGGGCAGGACTCCAGCTCCTGTTAGGTTAAACTTCTGTTCTTCTTCCCTCTATGCTAAAAGGAAAGTAATTACCTTTGAATTCTAAACCTAAACCTTACAAAGCAGCAAAAACTGCCAGATTTTCCTGGCATATCATTTGCCACCTGATATTAATAGCAGAATGGATGAACTCCTTCAAACCAGTAGGACGTTCACTGAATATGACCTAAAGGGCCTGATGATGGAGGAACTGTTTAAGCTATGTCAGAAGAATTCAATTAACTCACCTTGTGCTTTGTTCTGCCTTATTTCCTAGGCAGAATCTTCACAATGTGATAATGGAAGGCAGTGGGCAGGGGAGGGGCAAATAAACTATTATACAAAGGAACATACCTGTGCTTGGCTAGGGGTAGGTCTCTATTTGGTGAGATTAAACCCTATTACGTTTTCATGATTAACCGTTACAGAATTGAAACTTGTCCCTCAGGACAGGAATTCTCCATTTACATTCCAACATTCTTTGTTTCCCGAGCAAAACCACTGCACTGATGTCATTTAATCCCCCTGTTTTTATATTTTCCCTCTTAGCTTGATACTGGCTTCTTTCTTCTCTAGTCATTCTGCTATACTGTAATGGGGGCTGTTTTTATTTTGTTTTGTTTCCTCCTTCCCTTCCCTTCCCCCTCTTTTGTTTTTGTTTTTGTTGGGTTTTTTTCTTTTTTTTTTGCAAATGAAGAGTGATCTTGGTAGGAAGTGGTATGCAGAGAAGAGTAGAAAAGCAAAACCACTCTAGGCTTTGAGATAATTATAAATAAGTGGTCTTTTCTCACTTATTCTTACTGTTAAAAGTATATCTATCTTTGCAACTGTTATGTAAGTCTCAAATTATTTAAAAATTAAAAGTTACAAAAATTGCATTTTAATTTTATCAACTGAATGTTTATTTCTTTAAAAAAATAAAGATTCTCATGTGCAACCAGAATTGATAACAATTACTCTAGTCCAGTGGTTCTCAACTCTGGTTGCATGTTAGGATCAATACTTGGGGAGAGTTTTTAAATTACTTAAAAACAACAGCAAAGCCCTCTCCATGCCTTCTCTCCACAAAAGAACAAGAAGCTGCAATGAGTGGACCAAGGCAAGGATTTCCATCTCTGTTACTATGTAAGGACTATGCTATATAGCATAGTCATTCATTCATTTATTCATCCATTTATTCATTATTATTTATTTACCTACCAAGTGCCAGGCATGGGGGAGGAATAACGTGGTGATTAAATATATGTTCTGGAGATAGAAGACCCAGAGAGCTGAAGAGTGTGTAGGAATGATTTGGGTATAGGGAGAAGTGGGATGAGGGACTATTATGGAAAGAATTATCTGGACAGAAGGTCAACCTGTGGTGGGAAGGAGACCAAGACTTCCAAGGAAGTTCTCAGAAGGCTGGTGAGGCTGGGGGATGGATGATTGACAGAGACAGTTCTTGTGTGACCTTCCTTTCTAACCTTGGGCAGCCTGAGGCTATGATCTATTGGATATTCCACCCTCACTCTGGCTTACCCCTACCACCTGGCTTCTCTAAGACCCTCCTGCCCACAGCCACTCTCTTCAGTGAATTTACCTCAGTCTTCTTCACTGCTCTGTCTGTATTGGGTTTCCTCTGTGGTCATTTCTGTACAGTGGCATCTTTTCCGTGGCTCTTCAAGAAACTTTGGTCAGTTTAAGGCAGAGAGGAAGGGAATGAGGTCAAGGAAGGCTCTGGGGATTTAGGTTCTGGTCTTGGCTTTGATACTAAGTACCTCTAGCAACTCAGGCAAGTCTTTTCTCTTTCTGGTCTTCAGTTTCCTCACCTATAGGATGAGAAAGTAGGCCACGGCATCTACAAGCCTCCTTCAAACTGAAACCTTATCTTCTTTTTTTAAAAAAACTTATTTTACCGAAGTATAGTTGATTTACAATGTTGTGTTCATTTCTGCTGTATAGTGAAGTGATTCAGTTATACATATATACATCATTTTTTGTATTCTTTTCCATTATGGTTTATCACAGGATATTGAACATAGTTCCCTGTGTTATACAGTAGGACCTTGTTATAATAGTTTGCATCTGCTAATCCCAGACTCCCAATCCATCCCTTCTACATCTGTCAATCCCAGGCAACCACAAGTCTGTTCTCTATGTCCGTGAGTCTGTTTCTGTGAAAACTCACCTTCTAAAGAAGCCCTTTAAGACAAATATCTTCATCTTGAGATACCAGACTGGCTATTTAGTTAAATTACTCTTTATAAAAGCTATTGCTAGGGCATGATACCAGTTGAGAAATAAACATTTTACTGCAGATAGACTCAGATAAATTTGGGATGCCCTATTTCTAGCTAATAGTATAAATATGAATAGTGTAATCCAGTGACCCTAATTTCACTTTACTTCCATAGATCCAGATGCTGCATTTGTTAAAGTTAAATAATAAAAATTTCCTCAGACATATAGTATGAGAATATGAAATCTTAATGTGTGGTGATATGGTGAGCTCTGAGGTAAGAAGGATCCAGTCACTCAAAATAATGATGATCAGTTTTCACTAAGAAGTAATTTATCTAACTACATTTTTTTTAGAAAAACCTGAAAATACCAAATGTTGGTATTTCTCAGGCATTACTGAGGGGAAGATAAATTGGAACCACTATTCTGGAAAGCCGTTTGGCATCATCTCCTGAAGCTGAATATACATACACCCTCTGAGTCAGCAGACACACGCCCATTGTATATCCAACAGAAGTGAGTACATGTGTTCACTAAAAGACATGTACCAGCATGTTAATAATTAGTAGTAGGCCAAAATTGGATACTATTCAAATGCCCACCGACAGTGGAAGTGATAAATAAAATGTTACCTATTCATACAGTGGGGTCCTACAAAATGAGAATGAAGAACCTACAAAAGCACATCACAATGTGGATGAAATCCACAAACGGAATGCTGAACAACAAAAGACACACACAAAAGAGCGTATGGTGTATGACTCCATTTACATAGACAACAGAAACAATCACAGTGAATCTAGACTGTTAGAAGTCAGAATGGTGGTTACCTCTGGGTGGGTTGGTGGCCATTAGGGAGCATGGTAGGGGCTTCTGGGTCATATTCAGTGTCTTGGACTGTTTGGTGGTTACACTGGTGTGTTTAGTTTGTGAGAATGTATCAAGCTATACACTTAGGTTATGAGATTTTCTGTATGTACATTTTAGTTCAGGAACAACATTTTTAGAAAAGGTTTGCCATTTATTAGTTCATTTGATCCACACGACAATTCTAGAAGATAAGAAGCACAGGTAACTTTTCTCGTTTTGTAGAAAGAAAACATACTCAGTTAAGTCCCAGTTCTCCGGGCCAATTAGTGGTAGAGTTAGGTCAGGTATATAAATCTCCTGGCCGGGGGGAGATAGTCCCTGTGGGAGGAACCTGCCCAGTGCCTGATGCAGAGTAGGTAGGTGCTCAATAAATGTCCTTTGAAGCTGGATCATAGACTGGTCCTGTCCAATCTCACAAGGCCACCATCTTGCTCTGGGAGTGATCATTTGCTCTGATGGTCTGATGTCCCTGATGGAGTGAGTGCATTCTCTCCTCAGAGAGGAATGGAGATGAGACATTTGTGTCAAATGTCCCAAGAAACTGCCAAAATACCTGTGGAGAATTGCAGAACTTTGTCCCTCTAGGGCTTAGAAGAGAATGAGTCAGACACTCAGTTCTCAGACATGGTGTCTAGTTAAATGGGAGGAAGGTTAACCTGGGCAGAAATCCATGTATGTGACCTTGGATAAATCACTGAACTTCTTTGGGGGCAAAAGTTTGAAAGACACTTTTGATACACCCTACTTAGGACCATGTGATCCTTCTGTGGTTAACCTTCTGAGACCCCTGAACCTTATGCCCTCCCAAATGTCTAATCAGATTCTCTTTATTTTCAAGGCCATTTGACTATTTTTTTCAAATTTGGGAGTTCCCTTGGTGTTATTTAAAATCAAATTTTGATTAATTTATAATATAAATGCAGATATGCCCAATTTTCTGCTTGTCATCATAGTTCAGAAAGGAGATGCACCAACAATTTACATAGAGTAACCAGGGTCCTATTCAACTTGTTGACTGTGTTTCTTCCAAAAATGTAAAACAGAAGTTTCCTTGTCAGCATAATATTCCAGTTATTTATGATGTGGCTCTTAAAGAAAAGAAGTCCTAGAAATGGAGTCTGTTATTACTTGGATAATAAAAACTCAGGACCTTCTTTGGAAAAAATAGAGAATGATAAAATGCTTTGATTTAGGGTTTGGCTGTGATGTCAAGGTCAGCCAATGAGCACAGAGGGAATATGAGAAAAATAAAGAGATTAAAAAAAAAAAAGATAAAGAGAAGCAGATGTTTGGAAAATCTGGACTATCACTAGTGAAGCTGTATGGTTAGCCATCAAAATTTCAGGGTTAGATCTATCATCCTAATAAGGTTATAATGAAAACCATTTAAATTGGTGTTCAAAAACTTTGTTAGAACTATAGTCAACTGTACTTTACCATGAAGTGGCATTTTCCAAATTATGCTAAAAACTTTGTGGTACTTTTGAGCTGAATCCTTGTCAGGGTTTTTCTCAAGGAGATCAGTTGCCATGGACTCCTGTTAACTCGATCTTTATTTCAAATTAATGTAAGACAGAAATCTGATGGGAAGGGGAAAAGAAGTAAATAAAGTTGAGAAGTTTTGGCTTCTGATTGGTCAAGCATCTATGTTTTCAGAAGCAAATTTCTTTTTTACCTTTAGTTGTTTTTGAGGGCAGGAAATAGAACAGTTCTTACATTTAGAGTTACCAAAGAATGTCATTTAAAAAGTTTGAATAGCCTAACAGAGGAAACAGATCACTAATAACTGAATCAAAAACAAAGAAAGGAGACAGCTTAGAGAAAGGACCCTTGGAGACCCTCAGATGAAAGGCTGGTCAATAGCGTAAGTACAAATGGCTGAGAAGAGCTGTTGACTCCAAGCCAAGATTCAGGGATTTGAGAAAGAAAATGATCAAGATTAGTGAGAAGGGTTTAAAACTAAAATATTGATATTTACTTGACAGTTTGCTCCAAAAAATCATTATGTGATTTACTGATTACTTTTCAAAAAGGGCAACATTTCATAATAGAAAAAGTGAAGAAACCATGATTATTACCATCTCAATATAGAGCCTTGACTTAATTCAGTTGAATTCCTGCCTTAGTGCTACTTGTGCAGCCTTGGGCACATTACTTAGTCCCTCAAAGCCTCACTTTCTTCATCTGTAAAATGGAGAAATAATAGTGTTTACTTCATGGCATTGTTTTGAGGCTTCCATGAGATGGAGGATGTAAATTGTTTATTTTAGAGCCTAAATTATATATTAAGAGCATTAAATGTTTTTGTCTATGGTAGTGATGATGATGAATACCTCTTTCCTTTTTTCTTTCCTCTACCTTGATTTAATCTCTACCTCATTTTAGAAAATATCTGAAGTTGCTTGAAATGTTGCAAATAAGTAAAATCTTGTTTTGTCTATTTTGTTTATACTATACCTCACTTAAAGGGGAGATTGAAAGAAAATTGTGAGGGTTAAAGTATATTTATATACTATAAGTAATAGTATAAAATATATTTAAGTTTATTTTACTTTATATATACTTTATATAATAGTATAAAGATATATTTAAGGCTATTTTTTAAAAAGAAGTAGAATTAGAAAGTTTTTAAGAAGAGAGTTGGAACCAGAATAAAAGAGAGCAAAGATGTGAATTAGTGGTCTGTACCAATCAAAGTCTTAATGGAAAAACAAAGATTAATTCAAAACAGTATAATTTGAGGAGAGTTTATTTATAAAGGTGGGGTTGCATGTAAAATTTAAGATAGTATTTACTTAGAGGCCTGAAGGTTTGAGAGAAGGAAGAGGTCACGGGAACCCAGAAGAGAGAGTTTTAGGGCAGGCTGCCTAGGGAGGTCCTTGAGAGGACCGGAGACCTATGTTGAGGGACATAGCCAGCCTGAGGTGACCTCATGGGGACAGAACTGGGGAAATGAAGATACTGAATTCACTCTCCTTCCTTTCTCCCATATCCTTCTGGCTCTTCCCATCGACTAAAGAGAATTGGAGAGCCATTCATGTTATCCCACAGGCCCATCTGTCTTCAGAAGAAGCAAGAGAAATGGGCAAGTGTGTGTGTGGGTTGAACATTTTAGGCAGAGAGGAACATAAAGTTGCTAAATGTCATTGAAATCTTAACTAAAATCCAAAGCAAAGAGGGGATAGAATCAGTTATAAAATCCATGTCATCAACAAACAATAACAAACCATGTCATTTTTCTTTGAAGCTTTTCTAGACAATTCCAGTTTTAAGTGACAGTCTGCAAAACTGTCCAACTTGCTAAACATTTATCTGTTATATGAGATTGTTGGATGTAGATCAATTAAATTTGGGAAACATCTGGGAAAAATAATAATTTTGGTTTTAGAAGTTGGCCCAATCTCTTCTTTCTGAAAATAAATAAAAAAGATAATAAAATGATCTGTAAAGGCAACTCTTAGGTTGAGACAATAAAACGCTTTTATTTTTGTCAAGGAGATTTTTAAAAATCTTCCATCACGAGTGCAAGTAGACAGTTTATAAAAAAATTAGCTACAGACCATTGATATAGGTTTAAAAGAAAGGGGACCAAAGCATATTGATTTATCCCACTCTGAATTATTTACTGATGTGTCAGGAAAATATTCCAGGGCCCCAGTTTCATGGTAGTGAAGTGCAAGAAAAGTATCAGGAATTGGCATTCTAAACTGAGCACACACAGCCTGGCCCATGAATGGTTCTTGTTCACAGAGGTGGAATCTAAGAAAAGGTGAGGAAAAGCTACAGGTCATCTTATACTGGTCTTGACAGATCTTTCTTCTGGGTGAAAAGACTGTAAGAGGAATTAGTTTTGGAAGCAATATTTCCTGTATCTGTTTTGATATTTTGAAAGCCAAATAGGACAAAGGACACAGACAGTAGTGCAGAGATTTGCATGACTCTCTTTGGAGAAATCTCTACTTTTTTGTAAATATAATTGGATAAAGTGGGGAAAATACAGTACTGGACACATGATTGTTAATAGCATTAACAAACAACTTTGCATATTGTGTCGCACTTTATAAACTTCCATGGATGGAATCATGGAAGCCTCACAACAGTGCTGTGAGACACTACCCTCTTTGTAGGTTACAAATGGAAAACCAGGGAGATTGAGAGCATGCTCCAGGTCACCAATTGGTAAATATTCTCATGGGGATAGTGATTGGAAGGGGTGAGAAGCAAACATGGGAACATAAAGTGTCCTAAATACATTTTGAAATCAAATCAAACATCTTGGTTTACTAATTTTTATTGAATGCCTTTGGCGTCCATGGTGAGCACATAATAAATATTTGCTGATGAATGAATGAGTGATTGCAGGAGAGCAGTGATACACGAGAGACCTTTGTCTTTTGCTCATTCATCTCTTGAGAATGCATGTTCTTGAGACAACATGCACAAATTTAGAGGGTGTACAGTGTGGGATGCCATGTGCATTACTTCCATCTCCAAGGATGTGTTTGAGTAGGTGGGAAAACTGTGGCTATGGCTCCCTGGTGGCTGGCGGGGCGTGCCAGCTTGCAGGAGTCAGCTTTTGTGGTAGTTTAAGGAAAGTCTATATCTCAAACTGCCTGGGAGGCCTGGAGGCCTAACCACCCAGGATGACAGGCCTTGATATCTCAAACTGCCTGGGAGGCCTGGAGACCTAACCACCCAGGATGACAGGCCTTGACACTCATAGGCAGGCCTGGAGCATCCTTAACCTGAGGGTATACAGCCTCATACTCGTATGTCAAAGGTCAGATGACACCTTGGCAGCCTTGGGCATGCAATTATCCCTGATGATTCCTCTGTGGGAGGCATCTTCTGCAAAAGGATCACCCAGTGTCCTTGCCCTTTTCAGAATCTTTGCTGGTGTTAACAGGCCAGTGGGGGTCTACTGAAGCATCCAGATTTCCTCTGGGAATCCCTCTGCTCCTTTAAACTTGGAACATGCCTTCAGTGACAGGAAATCTTTGGGGAAGAGTTAAATATCTGTCTCAATTAATCCAAAACACTGTCTCTAATGCCCCCATTGTGGGTTCAGACATTTCCTTCATGACTCTCAGACTCAGCTTCTGAAGCCCCAGAAGGAGACGACCTGGGAATAGGACAGTGCCTCCTTCACTGTGCTTGGCAAAGCCCGTCTGAGGAACTAAAGCTCTACAGAACCCACAGAGGCCTCAGATCCATTGCCGGGGCCTCCCTAACTCTAATGTGAATGAGAATGACCACAACGTGACAAAAGTCTGTAGCTACCCCACTGATTTCTCTGGAAGACCCTGAACCCATGTCAGCCTGAGGAACACACTCTGGGCTCAGTGCAGGCCCTAGACAGGAAACACTGCCACCAGCCCTGAGGGCAGGATTCCAGGAGCCTCACCTGAAACCTTCACCAGATGGAGAGCGCTTTGATTCTGTGACCCTGGAGGACTTGGTTTCCTCCATGGCATGAACATAGGGTTTGGAGCTGGGCTGATCTGAGTTTGAAGCCCTCCACTGATACGTGAGAGGAGTAGGGTTTTAGATAAGTTTTAAAATTTCTATGAGCTTCAGTTTCCCATCTAAACTGGAGGTAATAATAACTACTCGATATGGTTGCTAAGGTGATTATGGACTCAGGTGGGCTCCCTAGGCATTCATAATTATGAAGATAATCTTCTGGATTCCTGAAGCATCTTTCTCGAGGTGCCCAAATGGCTGTGACCTGTGTGGTCTCCGTGCCTCAAAGTAGTCCTGTGAGGGGGTTATGTGAAAAGAAGAAGTATGATCCTGGGAAGCTGTGACTTTTGTCTAAAATCACGCCATCAGGTAGAATCAAGACTAATTGTTCTGTCCAATACTTTATCCAGGAAACTTTGCCAAATCCTATTTCGTAAACATTCTTACAGTGTCTGAACAGAAGAGATTCAGGTGAGACACAAGGAAGAAGAGCTGTTTGTTCTCCCTGTGACTGGTCCCCCAGGGGAAATTACACAATCTCTGGGGCTGAAGGATTTAGGGGATACTAATCACACAAATAGTACTCCTGCTGGAAAAACAATACGTCTACCACCACACCATTAATCTAACTAAATGATGTAATCAGCTTCACTGTTAGAGTCATCAGCTGTGATTGTTGGAGAGAACAGCGTTATGAAATACTTTGAAACCGTTGAAAACAATGAGGCAGCTCTACCTGTAAGTGCTGAGATATGGTTTATTAAAAATGTGCAGAGCAATATGTATAATATTGCATTTTTGAAAAATAATAATAAATGCAATTTATATGGTATACATACCATGTGAGATGAGTAAGATTGCAAATCAAACAATAGACTGAGTTCGTCTCTGAGAGTATAGTTGGAAAGGGGAATAGGTAAAGAGCTTGATTTTTTTTTTTTGCACATCTCATTTACATTTTTATAATTAAAGTGTATTACTCTTTAAAAATTACAGAATGCCAGAAATTGGGAAAAAGACAATATCTCGTACCATACCTACTATCTATCATATACTTAGATAGATATTGAATAAGAACTTGGTGAGTTCCATAATAATTTCCTTACTAAATAATGATAATAATAAATCTCACATTTATATTCTGCTTTATAAAATATAAAGTCTTTTATATACATTATGGCGTTTGGATTTATCACAAACCTCTGAGCTGGGCCTTGGAAAGCACTTTACAAATTGGGATTTTGAGACTCTCAAAGATAAAATCATTTTCCCAAAGTCATATGTAAGTGATACTGGGACAGTACTCTTGTTACTTGATTTTTCATCTATTGTTTTACCAAAGATTTTTTGAGTCCCCTCTGTGTGCTACATCCCCTGTTCTCTCTGCTACAGCACAGCCACTGCAACTTGCAAAGAAAGAAATGAAAACATAGAAGCACCAACTAAGTCAGTGCCTGAAAATGATACTAAAACTCCCTAACCAATAGATCACTCTCAGATGCAAATTTTATTTTGTTTACTTGCACCATGTGCCTTTCTAATACTTAATAAGCTATGGCAGACTTTATTTACTAAACCGAAGTTTCAGCTTGCTTTTCTGAAGAATGGACTTGCTGGTTTCAACTTCAGCTTTTCTTCCCTATATCATTTACTTAAAGAGAAGGTTATTGCATGGTGTTTTGTTCATCTTCCACTTTACAAAGTAATCAAAAGTCCACACAATCCTTTGTTTCTATCTTCCACCGCAGACCATTTTTCCCTCATTGTTTACAGAAGGAGAGGAAAGGATTGAGCTTAAAGGATGGAGCAATCATCCCCAAGACTGGAGAACTCATCCCTGAAGGAAAATTCTTTTTCCATAATGCCTCAATTAGCTACATTTTGTGGTCTGGCCTTGCAATCTGAAACTCAGTCTATGGATGTGCTCAAAGTGAAACACTGAGAAACCGCAAACAAGTGAGCTATAGGTATTGACTAGCGAGGTATGCACATTCAGGGGCTGGAGGGAGAACTCTGTCCAGCGTTCTCCAAGGATGAAAGACAATACAGGCTAATGTGATCCCTGAGTGGGGAGTGCTCCAGCTGCAGAGGGATGAGTGGGTAGAGGATAGAGTATTCCAAAGCAACAGAGTAGAGGAGAAATTGATCCTATGGATGGTATCTGTTTACACTTTTATTTTTTCATTCTCTTTACATTTATTGAGTACCTATAGGTACTACCTGTGATACAGATATAAAGATGATTAAAGAGATAGGTTTCCTTCCTCCCTGGACAGTATTTCTGGGTGAAGATGGGGCAACAAACCAATTTTAAAAAATTAATTACAGATTGTGATAAATGTTAAGCATAAAATAAACACAGTGCTATGATGGTTAACAACAATGGTGGAGTGAAGGTAGAAACACACATAGATAGGGAGATCAGGAAAAACCTACAAGGCAAAAATGATAAGCTTCTGCCAGGAGTCATTCCAATCTCTGCTACAAAGTAGACATAGCCCCATCCCTCTGCCAGACCACAATACTGGTCCCTCCCAAAGACTGGAAGTAAGATGCCTAAAAGAATCATTCCTCCAAGGCCATGCAATCAACTCATTAGGGACATGTTAGCTAATTTTGTGGGTGCCATTGTCATGGAGTGCTTTCTCTAGCCGAGAAAAGGCAACTTCCTACTTCTTGACCTTGACCCTTCTCCTCTCTTCTGAACTGTGGCCCCTTCAATTCCCACTCACCACGGTGGAGACCGCTGTGCAGTTGTAGACATTGGGAGAGCAGCAGGAGGCTGCAGAGTGTGTCACTTTGTCTAGTGGCCTTGTGCCCTGGGAGAAAATAAGGGGCTTAAATGACAACAGGAAGGATTCAAGTTACGAACAAAGGAAACCTTCATGGCTGCAAAGAATCACTGGGACACATGATCACTGTCAGTATATAGAGTTCCTTTACTTAATATTTCAGGCAGTGAACATTCTGGAGTCGTTCCAGTACAGTCCTAACTTGGGGGCAGGGAGCAATTCCCAGCAGACTTCAGATGTCCATTCAAGTCCTAGGAAGTTGTAGTATGGAAAGTGTTTTGTTATTTTTTCCCCCTCTCCTTTCTTAACATATTATTGTGTTCAAAAGCTTTCTATTAGATATAACCAACAATGCAAAAACTGTGTATATTTGGAATTCCTTCCAATAGAATTTTCTTGGACAAACTATTTAATTGCATGAGCTTTTCCAGATGTGAGATTCATTCTGTGAAAAATAACAAAGAATTTGGGAATTAAATAACTTATTCTGCCTTTGTTATTTTTTCTGCAAGGTGTATATCAAGACAGAATTTTGAGGTTAACTGTCAGAATTCGTTAGAGAATGCCCTCTCAGAATTGTTTTGCTTAATGGAAATCAAAATTCTTAAGGATAAAGAAACCAGCTGTTTTACATTTCTGACAAGATTGGGGTTAAATATTTAAGATGTCTTAAATAGTTATTGAGTCAGTAAAAATAAGGTAAACAGCTCTCTTAGAAGTAAATTGTATATACAAAGCTACAGTAATCGAGACAGTATGGTACTGGCACAAAAATAGAAATATAGATCAATGGAATAGGATAGAAAGCCCAGAGATAAACCCATGCACATATGGTCACCTTACCTTTGATAAAGGAGGCAAGAATATACAGTGGAGAAAAGATAGCCTCTTCAGTAAGTGGTGCTGGGAAAATTGGACAGCTACATGTAAAAGAATGAAATTAGAACACTCCCTAACAACATACACAAAAATAAACTCAAAATGGATTAAAGACCTAAATGTAAGGCCAGACACTAGGAAAACGTAGAACACTCTGTGACATAAATCACAGCAAGACCCTTTTTGACCCACCTCCTAGAGAAATGGAAATAAAAACAAAAATAAACAAATGGGACCTAATGAAACTTAAAAGCTTTTGCACAGCAAAGGAAACCATAAACAAGACAAAAAGACAACCCTCAGAGTGGGAGAAAATATTTGCAAACAAAGGATTAATCTCCAAAATATACAAGCAGCTCATGCAGCTCAATATCAAAGAAACAAACAACCCAATCTGAAAAAGGGGAAAAGACCTAAATAGACATTTCTCCAAAGAAGATATACAGATTGCCAACAAACACATGAAAGGATGCTCAACATCATCAATAATTAGAAAAATGCAAATCAAAACCACAATGAGGTATCACCTCACACCAGTCAGAATGGCCATCATCAAAAAATCTACAAAAAATAAATGCTGGAGAGGGTGTGGAGAAAAGGGAACCCTCTTGCACTGTTGGTGGGAATGTAAATTGATACAGCCACTATGGAGAACAGTATGGAGGTTCCTTAAAAAACTAAAAATAGAACTACCATACGACCCAGCAATCCCACTACTGGGCATATACCCTGAGAAAACCATAATTCAAAAAGAGTCATGTACCACAATGTTCACTGCAGCACTATTTACAATAGCCAGAACATGGAAGCCACCTAAGTGTCCATCAATAGATGAATGGATAAAGAAGATGTGGCACATATATACACTGGAATATTACTCAGCCATAAAAAGAAACAAAACTGAGTTATTTGTAGTGAGGTGGACGGACCTAGAGTCTGTCATACAGAGTAAAGTAAGTCAAAGAGAGAAAAACAAATACCGTATGCTAACACATATGTATGGAATCTAAAAAAAAGAGATGGTTCTGAAGAACCTAGGGGCAGGACAGGAATAAAGACACAGACGTAGAGAATGGACTTGAGGACATGGGGAGGGAGAAGGGTAAGCTGGGACGAAGTGAGAGAGTAGCATTGACATATATACACTACCAAATGTAAAACAGATAGCTAGTGGGAAACAGCTGCATAGCACAGGGAGATCAGCTTGGTGCTTTGTGACCACCTAGAGGGGTGGGACAGGGAGGGTGGGATAGGGAGGGTGGGAGGGAGACGCAGGAGGGAGGGGATATGGGGATAAACGTATGCATGTAACTGATTCACTTTGTTATACAGCAGAAACTAACAAAACATTGTAAAGAAATTATACTCCAATAAAGATGTTAAAAAAATGTAAATAGTATATTATCCCCAAAGCTATAATATGTAGTAAACACTTTAAAGTAAATGATAGATCTTCAGTTTAAGAAGATTTTGACTATTATCAATTTTCCTTAGAGACCTGTCTGTTTTATCAAAAATTCTGCTCCAGACAAATTTTACGGTATACTACTGACTTGCTTGAACTTTTTTGGCCTGATGTGATGCTAATACTATTAAATTCAGATTTGAAATATTGACATTTTCCTTACCTGAGCCATGATAATCCTTATTGACCATTCCAAAGAAAAGAGTATTTGGAGCTCTTTCCGTGTGAATTATCCACCCACCTGCTCTAAGCTGTTCCTCTCTGTACTGAGGCTTCTCTTCTCCTTTACCAAGGGCATCTGCTTCCCTTGGATTTTACCTGGAGGCTTTATACTACAATTGGAATCGGTAGCCTATTCAAGCAACACCTCCTTTACAAGAATGCCCAGGTCTTGGGACAAAGGCTTAGTCTCCTGTCTCCCAGGGAGAGGATGAATTCATTCTGTGTCATTCCTTAGAACCATGAACAGACGATCAGCCTGGAGCTGATGCTTTATGGCCGGCTGCTTCCTTCACTCTGGGTTCTGAGAAATATCGGAGAGGTAGAGAAAACATGTGGTCTGCACATACTCCACGAGGAACACTATTTAGCCAGGGCTGTGATCATGGTTCTAAAAATTTACATTTGCCTGGTGTGGGGATCCAAGTCCTGGCAGAAATCCCGAAGCACCAGCGTAGAGACTATAGGTATAAAATACCCTGATCCACTTTTATACTTTCTCCAGTGTGTTTGCTTGGAGACCTGTATCTGGATATCATGCTCCTGTCCATTGTAATAAGAAATAGAAAAAAGAAGGAGAAGTGGTATCCTTGGTAAAATGGTTAAAAATAAATGCAAGTTCTCTGAATAGAAGATAAGATGTCTGCAATCTGGAGTTTGAGATTTAGGTAGAACTGCTGTATTGGAGCTACCACATGGAAGATATATTCCTGTACCTGCAACCATGTCTTTCTATAGTTTCCTGAGTTTTCTAGTCCCATGAAGGTAAACGTGTCGGCATGTAGTTTAACTGAGGAAAAATGAAAACATTTTTGAGCCATGTTTTTTTTTTTACATTTAAAAATAAAATAACTTTATTCAATTCTGTGGAAAAAATGAATATTCTTATAATTTAGATTACTAACTCAATGAATGTGAGAACTTGAATGAGAAAACATTTATTGCTCTTTATTTACAAAATATTAACATTTGGGCAGCTTTAGAAAGAAGTGGTGTAGAGGCAGATTTCTCATCCTTCCTCCTTGTGGCTGGGAGAAGTGCAAACAGCTACGTGTGTTCAGGTCGCTCGTTGCCATACTAGCCTTTTCTCCTGTTTCTTTGGTTTATTCCTTTCCTCTCCTGCTCAAGGAGAACTTATAGTCAGACCATTCACTTCACCTCTCAGGACCTCAGTTTCCTCCTCAAAAAAAATTCTTGAGTCCCTTCCATCCGTAACGTTTAGTGCTTCTATAGTTTATGAGGAAAATCCAAGCCATAATGGCCATCATTAGGGCGAGCTGCCTCAACTGGTGTTTACTGAGTGCTTCTTTGGACCCAAGCAAAGCCCATCTAATTGGGCAAAGAGGGATTAACTGAGGGAAAGTCAGAGAAGAGAGGCTGCCAAAGACCTGGCCAAAGTTAAGGCTAGGACTGTGATGGCAGCCTAACCTTGTCCAGACTCATCAGACTGCCTAGAAGGCAAGCAGACTCACATCCTCCTCCCTGTGCCTGCCTCCCCTGACCCCAGTCCACAGCTTGCCTTGATGATGGTACTGAGATAATTAAGGAGAAACGATATTTTAAATGTCCAGCGGTTTGTCGAGACTTTACATATCCATGAATGAGGTAACCTCGATTATTTTTTTACATCTTGAGATGGCAGAAGATGACCAGTGAAATGTTTAAGTGTAGTGCGAGGAAGTGAAGAGAGATCTTTTAATGCTGGAAATGAAGAGAGAGAGCCCTGAAGGAGGAAGTAAAAGGAGATTGTAGTTTGGGACTATGGATAAAGTTACATTTTAGGATACGACTCAATTACGGTGAGAAATTCAAATTGATTACTTAAGACGCATGTAAAACGGATGGTTGTAGTACAGTACATGTGTCCAGCCAGCATCCCTTGAAACATTACCGCATGCTGTTTTTTTGCTAGACTCTTGGAAATTAACGACAAAAATCTCTGCCCTAAAGGAATCCCAAGTAGTGGAGGAGACACATGAGCAACTGAAGTGACAAGGTAGCATGAGAGGCTAACATGAAATGCTATGGGACTAGAAGGTTGATACCCAGCTCTGACTGAGTGTTACAGCACACAGGTCTACCAGAAAATAAGAGAGGGCATTCCAGGCAGGGAGAATAGCATGTGGAAAGAAGGAGGCAGGGGATGTTTAAGAAGGCATTCAAGATACTGCAGGCATATCCATGCTTCTTAAATCTATGATATATGTGAGTAAGTGAAGGGATATGCAGTTACAGAGGATGACAAGGTGTTGGTTTGGGAGCCAGGCTTCTGAACTGGGTTGTTTCTGAAATGGTTGGGGTTTTATGGTTTGATGTTTCTTAGGATGATCACACTGACTCACAAGGTGCTGGTTTGACTAAATAACTTGACTTTCTGGGATGTATCCATTGTAATGAGCAGCTCACAGGGTTGCAGCTGTGCTGAGAAATAGGTGAAGGCAAGTACCCGAGAGCCTAACATTAATCCTTCATCTCTGCACACCTATAACCTCAAACAACCTCAAACATAAGGGAAATAAGATGATTCTGAAAAAATGATGATAGGAAGTGCTCCTCTCTCCATCAGGACAGCATGCTTATGCTTTGTCATTGAAAATCCACTAGGGTTGCATGACCGAAGCATAGTTTCTAAGCCCTTATGCCATTGAAATAGAAAAATACTTCTTCCTTTCCTTTCTTTGTAACTGGATAAATAGGATGACCTTGTAACACTCACACAATAGGCATAACTCATAGAAGCCCACCCAGGGTGAGCAACTGAGAGCCAAGCTCTTGCCCCAACATGAATTGGAGAAATCACATGAGTCAACATGGCTTGTGCCTGCCTGGTTGGCAGAGTCATGCTCAGATGGCCTTCCACATGCTCTGCTTGTTGGCAAGTTCAAAAAGGCTTGGGATGAATCAGTTATTTTTCACTATAGCTTTCAGCGTGGGCTGGGCAATTCCTTTGAAAAACCTAGGTCTGACTTTTTCCGCATGTCAGTCTGATAAGGTGTTAGGTGCGAACTTGGAGACTTCCCTGCTCATTCAGAGTTAACATGTGCTATGAACTGAATCACTAGAGGAGAAAATCATCCTGAATAGTATTGTCGTTTGAAGTATTACTTATTCAGTTAATGAGGGGAAGACCTGCCTCACCCCTTTACACTCCCGTTTAGCTTTGATTATCTGAAAAGCTGTTTAGCAAAATGACACTTTACAGACTTTTCTAAAATTACTTCCTCTCCGTCGTTGGCTGGTCTTGGTTGCTGAGAGAGTCACTAAATGGATCATTTAGTGACAACCACCACATACTTAGGATAAATGACTCCTTTCTTTACTAGCACTATGTAGGTAGCCTTTGCAGTGACCAGAACTGATGAGTCACAAGAATGCTTTAAAAGACAAAATTCATTTGACTTGCGATCATTTCTTTTAGAGATGGCACACTGCTCTTGAAGTAGTGAAAACATGCAAAGGTGGGCTTTTTAAAAACAGTGAAATCATGAATTGGTTTAGGCTGTGGGCTGAGCCCCTTATTTCACTGTAAGCAAACCACTAGGTCTCTAAGTTAACTTCTATTTTAGTGGTACTCAGTGTTTTGTTCACAAACCCCTGGATGTCCCAAGCTGCTTCTGCGTGGTTCAGGAGGTCAAAACTCTTTTTATAATCATATTTACATATTATTTTCCTTGTTGACTCTGTGGACTTTTCTACTGACAGTGTGAAAGCAAGGATGTGGGTAAAACTGCTGGCGCCCAAGCAGAAATCAAGACGGTGATACCGAACCATGTTAGCAGTCATTGTATTCTTAACCACTGCAGGCTTGCGGTAGAAAATAATTCTGTTTCACACAAAGTTGTTCTAATGCAGCAGGAAGAATTATTAATTTTATTGTCTTGATCTTTGAGTACTTTTCTTTTTTTACTACCTATGTGACAAAATGAGAAGTAACACGTAAAGCACTTCTGTTGCATATTGAAGTATGGTGGTTGTCTGAAAAAGAAAGCATGTGGTACATTTATTTGAGTTCAAGCTAAATTAGACGTGTTTTTAATGCAACACCATTTTTATTGAAAGAATGACAAGTTATAGCCATTCAGACTTGGGTATTCGGCAGACATTTTCTTGAAATTAATAAAGTCAGTGTCACTTCAAGAAAAACAACTGTGGAATTTGTTGCCAGTGATAGAATCTAAGCATTCAGGTAAAATTAAATTTTTGAAAATTTATACTTGTCACCAGGAGCTTGGCAGCTTCTCAATATTAAAAGTCTTTCTTGATAAGATTAGTGGTGATGTTAATTTTTTCCTTTTTAAAAAACGTATTATTTTATTGAGATATAGTCGATGTACAATATTATGTAAGTTTTAGGTGTACAACATAGTGATTCACAACTTTTAAAGGTTGTATTCCATTTATAGTTATTGTATGAATGTGATTTTTTTGATAGGGTATAATAAAATGTGTCAAAATTTGGAAAACCTACACAACTCAGTGAAAGGTTATTTTCCAAACGACCAATGCATTGTGTTACTCAATCATGCAGGAGTAAAAGTTCCATTCAAAGTGCAAAAGAGACTGATGAATTTTAGTGCTTCAGAGCACACAAGTTTCATTGATATGGTCTTACATTCCACATTGCAACTGATCTTTAAGAAACTGCTACTTTTTTCAAGTTAATATATAGTGTCATGATTATCTGAAAAAGGCATCAAAACACTCCTTTTTCCAACTACATATCTGCATAAGGCAGGATTTTATTCATAGGTTTCAACCAAAATAACACAACAGATTAAATGCAGATGAACTGTTAAATAGAGTAAATACCAGATTACACTGATATGAGAACCAGCTGTCTTCTACGAGAATTTTTCTTTTAGAAAATAGTTATTTTCACAAAATATGTTAAGTATGTTAATTAGTTTATTATTGTTATTTTAAAATATATTAATAAATATTTTTAAAAATTTAAGTTTTAGTTTCTAGTATGGTAAATATTCACAGATGTAACCCACATAAACAAAAGTTCTTTGAAGTTCTTAATAATTTTTCAGATTGTAAAGGGTCCCAAGTCCAAAAAATTTGAGGAGCATGGTTTTATTTTAAAAACCAGTTAGAACTAAATTCTACCACAACTATTATCATCAACCTGATAGGAATAACTTGTATTGAGCTGAAATCAGAGGCCCTCTATTGATTGATCATGTTGTATGTAACTGATTTTTTCCAGCTGGTTATGTGACATCTGTTCATTGGAATGTGAAGAATAATCATTTGGGAGACAATTATTGGAAGTAGGGAATAACAAAAAACTCTGATTGTACTTACTTAAAACAGACATCTAAACATAGTTTAAGGCATCTTTGAAACAACTTTCTTAAATTATACAATGAATAACTAGAACTTTGCTGTGGAAGTACAAATAGTTACTAATTTGATATTAAAAATTTTAAAGACAGAAGGTATGTTCTTGATTCAACCCTCATTCTGCATTTCTGATGCTTAATTTCTCTGCTTAATCAGATTCTCTCCACATTGACAGAGAAATGCTGGTCTAAATACCTCAGCATGCATTCAAGGACCTTTGCAACCAAGACACAACCCTCACCAGCCTTATTTGCTGCTTTTCTTCTCTCCCTCATCCATCTCCCATCACTCACACGCTGGCCATGCTAAACTCTCTCTGAACACACCCTTCCCTCGCATGTCCTGTGACTTTTGATTTCCCTGTTTCCTCTCCTGGAATGCTTTTATTCCTCCTTTCCTCCATCCAACGAATTCTCACTCATTCCTGAAACATCAAGGTTATATCAACCTCCAATGAGAAGCCATTTTTCAACTCATTCATTCAGTCAGTCTACTCAACACATGGGAGCTGCTAGGCAATGGTGAACGGAATCACACATAGTCCATATTTTCATGTGACATATATATAATCACACAGATGAAAAATGGCAATTGTGATGCCATTTTAGGAGAGATTCAGGATGCTGTGAGAGCCTGTAATGAGAAGATTTGTCCTGGTCAGGGAGGTCAGAGAAGGCCCCCCATGAGGAAGTAGCACTGAATAATGATAGGGATCAAAAGAGAAGAGGGGGGAAAAGTGCCAAACATGGGCAAAGGCTTTGTGGCAAGAGAGAGCATCTGGCTCATCGGGACTGGACAGAGAGCACTGTGGCTGGAGTGGAATGAGGAAGGGAAACCAGAGCAGAGCGCACGTGGATTTAGAGGGGAGCGAGATCCCAAGACAGGCAGGACCCTGTGCGCGTGCTAATGAGCTTTGTCCTTAACCTAAGAGATTCATGAAGCCATTAAAAACGGGAGGGATGATCGAGTCTCATATCTGCAATTTGGAAAGATCACTGTGGCTGCTCTGTGGGACTAGACTAAACAGAGTCTGGGGTCCATGGAGGGGAATCAGCCATGAGGATGATATAATAGTCTAACAGCACAGTGATGGTGGCTGGGATTAGGAAATTGAAGTTAAGTGGATGGATTTTAAGTGATGGGGAAGCAATGAAACTGAAAGGTGATGTACTGGAGGTGTGGGTAAGGGAGAGGCAGGTATCAAGGATGACACCTGGGATTCTAAATTGTGCACCCGCTTATGTTTGGAATCTAAAATATGATACAAATGGACTTATTTACAAAACAGAAACTGACTCACAGATACAGAAGACAAACTTATGGTTACCAAAGGGGAAAGGGGGGGAGGGATAAGTTAGGACTTAGAGATTAGCAGATACAAACTACTATATAAAATAGATAAACAAGGTCCTACTCTATAGCACAGGGAGCTATATGCAATATCTTGTAATGACCTATAATGGAAAAGCATATGGAAAGTATATATCTGAATCACTTTGCTGGATACCAGAAACACAACATTGTAACTCAACTATACTTCAATAAAAAAATAATAAGTAGTGAATGCTGTGGCCCTAACTTCATAGTTTTACTCCTGAACCCTCCTTTGTATGGATGTTTATCAGTTGCTATTGTTGTTGCTGTCTTGGTTGTTGATGTTGTTCTTGTTGTCAGTGTTGCCCTTACTACAGTGGAGCAGTCCACCAACGTGAGAGCCTTGATAGGAGACCGAGAACAACCTCCCAGTACAGAAAAGAGAGTAGACCAGATGTGACTTCTGCCTAACCCTGCCTTCTGCGTCTCAAACAGGGAAACTGAGCTTTGGCACTTATTTGCTTCCATACAGGACTTTGAATTTGGAGCAGGTAGAAAACAATGAGTTTAGAGTTGATTGCCTGGTAGCAGCGTTCAGTGGTGGCCATTGGAGTGACCAGCCGGGGTGGCAGTGCTGGCTAACATGAGTAGCGGCAGTGGTGCCGGAGCAGCATTCTAATCAGGCTGTGCCTGTGGCATAAACTTTTCTATGCATCCTGCTTCTCAGCCTCTCTTGGTACCTGGCCATTTTCTGAATCTGCTTCCATGGCTTTTTGATTGAGGATAAATTGATAATAATGATGGCTAACATCTCCTGAAGGTTAAATATGAGTCAGGCAATGCCCCGATTAGTTCCCGTGGATTCAGCATTTTAATCCTTACGAGTGGTACGTACTAATGAAGCAGCCCTCGTTTGACAAATGAGAGTCTAAAACATAGAGTGGTTAAGTAACTGTTATGCAGGTCCTCCAGCTAGTAACTGATAAAGACAGAATGGAGACCTTAGAGCCTGGCTCCCAGACAGAGCCAGCTGTCTCATTAAAGATGGATTCAGCAGCTTGTAACCAAGAACCTCGACTGGTACCTTTGCTTCTGTGGTCTCTATCCCCCTGGGAGCTCCAGACATGTTAAGGACAAAGATTGGGTGCTGCTCTCAGTGCCTGGCACAGTACAAATGCAGTAGATGTTCAGAGCACGCAGCCTGGCTGCAGGAATGGTTCTCCCAAGGTTCATCTTCCTCCTTTCCCTGCAAGCATGCATATTACTTCTACTTGCCTCTACTCAGCTGTTGCATGGGATGGGGTCCCCAGCACCACACTCTGCGAAATGCTTTCTCTATTCCATGGCACTCTTTTTTTTTTTTTTTTTTCCATGGCACTCTTAACCCAGGGGTGCATGTGCCAAAGCAGGAATGAAAGGTCCTATTATATACCATGCAAGCAAGGGATCTGTGTTGAGGTTTTTGTGGGGACAGGGCAATGCTGAAAGGCAGCTGCCAACACAACAGGACAGAGTGAAACTGTGTAGTTTCAATTCCCTGAGGATGGGAACTTGTTTGTTCAGAGCAGCTGAAACAGCTAAGAAACCATGCAGTGTCCGCATTCCAGAAGAAAGCTCTGTGCACGCAGAGCCAGCAGAGAGGTAGCCCTTGAAGGTGATATGGGCCAAGCCAATTCTGCCATTGCCTGGGGACTTCCTATTGCACAGGAAGCTTTTCAGTGCCAGGTTGGCTGAGTTTGGGATGAAGTCTCTTCAAGGCTTCAGAAGCTCCTGAGGATTGAAAGGCTGGGAAGCAGGGGTCTGGGGTTACTCTGTGGCCTCTAGCTTACAAAAGTGGGACGTCCTACAGCACTGAAGTTTCATCATCAGAGAGTCAGTGTGTAGCTGCCAAGTTACCCTGACATCCTTGAGTAACTTGTGACCTACAAGCCATTCAAACTGTCTGGAGAGTCGCATTTTTCCTGGCCTAAAATCTCTGTGCAGTCCACAGGGTCCCCTGACTTTAATGTAGAGACTCAAGGCAGTGCTGAGCTGTCCTGCAGGTTTCCTTTTGTTTGTAAGAGTAAGGATGGTGTCTGAGAGGGGCCAGACACATCTGTGATCGCAGTTTTTTATTCTCTTTCACCGCCCCCCTCACTACTGTTCCTGCAGGAGGCACAGGCCTTACATTTTAGTGTCTGTGGTGCTCTCTGCTGGCAGCTGCAGTCTTTTTTGCTCCTTGGAACAGGATGCCTCTGTAATCCTGTTCAGGTCTCTCACCCTGATTCCATGTCCCACAGAAAACGACTCAGAGGGGATTTGGCCCACAGCCAGTGTCTAGACACTCCCACTCTCTGAAGCACTTCTCCTGACTGTTTTTGTTTTTGTTTTTTGTTTTTTTTTTTGCGGTACGCGGGCCTCTCACTGCTGTGGCCTCTCCCGTTGCGGAGCACAGGCTTCGGACGCGCAGGCTCAGCGGCCATGGCTCACGGGCCCAGCTGCTCCGCGGCATGTAGGATCCTCCTGGACCGGGGCACGAACCCGTGTCCCCTGCATCGGCAGGCGGACTCTCAACCACTGCGCCACCAGGGAAGCCCCTCCTGCCTGTTTAAGAGTCAATTACCCTCTAAATTCAATCATGATGGAAACTAACCCCTCATGTGCTCCTCCCAGTAGCTTACTCCCTGGGGTGGTAATTCTCTCTCAACTGGGCCATAGCTGCAGCTCCTGTTTTACAGGAAGGCAAGTCAGTCTTATGATTCTCTGTTTTGTTGTTGTTTGTTTTTCCAAATGGTAGAGCCAGGTGTGGGGGTACCAGCCAGCCAGCAGGGGAAGTGCCAAGGATTGCCTTGATGGAAAGGGGAGAGGGCAGGTCTTGGCGCTTTTCCTCTGTAACTTTCATCCTCAAACAGTCCCACCCTAAGTAGATATTAAATCTAGGTGAAAACAGGGGGGTTACTGTGCAAGTGTGCTCTAAGACCTCACCCCTGGCCCCACCTTCCCTACCACCCAGCCTCTTGATGCAGAAACTCATGGTGCTGCCACCGCCACTGACATCAGAACGCATTTCAGAAAGTCAGAATCTGTACCATCACTCATTTTCCACGAAGTGACTTTGCTGACGCCTGTCAGCCCCATGTTGCCCCCAGAATGGCTATCCTTCCTTAATTTCTATCCCCAAAATGAGAAATGATAGAACAGTATCAGGAAGCCATAGATAACTTTCTGTGAGCAAAGAAGTGATATATTGGAAAGGCTGAGAACATGTTACTCCAAAAGAAAATGTATTCATGGACTTATCTTTTAATTAAAGTTTCGAGACAGTGATGTGAGAAAAGCAAGGTACAGAATACTATTTAAAAATAAAAAAGAGGGAGAGAAAGTGTATATGTGGGTGCATATATGTGTATATCTTGCGTATGAATAAAATATCTGGAAGGATACAGAAAACTAATAAAACCAATAATAGTAAACACTTATTGGTACCTATTTGGTGACCAGAACTATTCTAAACATGTTACAGAAATTAATTCATTTAATCCTCATAAAAAGTCTATGGAAGAGCTATCATTATTATGCCCGTTTTTCATACAAGAAGTAAGGCATAGAAAGATTAGTAGTTTGCCCAAAGTTACTTGTCTAGAGAGGGCAGAGCCACAGTAGACTGAAGCTGTCTGTTGGCTGCCTCTGCTTGGCTCAAGGACAATGAAGGGGAGACGTTCAGGTTTATGCTTCTCTGTACCTTTCGGTTTTTATAAATATATAAATGTAATATCTATTAAATGCATAAAAGACTAAAATTAGTTTAATAATAAAATCATTTTAAAAATATAAAATTAAGAATTAATTAATTAAAAAAACTATCCTAACTTAGAGAGTCAGTAAGAGCATGGTAGTTAATTGCACAGACTCTGGACCAGACCACCTGAGTTCAAATTCTGCTTCTGTCACCAAACTTGGACAAATTTGTATCCACTCAGTGTCTCTGAGGGTTATATTTTGAGGATTAAATAAATTAGTATGTGTAAAGTTCCTAGAAAAGTGTTTGACACATGCTAAGTGCTATATATTAGCTATCATCATCTAAAATTTGAGGACTAAACTCATTCAACAGTCAATGAATATTGACCATTTACTATATACTAGGCACTGTTTTAGGCTCTGGAGATACAGCAGTGAACAGAACAACAAAAATCCTTGCTTTCATGGAGCTCTTAAATCTTCAGAGACCTAGAGAGAGTATTATTTGGATAAAAAAAATAAAGAGGTCTAATAAAGTAGGAGAATAGTGTATGAAAAAGGACATAGGATAAATACTATGCATTCAAATCAGTAGAGTCCTGCGACACATTAACTCTCAGCCAACAAATGAGATTCATTATTCTTAGAATTTATATAAATCCCAAAGTAACTATAATTTTCTATAACATTTATTTATTTATAACATCTACCTTATCTACTTCATAAGGGAATTTAAAGTAGAATATAACCAGAAAATCCACTTTTAAAAAGCAAAAGATCACTCATATTGTCTACTTCGGAACTAGAGAAGATTCTGAAAACATTCTGGTAGTTACTGAAATGGCCTTGTGAAAACTAATCTTTTCAGACTAATTCCATTTCTTTCTTTCTGTGTTACTCAATGATCAAGAAAACATTTTAATTTTACTGTAACTCAAAACTATGTCAAGAGATTTTCAATGACCTGGCAGAACAAATAGAGACACACATTCATTAATTTCATAGCTGGTGTTCTCTTGGGCATGGTTTTTAAGCCTTGGAAAATGGGAATAAACTTCAAAGAGAAATTGAAAACATCAGGTTCTAAAGGAAAGGGCTGTGGAAGACAATATCCCTCATCCCTCGGTGGAGGAATCAGATGTCCTGGGCACAGGATGGCTTCTTGCTGCCTTGGGTGGTGCAGCTGTCACCCAGCCCCCAAAGCCTTTCTCAGGCTCCTTGGTCTCTCAGATAATCTGCTTCATTGGATACCCAACAGGAGCCGTTGTTAAGTAGTTAGTACTTTGTTAGCTCTTACTTACACTTATGTGGCATCTTTCCCAGGCAGGAGTAGGTGATTTTACCCATAGTGTATGAAGAACATCACTAACTAAAGCTCTTTTTCCTGCTGCACTTGGCCTGGCTGAGCTCATCTGCGTAGCAAGTTCAAGGTAGAACATAATGAAGATGTATATGCTGGGTGCATGCTAATTTTTATTCTGCTTTAAGAATAGTTCTGAACATTCATTGCTTCAGTTATTGTTACCGAAAGATAAGGTGAATCTAAGTTACCTATGTAATAGACCGTATTCTCTCCATGGAAGCTCCATGAAGGCAAGAATTTTTGTCTCTTCATTGTTATATCTCCAGTATTTACAGCAGTGTTAGTACACAGTAGGGGCTTAATAAGTACTCATTGAATGAATGAATCGATGAATGAATAAAATAATGATAGAACCCACAGGGTAAATGATGTTAAACTCACTTAAGAGTTGAAGATACTGAGACCTAAAGAGGTCGTTTGACCTACCCCCAGACCGCAGAACTAAAATGCATCCCCTGGTCCGTGTGACTCTGAATCCTACCCTTTTCTCTAATGCCAGATAGAATTATACCAATAACCTCTGACTTAACTTCCAGTCTAGAGGACTAGAAAGCCTACATGGGCTGTGATGCTGCACTTGGGTTCAGTTTGGTTGTGCTGTTTCTTCACAGGATTGAGAATTGTTTATCCCTCGGTTCTGCAGTGCCTAGGGGTAGCTCTTCTTTTCCCCTGTGTGTTCTCCTCACCTGCAAGCAGAGAAAATACAGGTGTCATGGAAGAGGGACAGCACTTGTGGACCAAAGCAACAGAACAGGTGCTTCTAGGAGTCCTTGAACTATATCAGCACTGCTAATGAAACATGCAGGAAAAAGGAGAATGCAGACTCCATGGAGGCAAGGATTTCTGTCTACTTTGATCACTGATGAATTCAAGCTCCTAGAATATCATCTGGCACTCAATGACTATTTGTTGAAAGGATGAGTGAATAGATGAATGGAGAGAGTGGATGAGAAAGAGGAAAAAAAGGGAGGAAAGAAGGTGGGAGAGTGGATGAGAAAGGAAAGAAGGGAGGAAAGATGGTGGGGAGAGTGGATGAGAAAGGAAAAAAGGGAGGAAAGAAGGTGGGGAGAGTGGATGAGAAAGAGGCAGTAAGGGAGGAAAGAAGGTGGGGAGAGTGCAAGAGAAAGGGAAAATTGGCTGTGTGCAAGAAGAAGGGTGTTCATCGTGGGGGTGTGTGAATCTTTCTTTTTCTTCTGTTTCCTGAAGGACGTGTATTACTGGCACAAAAGAAAAAAATTGAACTTAAAGACTAGGGACAGTTTTTGACTTGAAATTCTTCCCTTTGGTTCTAACTCATTTCCATAGCTGAAACAGCCCAGTTGAATACTCACTCCCCCTCTATGTGTCATTTTCCACAAATTGGCATGATTTGCCATGTATTGGTGAACAACAGAGAAAGGGTCATAGAAATAACTAATGGGAAGGAATAGGGAATAAGAAATCCCTTTATGTTGCTGTGATGGATGATCTTGAAGCACCCACACTGATTTGGGTATATTAGTCATTGACAGCATGACCAGTAGGAGTGTTGCTCAATTTGTACATAATATTTGCCTTAGTCCTCTTGGCTGTGTTGCTTCTGTTTCCACAGAGATTCTGTCTTATAAGCCCAGTAGACCCAAGGGAACCTCAAATGTAAAGTGCCTAGGCCAGAGGGTAGGAATTCATGGGTCACAGCCAACAGTCATTACCTTTGGGTAGAAGTCATCGACATGCTTTAGCTTCTGCTTGGCCAAGATCCTATCACACAGCAGTGAGTTGCTTTTTCCAGCTGTGATAACCAGAACAGTTTTTCCATGCTACCAAGTTAAGGAGCAGAGATCTTAAGAAAAACAAGTCAGGTAACATGACCAGGAGGTAACCTCTGAGCCAGCAGGGGAGATGCTCTGGGCTCTGGTCCCAACTCTGATCTGGACTCCATGTGATTCCAACAAAGGCTTTTTACCTCTTACCTGGAAATAAGTGTGTTTGTTGGAAGAGAGGAAGGATACATGAAGAACATGCAAAAGACTTATAAATTATTTACTCAATAATGAAGACCGCAATTCATTTGGAAACAGAGACTGAGTTCATGTCTTTTAATTTGATGTCCATAGTTATTTGTTCAGAAGACCACAGGTGATAGGACTTCCCTGGTGGCGTAGTGATTAAGAATCCGCCTGCCAATGCAGGGGACATGGGTTCGATCCCTGCTCTGGGAAGATCCCACATGCCACAGAGCATTTAAGCCCGTGCGCCACAACTATTGAGCCTGCACTCTACAGCCCGCAAGCCACAACTACTGAGCCCACATGCCACAACTATTGAAGCCTGCATGCCTAGAGCTCATGCTCTGCAACAAGAGAAGCCACCGCAATGAGAAGCCCACGCACAACAAAAGAGTAGCCCTCACTTGCCGCAACTAGAGAAAGCCTGCGTGCAGCAACGAGACCCAAAACAGCCAAATAAATAAACAGATAGATAGATAAATCTATTAAAAAAAAAAAGAAAACAACAGCTGATTTGCTGAAAAGAGTCATGCTTGCTGACAACTGCTTTGCTCAGAAAAATGCCCTGTGCTCCCATTTCAAATATTGCATCAGTAAAAAAGAAAGAAAACATTTCATTGAAAATTCCCTTGCGTTTTCTACTCAGTATTGTGATTAATTTTCTTCAGAAAGAATGGGGTGTCACCAAAATTTCAAAAATATTTTCCAAATGTTCTTCATAATGCAAAGGCTAATTTTTCTGCAGATTTTATCATGAATAACGCAAGCTAACTTCCAAATGCATTTTTATGTAGTTTTGGGAGTATCTTCCTCTGCTTTTCATTACATTTTTCCAGTTTTTGCCAAACTGATTTTGAAATTAGAGAGGAAAATCCAGCTACTTCAAAATCAGTTAATGTCTGGCAATATGAGTCATGTAGGCAGGATCTGCAGTAGTTTAGGTTATAGATCGTCTCTTCATGGTGTGTTAACCATGTGTAAACTGGATACTTGTATCTAGAACAAACATTTTAAGAAGGAAATAATGTGATTAATCTACCTTTTGTTTAAGTTTTTGAGAATCATTACTCTATCCTATTTTTCTTTTCCTCATTCCCTTCTCACCACCTGGAAGTGATTATAATATTGTCTACTATCTGTTTTCAAGATCTTGAAATTGTAAAATTACAACTTTGTGCTTTTCTGTTTGAGCATAAATACTTCAGTAATTGATGGCATTTTGGTAGTTGTGAAAAATAACAGTCCTGTAACTAGTCTTGTCTTATTATAGTCTATCTGAGGGAATACAGTTAGAGAGTTTTGGATAATCCACAATATTTAAATTTAAATATTTAGTTATTTAATTTGTATAATTATATATTATTTATATTAATATTAAATTTAACTATTTAAATGCCTTCTCCCCAATTTATACCCAATTTATGACTTCTTCCTAATCTATAATGATGAAGAGGAAAGTTGGACTCAACCCCATGTATGTAGACATACAAAACAATTTGTAATATGTCTATATTGTGATCAGAGATTTGACTTATTTAATTTTGACCAAAATGACTAGGAAGTTATAAAAGTAGAAAGAGAAAAGTGACATCATTTCACCTCAGCTCATTGGTATCTGTGCATGTACGAATTAGGAGTGCATTTTTGTTTTGTTTTGTCTTGCTTGCCTTTTCTATATGCTGCATAATTGAGCAAGAAAGAGATTAAACCCTAGGTCTGAGTGTATCTAAGTTTCAAGTCATTTCAAATAAAATAAATTTTATTCAGTTATTTTCTTCAAATTCTTATGACAAAGCAAGTGGCCCCTGACAGTCCTATTGATGATGGGAAGACAACAAGGGAAAGAGAAGAAAACAGATGTTACAAAAGAAATTTCAAGGTCACTCAGGGAAGCTTACCTTTCCCATGTCTCACTCTCTCATTATACTTCTCAAATGGCACCTAAAATAACCAGATGATGAGCTAGGCTCAGGAATGAGCCCACTGAGTTCTCACCAAAGAAGACTTCTTAGGTCATGGACCCTGATGGGGATATTTCAAAGACTAAATCCCATCAGACTAAAGACTGCACCTTCCTATCAGCTCTGACTTTGCTACTCACATCATGGTCACTGCCACCCTTCTTGGAGAAAATATTTTATTAATTTTCAATTTGTTTTATTTTTTTATGACTAATAGAACATACCTAAAGTAAAAAAGAAATGATCAAGGATATGAGCATATAATTAATAAATGTAAAACTACAAGGGGCTACAGAATTTTTGAAAAGCCACTCATGTCTGGTTTGAAAATGACAGGTTAATATTGGACATTTCCCCATCTCTCAGAAATCATGCAGAAGCCACAGGGGAACAAATACCTGACATGCTAATATCTTTGATTAAACTAATAGACTTTTTTTTAAAATTGAACTATAGTTGATTTACAACGTTGTGTTAGTTTCAGGTGTACAGCAAAGTGATTCAGTTTTATTTACATATGTATGTATGTATATATATATGTATGTATTTATATACATATATATGTATGTGTATATATATGTATACATAAGAATATATATATTCTTTTTCAGATTCTTTTCTCTTACAGATTATTACAAGATATTGAGTACAATTCCCTGTGCCATACAGTAGGTCCTTGTTGTTTATCTATTTTATACATAGTAGTATGTATATGTTAATCCAAAACTCCTAATTTATCCCTCCCTCACCCCATTTCCCTTTTGGTAACCGTAAATTTGTTTTCTGTGTCTGTGAGTCTATTTCTGTTTTGTAAATAAGTTCATTTGTATCATTTTTTAAAATTAGAATCCACATAGAAGTG
This sequence comes from Pseudorca crassidens, assembly GCF_039906515.1. Classification (NCBI taxonomy): domain Eukaryota; kingdom Metazoa; phylum Chordata; class Mammalia; order Artiodactyla; family Delphinidae; genus Pseudorca; species Pseudorca crassidens. Next base: position 83,209,879 of record NC_090296.1, on the reverse strand, counting down.
ATATCATGTGATATTTGTCTTTGTCTGGCTTACTTTATTTAGTATGGTAATCTCTGTGTCCATCCATGTTGCTGTAAATGGCATAATTTAATTCCTTTTTATGACTGAGTAATATTCCATTGTATGTATATACCACATCTTCTTTATCCATTCAAGGGATGGATAGGAACACAATGATAGTAGGAGACTTAAATACTTCACTTTCAATAATGGATGGAACAACAGGTAGTAGATCAATAAGGAAATTGAACAGTACTGTAGATGACTGGACCTAATAGACATACACAAAACACTCCACCCAACAACAGCAGACTACACATTCTTCTCACGTACACATAGAATATTCTATGAAGCCATGAAAAAGCATGGAAGAAACTTAGATTTATACTTCTAAGTGAAAGAAGCCAATCTGAAAAGGCTACATACTGTATTATTTCAACTATATGACACCTTGGAAAAGGCAAAACAATGGACACAATAAAAAATCAGTGGTTGCTAGGGGTTGGGGGGGAAGATGGATAGATGGAGCACGAAAAAGCTTTTAGGGCAGTGAAACTGTTCTGTGTGATACTATAAAGGTGGATGTGTATCATTATATATTTGTCAAAATCCATAGAATGCACAGTACCAAGAGTGAACCCTAATGTGAACTGTGGACTTCGGATGGTGACGTGTCAATGTAGGTTCATTGACTGTAACAAACATACCACTCTGGTGTGCAGCGTTGGTAGTGGGGGAGGCTGTCTGGGGTAGGGGAGCAGGCAGAGATATGGTACGTGGGAACTCTCAGTGCTTTCTGCTCAATTTTGCTGCAAATCTAAAACAGCTCTAAAAATTAAAGTAAATTAAAAATGATACATTTCTCTATAATAACATGCAAATATATCCAAAGTAGGATGTACTTGGGTATATACACATAGACATAAACAGTCTGGGAAGGTAAACTCTAAACTTTTCCTGCTATTAAAGTGGGGACATCTGGAGAATGAGTAGGGAGAGTACTTCCATCTTTTTACTTCATACATTTTTATAATTCTTGATGTTTCTATAGTATTTCTATATCACCTTTGTAATTATAAATGTAAGTCTGGAAAAAATTGAGTAACCATTGTTCAATGTAAACCACTGGAAAGTATAAATAAAAATAAATACAAGTCATCATTATTCCACTTTTCCATCCGGAAATAACCACTTTAAATACTCTGGCATATTTCTTCCCAGTGTTTTGTCTACTATGTCTGTCTGTGTGTATTTATGTGTATATGTGTACATTGAGGACATAATGTATATGCAATTTTGTATCAGTCTTTTTTTCACTTGATAGAATATTATAACATATCCTCAACACGTTCAGTATTCTGTAAAAAAACATTTTTAATAACAATGCACTATTTTATTCCTATTGATATGTTTTTATTTACTTAATCATTCCTTTATACTTGGAAATTTATGGTGTTTTGTTTGTTTGCTATCGTATCTAATTCTTAGTAGAGGAATACTGAGACAAAGAATTGAGCATTTGTAAGGCTCTTGGTTTATTTTGCCAAATTGCCTCCCTTAAAGGTACCAATTTATGCTTTCGTGAGTATTACATGAGAATGCCCATCTCAACATACCCCTTAACAAAATCTGAACATTTCTGTGGAGTTCGTCACATATGGAAGTCATGGCTGCAGATATTTAGAAAAATGGAGGAGAAAAGAGAGGGTAGATTCTTTTCCTGTGAAAGATCTCATGGCTTCAGCCCTATTAGCGTCAAAATTGATTCCACCCTTGCTCACAGATCCTCATGATTTCCTTAAAATATTGACTCCCATGTTCCTTATAATCTTCGCATTATCTTGATGATATATCTTAAATCAGAGGACACTCAAGACCCAGATATGTCATGCTAGGGTTTTGAGGTTTTGTCTTTGGATTTCTTGGAACATTTTTCTTGCCTGTCACCAAGTTTTACTTGGTATTAAGCATTAATGTTAATAATATTCCTGGTCGCATTTACTTTCGCATAAATAATACAATAAAATTTAAAAGGTTGTCAGATGCAATCATCTCACTCCCAACTGAGTACCTGTAAATGAAGAAAAGTAACAATAACTATGACATAAAATCAGTGGGACAAGAGATGGTCCATGTCGAAACACTGGGCATAGCAAGCTAGCTTTTAGGGTTAGAGTTATATTTCTCACTTCCTGAGGTAGCTTCACAGTGACGTAAAGACCAGGGAAGCATCTGCTATAGAGAAATAAAGGAGCCTTTTGAGATCAGCCCTTAAAAATCAGGCTCCCTTGTTTAGAGAGTCCAGAAGAGTTTCATGTTCGATAAAATTCCTTGTTTAGCCCCAAAGACTTGGAATCCATAAACCATTGAAATTCTCACCCTCTAAATGTGGACATGAAAATTCCACTGGGCATCTGCCCGCTCATCTCCATGGAGATGTTATGATTTACATCTGGTTACAGGCAAGCAGGGCTTTTGCATCAAGAGCTTGACCACAGTTTCACCCTTCTCCTAATCTCAATCATATTTCATGGCTGAACTCCAGGAACTTACTAATTTTGTTTTTTATTTTTCTTCTTCATCTCCCTTTTCAAATATAGGCTTTTACATACAAAAGAACTGACGTGGTCATTCAAATCTGCATCATTTTTAAAATCTTTTAATTGTGCATGTGAATTTGTGGTACGTGTGTCAGGGGGAGTGTGGTTGTACTGTTTGCAGCAAAATGAAGGATGTGTTGGTAACACCAAATGCCTAGATTACTTTGGTCTTCACTTACAAAGAGATTCTTCATTATGCTTCTTTTGCATGAACAGAAAATGTTGTCTGTCCTCTGCCAGTTCATAATGTGTTGCAGGCAAATACTAGAAGCCATTTCTTTTTTGTTTGCTTGTTTCAACCCAAAGGCCCTATACTAAATGTTTCCTTTTGCTTGTTGAAAACTGTCATAAAAAATGTTCACTTACTCTCTCATTAGAGACAGTTAACTTTGGTTAACAATGTTGTAGGCACTGCTAGGTTGGGGAGTAAAAAGGGTGGCAGATAGAATTTAAAAGAAGGCTATGTTTATAGGTGGTTTCTTTGTAAGTCGGTTTCTAGGTAAATAGCAAGGTAGATGCCATCCAGAGAGACCATGTAGACTCAGTGGATGAATAGTGGTTTTGCAGGACCCTGTGTCTGTTTCCCCATCATTATGCAAACACTGGGTGAGCAGCATTATTTGACACAGGCTGCTGGAAGGGCCAGTGCATGCATGGGTGCCTGTCCTCTTGGCTTCCTATAGAAAAGAGATGCTTGGACTGGAGCACAGTTGGACACCCTGAGGATCTGGGCTTCAGCCTCTGACAACCTGAGCTTAGGTGCCAGCTGTTTAAAGGGGAGTTCTGGGAAATGCCAGCTGCCGTGATCTAGAGATCTTGGGACCCTCAGATCTGGGAGAAGTTGAGTTTGGGCATAGAAGGCTCCCACTTGCTGGCTGGTGAGTCTCGGGTACCAGCTAGCTGTTGTCAGTTAACTGAGAGATAACCCTGGGGTCATGAGAGAATCCTGTCTGTCTGCATACCCATCTCTGAATTGAAATCTTGTTGCTATCTTCTTGATGAACTATGAGTTGGTATAATAGCATACAACAGATAAATATGATTGCTTTTTAAAAAATTAGGCTCAGCTATGATTAAAGTAGAAGTCTGTGCCATGGCGTGTTGGTAAATGTTTCACAACTGGCTGGGGGTGGGGGGTATAAACAGAAAAGTTGTGATTTATGGATTTTGCCAGTTTCCTTGTCTAAAAACTCTGATTATGGCCAATTTCAAGCTGCTAAGTAGGAACACTGAATATAAAATTGGGAAGAGACACACATAATCAGCTCCTGCAAGGTGGTGCTAGCCAGTACCCCATTGATGCCATGCATTAGCTGGGTCATTTTTCAGTGTCAGATATCATCAGCTTCAGCTAGTTATATCTTTATTCACTATGATCAACAAGCCAGGGCAATGTGTTTCCATTTGAATTTTGATTACTTATTTTTGGTGCCCAGCTGTGGGACAATATTTTATAGTTTAGCCTTTTAAAGATTCTACTTTTATAAACATTGAGAAAGGAACAAAATAATACCACTGAGAAGAAATGATTCTGTTCTGCCAACTGTGATAAATATCTTTACATGTGTTAGAATAGAATCATCCTATTTTAGTTGCACTAGGATCTTCATTTAAAAAGGAACGTGTAGGCTGAAACTTTTAGCTCTTATTTAACTACAGCATGTTTTTGAGTATTTTTCAGGCCACCTCTCTTTTCACTGCAAATCAGGTGAACTCTACGTAGGAGACAGAGTATAGAATTATGAAGGAGTGGATGTTAGTCTAGTGTCTAATTTGAGAGCGGCACTTCGGAGGTCTCTACAAATCTCCTCTAATCGTAAAATCCCCAGAGAGAAAGATTACATAATTTATGTTATTCAGTTAGATTTAGCAGCTGTTGGCCTATTGGGTAGCAAGAGACCTTCGGGGAGAGAAGTTGAGCCAGGAAGGCTTCAGCTATGGCCTAATAACCCCAATCCTGGGCCTCTGGTGCCAGCTGACCTCTGGGAAAGAGAGCTTGCCATTTCTTTTAGCATCTGCTCCAGTGTCAACTCACACTGACCAGTCATTTTAGGGGTGTCTCTCTACTTGGGTGGCCTTGTCCTAATTTTTTTCTTATTTAGGGAATTTCCCTTTTTCCCTCCATTTCCTAACAGGGAAACCTCCCTTTATCCTTGCCCAACCTTCACTGACTTTTTGGAGACAGCTTAACCAACCTCCCTTATCGGTTCTCATTGAAATAGCCTCTCTCTGGATGGTGACTTATTTGCACGTAGAGCTGACAAATGGCTGTTTGATATTTATATGTTGTAAGTATTCAGCCCGTAAGTGAGATATTTGAGGGACATAAGTGAGTCTGATTCCTTGAACTGTGACCTGTGTAGGCTAGACCTAGGCATCACTAGGGCTTGCAAGGAATCAACTAGTACCCCAAAGAGAAGGTGGATCAGAGTGAATGACACTCTACTTTAGCGAGTACCAGGAATTCATAAGATCTCTGCAAAGAGGAGGATCCTTTCCTAACTTTGAATTCAGAGTGAGAGCTAATGGTCTGGAAAGGCAGGGAGGACGCAAGGAATGAATTGCTGAGGTTCTGGTGGTATACCAACTGCCAATATTTTCATGTTAACTTTTGCTCTGAGTTTTTCATCTGATGACTTCCAGGCCTGACCCCTGCCTTCTCAGCTGTGCTGAGCTGAGATTGCTCTCTGCCTTTGCCTTTAGTTGCAGTATGTCAAGATCTTGTGCTCTAGTCGCAAGGTCCCTGGAGTCCTCTGAGCTAGCTGCAGAACTATAAAAAGTAAATGAAAGACAAAATTATAGGGAAACTCATCCTTAGACATGCCTCTTGCCCCACCCCGAGAAGGACTTACTTCACCTCTAGTCAGTGATCACATGTGAGAAAGAAAAAAAGGCAACAGTAAAAACTCCCAGTGCTGACAAGGGTCTTGCAGCACTTGCCCTGCTGATGCTGTCTCCACTTAAGAGTTCAGGAGAAATTCATGGTGGCAAAATGACCTTGCAAAATCAAACATTATGTCCAATCTGAGGGATGACTGAGTGAGCGCTGGGAATGAGGTATCCATGTTCTAAACCCGTGAGAAAGTCAGTCAGTTGTGGTTTTGTTGAACACTTTGGTTTATTTCTCCCAAAGGAGCAAGAAAAACCCATCCCAGTGATCTTTACCCTCAAGCAGTTTCATTGCTTTTTATTAATTGAAGGCCACACACTTAAGTTCCTGGCCTCACTGAACTCAAATGGTCCAGCCATGGGACATATTTATCCAATATGGAAGAGTGGACATCTCGACAAGCCTTTCCAAGCTACAGTGGCAGGGAAACAACCAGAATTCAGACAATCTTGATAATCCAGGACCCCAGACAACCCTAGACAAATTGCATTCTCTGTGGCAGTTTTGCTGTCTCTCTCTCCCATCTGTGTCTCTCCAGAATCTTCCTTTTCTTATTTTACTTAGAGTTTACATGTGATAATTCTCAAAACCATATAAATTGAGATATAGATCATTCTTCTAGACAAGGTTATTCACACAAGGTTTCAGGAGCAATTTGAAGTTAAATATTAATTCTTTGCTGTGTATTAACATAAGAATGGAAGGGTGCCTTTTACTAATGTAAAAACTGCTACTTTTTTTGACAAACGTCAGCAACATATGCTCTCCTAGACTTCAAAGAAGGCATGAGCTTTATTTTCAGAGATGCTGCCCTGAATCCTTTTGGGAACAAAGGAGGGTATAAGTAAGTAGAATATTTCCAAGAATCATTAGTCCATCTCAGGAAAAGGGTGTGGTATGTCTGCAGAATTTCTTTCCTAATTCTACCCATTCTAGGTAGAACTTTTTGGTTGGAGTTACTTACAGAAATGCAGTCACTTTGTCCACATGGACATTTACTTGGTGCATGAATCCGGGTATGTGATGGAATTGGGTAGAGTGAAGTAAAACCATCTGAAGAGAGAACCAGAGAAAAGTAAAGGCAGGAAGGGGTGACTTGGATAAGAAATGGGAGAGGGTGGGTGTTGTCTGTGGAGGTTGACCGTCACGAAGAAAATGGTTGGAAATCAGGGAGAGCACTTTCCTCCTAGAGGATGAGTGACTATGAGAAAGTGGTACAGGCCTGAGATGAGACTCAGCCAGGGGCACCATTTGAAGTTTGACAAGCCTAGACTGAGCCACATGTGGTGTGGCTGTACCTTATATGGGGGGCCTCTGCTTCGTGCCCTCTAGGAAAGGGGTTTTTGTTTGAGAAACAGCTCACAGCATGCATGAAGCTCTGAAAACTCATAGAGGAGACTCGCTAAATAGGATAAACAGAAAGCCCAGTCCCAAGGGCAGTCCACAGGAGGAAATCTTGCTTTTTCCTTGTTTGGTAGCAATAGAACTAACCAGAAGCTAAAAGACCAAGTTCCAGTATCTGCCTCTAGAGACTAAGTCTAGACTTTTTTTTTCCCCCAGAAACCATAGGTGAGAACCACACATTCTGTCTAATGTGGCTGTTGTTTCTAACTGAGGCCAGCTACGCTGAGCAAGCCTTTCCCGTCTAAGTGGTAAGAAAAAGAGTTTATATTATCATTGCTTGTCTTTTCTCGAATTTTAGGGACTTACATATTTATTAGTAAGCTTTAATATACTTCCATTGCCATTTAGAAAAATATGCTCTTAATATCTCAATCTTGTAGGTGTGGGGATTAGGAAGTTTTAATAATGTCACCTTCCAACCTAACGATATATCGCTAAGCCTCAAGTTTATTCCTTATAAAAAGGTTGGCATAAACAAAACAATTACAGAGTCTGTGCACCTCTGCCTGTCATCGTGCCAAGAGGAGCAAAGGGAAGAGGCAGTGAGAGTCCTGTAGTGGCATCCCTGTCCATTCCTAAGCAAACTACTAGCCCCATGCTGTGCTCCACTTTCTGTGTTCATGGTGTGGAGAAGAGCTTATCTCTCCTGTAGTATCTCTGGAGTTTATGAATAAGAAAAAGGGTAACAGAAGCACTCATTTAAAATTTTACATATTCTACCAAGTGGCCTTAGTCTTCCTCATGTATATTTGGTTTGCTGCATAGATTAGGAAAGTTATCTCTGATCTCTTTGACTTGTCTACAAACACTGTAAGTAAGTACATTTCTTTAGTGGGAGCTGAGTAAATATTATGGACTTACAAAATAGGAAAACATGTAATCATGGCTACAATTGCGGGTGAGACCTAAGTGTTGTTACAACTAGTATTTGCAGAGTGATTTATAATCTGTAAAGCACTTGTGTATCCTTGTTTGCATTATGCATTCAGGTTTCCTGAAGGGTACTCATTTTCATTTAATGCAATATTCCTAAGGGAAGCTTGAGAAAAACTTACTGCCCCTAATGAGATCCAACCACCCTTCTGGTTTCCTGTTACTCCATTCCCACAGTGACTGTGTCCAGAAAAGAGCTGGATTTTTATATCAGTCAGGAAAGACTAAGTTAGCTGCACGGTAACAAACCCCCAAGTCTCTGGTTATTAACAGCCAAGACTTATTCCTCACTTAATGCTTTGTGATCATCATGGGTCAACTGGGAGCTCTTCTCTACCTGCTAATTCTCAGGGGCACAGGCTCATGGCAGCTCCATACTGTGGAGCATCATCAGTCATGGTGGCAGCGGTTGGCATTGTGGAAATTCACACAGTGGCTCTTTAAGGCTTCCACCTGATATGACACATGTCGCTTCCACTCACTTTGTGACCCTGCCTGTCCTGGTACCTGTTGGTTTCATTGGCCACTTAGCCACCCCTCACTTCAAGGATCTGGGGACTCTAACTCTACCATAGAGTTGGAGGAGACTTACTAAATAGGATAAACAGAAAGACCAGTACCAAGGGCAATCCACAGGAGGAAATCTTGCTTATGAAACCGACTTTCATAAATAGGTCTTGTGGATAACCAGAGACTTCGGGGTTTGTTATATTGCAGCTAACCTTTCACAACTTCTCTACTCCTTACATTCTTAACTGGGCCAAGTTAACTACCTATGAAAGTTGCTGTGAGATTAAATCAAGTGTTACTTGTTTGGCCTACAGTATGCCTCAATGTATGTGAAATACAAACACAGATTCATAAGCATGACTACCAAGGGTGTGGCAGTATATACAATGATAATAATGCTTAATATCCACATAGAAATTTATATCTTCCAGAATAGTTTTAATTACATTAATCTCATGTAATCCTTAGTTAACCTTTGTGACATAAGTTAGAGCTAGCAAAGGGCCAAATGAAAAAGAAACTAGACTGAATTGAGACAGGTGTGACTGTCATGACTACCATAGATGGCTTCAAGGAGGTCAAGTGATCCTTGAGCCAATATTTGATGGAAGACATTCACTTCAGTTCAGAAATAACTACTGAATGCAAAGTGTGTATTGTACATCTACTGTGCAGCCCATGCTATGTCAAGCCTTGGAATGAGGGTTACAAGTGTTGTCACAGAGAAGCATGGGGTATCAGGCAGTAGAGTGGCATTTGCTTGGCTGGCTTAGTGTCCCACCCATCACTCATCAATGATATCACTTCTAGCAGCCAGTGCCTCGAAGGTTTAATGTTATCTCCTGTAGGAAGGTTGTTTTGCAATTTCAGCAAAAACTTTTCTTCATTGTGTTTCCAAAAATGTGAGTATGTCATTGCTAAGACAAGTTTAGGACAGTTCAAATGAAACTAAGAGACGCTGACTTTGAGTGAATATTTATGCTCATGGTTAATTACATGCACTTTCACATGAGACAGACCAGGGTTCCAGCCCCAGCTGCTTCTACATAAACTGTGTGATCCCAAGAAGGTTGTTTAACTTCAGTTTCCTCCTTGTGAAAGGGGACAAAAATAATACTTACCCTTTTAGTTTGTTTTGACAATTCAAATGTTACCTATTATACTAATTATTCCAATCTGGAACTTTAAAAATATATCAGTTTATTAAAATAACTAGCAAATATTAAGATGACATTTCTTTAGAGCAATTTATTAGGAGAGAGTTTTCTGTTCCTTTGCCCTGTTTCTAAAAACTTCTCCACAGCACATTTTCTCTCTCACATATTTCTCTAATATTTATCTTTGTTTCTTTCTGATTTGGGAAGAAAAATCAAGAAATCAAAAGATGCATCCCTTTGATTTCAGGGGTAAAATAAAGGAAACAGAAATGAAACCGCAGGGTCTTAAAGAAAAACTTTGTTGCTGTTGTTATTTATGCTTTATTTTGATTTGCTCCTTTTAAAATAAGTTCAAAATCTCTTGTTTAACACAACCTTACCATGTATTTCAATTTTAGTTTTTCATTCTCCAGATTAGAAGTCCTTTATATGTATCTCCTAACTGGTACTACAAAACTTCCCGCTCCTGGCTCCCAGACACTTGCTGAACATTTAATTGCTGAAATTCCTCTTTAGATTTGAGGACATCCATGAGTTTGGACTTCTTGCTTCTTTTGGTGCTTCTTTCTCCCCGACTTTTGCTGCTTTTCATGTAAACGTTTCTAGGCTGCCTCACATGGATTCCTGTATGGTTTCCCCCTACAAACTTGTTTTGAACCTGAATACTTTCCATTTAGGACCGTTCCATGTTTCCTATCCCTCGGCCAATTTAGACCCAATGCCCTAGTGTTCTTTCCATTCCGTGAGTTGGGTGAAAGCTGACAGGAGGTGACTAATGGATGGGCAGCTCGCTTCAAACTATACTGTTGCAACACTGAGAGTGATATCTTGCTAAAAAATAAAAAATAAAATAACGAGCCTTCCATCTTGTGGGAAACCTCTCCTTTCTCTGGACCTCCTCCTGGGCAATGGAAACCCTCCCAGCAGACTGAGTCGGCTAACACAGCAACTTCTCTATATGCTGTTTCCCGAGTTGGGTTCCCTCTGCCCGTTCCTAACAAAATGTCTTTCAGAGACTAGACGTTGCTCACTGCTCTGCCAGGCTCTGTGTGAATGATATTGTGCATGTGTGTGTATGTGTGTGTCTGTGTGATTTTAAGAAGGTAAAAAAAAGAAGGACCAGAGCCCTAATGGCAACTGGGTAAAGCTTAGTTTGGAGATGTATAAAGGGGTCAGAGGTGCTTTATTCCTTAGTTTTGCTTCTGAAGAGTCTCCTCCACGAGCATTTCATACTGAGTTTTGGAGATGATGCCATGTGTTAATGCCTTAGACCAAGCCTGAACTCCATACTTCAAACCTTCCTCCTCAATGCTATGTGGATAGAACCAAAACTCAGTCTAATCCTCCCAGAGGCCAAAATGTTTGAGAAGATTCACTTTAGAATTGTTCATAGAAAAATGTGAAAGTAGGCCATAGTTTTATGTTAAAAATAAAATCTGCTACATTTTATTTGGGTACAAATGGGTCACAGTACTGTTTGTTTTTAACTGGCTCACCTTTGAAATAAAGATCAGCTCCATCAGAATACCAGCAAGTGTCTCCTTTAGGCTCTATAATTTCTTTTAGAATTTAGAAAACTATAAAGGATTCCCAAATTTCCCAAATAAAACTACTTGAGCTTTGAGTTCATTGCTAACTATTGAATCAACTGTGGAAGCAAGTCTTGGGGAAATATTAGAGACAAAATTTGGCAGATGAACTCATAGAAAATATGTGACTTGAAATTTATTCAGAAATTAGAGAGAGAAAATATGTGGCATTCCTGTTGTCCTCCACTACCCCTCACTCATGGAGGTCCTAATAACCAAGCTCCACGCATCTCATGGGCATCCTTCTCAGGGCAGTTTGCCAGTGGTCCGGAGAGGACCACTAAACTTCAAGATAGGCCTGAATTGTTCAGCTGAAGACTTGAGGTAATTGTCTCCACAGCAGCTACTAGAAGTTTGTCCTGAAGTGACTTTATCTGCCTTTCCCAGGCCATTACATGGCTATCACAACCCATTTCCAGAAACTGGAGCCCCTGTGGCTCTGGGGCTCTATTTTAATTTCTCACATTTCTCTAATTCATCTTGATTGGGAAGGAGAATTTGGCATCATTGAATATGAAATGAGAATATAACGTGTTCATGCTTTAAGTATCAAACTGGACACCCTGTCTCGCAGGAAGTCCACTGGGAATCTCCAAGTTTAGTTAAATGACTCTTATGATATAATTTCACTGTATCACTTAGCACAGTACATTGGAATAATTGGTCAGTCTATGTGCCTATCACATCTAGACTACATGGCCTTTGAAGGCAGGTAGGATTGTATTGTTAATCAGGGCCAAGCCAGATCTGAAGCTGTGCTCTCCTTAGAAATCAGGCCTGCTTAGAGAACAAAATGTCAGGCTCCTCAGCTATCTGTTTGCATAAGTGACCAAGAGGACCCTTGGGAAAGAACTTGCCCTAAGAAAAGAAGGAACTAAGATATACCCAGTTCATGCCAAGAGCAGTGATGATTCTGAGCACTGTAACTGAACCATAGATTCTCAGCAACTCCAGGCTTTTGTTTGAGATTTAGGATAAATTTGAGTTAAAAAATAAAGCAAGCTAAAACCACAAAGAGTTGTTTTAGTGACATGTCTTAAGAATGTTGAGGGTTCCAGGTTTTGGTAACATGAGTGCTAGAATCTGGGCATGCCTCCTGTAATATTGGGTACTAGTAGTCTCTGTGCAGGCCTTAGGCACAGGTGGAGATGGGGGACCCTGGCTCTGTGGCTCGGCTCTGGAGAGGAGGAGAAGAACAGACATCACATGGTAGCCCAGATGCTCAATACACAAAACACCTGCCAGTCACCTGTAAGGACTTCCAGAAATGTCTGGGAGGAATTTGAGAGATGTTTGAAGTTCCCCCAAAATGTTAGAGGTCAGAACCAGAGAAGTAGTGGTGTTTCCTCATGTTTATCTTGCGGGTAGGATGGCCTAGAAAATACAAATATTTTGTGGTCAGTTCTCTGGTGTCAAGGACAGCATCTTACACATAGAAGTTTAGAGTTTTTAAATGGTTAATTATTGGCAATAGGCATTATTATTATTTTTTTTAATTTAGAGCTTTTTTTAACATCTTTATTGTAGTATAATTGCTTTACAATGGTGTGTTAGTTTCTGCTTTATAACAAAGTGAATCAGTTATACATATACATATGTCCCCATATCTCTTCCCTCTTGTGTCTCCCTCCCTCCCACCCAACCTATCCCACCCCTCTAGGTGGTCACAAAGCACCGAGCTGATCTCCCTGTGCTTTGCGGCTGCTTCCCACTAGCTATCTATTTTAGGTTTGGTAGTGTATATATGTCCATGCCTTTCTCTCGCTTTGTCACAGCTTACCCTTCCCCCTCCCCATATCCTCAAGTCCATTCTCTAGTAGGTCTGTGTCTTTATTCCTGTCTTACCCCTAGGTTCTTCATGACATTTTTTTTTTCTTAAATTCCATATATATGTGTTAGCATATGGTATTTGTCTTTCTCTTTCTGACTTACTTCACTCTGTATGACAGACTCTAGGTCTACCCGCCTCATTACAAATAGCTCAATTTCCATTCCTTTTATGGCTGAGTAATATTCCATTGTATATATGTGCCACATCTTCTTTATCCATTCATCCAACGATGGACACTTAGGTTGTTTCCATCTCCGGGCTATTGTAAATAGAGTTGCAATGAACATTTTGGTACATGACTCTTTTTGAATTATGGTTTTCTCAGGGTATATGCCCAGTAGTGGGATTGCTGGGTCGTATGGTAGTTCTATTTTTAGTTTTTTAAGGAACCTCCATACTGTTCTCCATAGTGGCTGTACCAATTCACATTCTCACCAGCAGTGCAAGAGTGTTCCCTTTTCTCCACACCCTCTCCAGCATTTACTGTTTCTAGATTTTTTCATGATGGCCATTCTGAGTGGTGTGAGATGATATCTCATTGTAGTTTTGGTTTGCATTTCTCTAATGATTAATGATGTTGAGCATTCTTTCATGTGTTTGTTGGCAATCTGTATATCTTCTTTGGAGAAATGTCTATTTAGGTCTTCTGCCCATTTTTGGATTGGGTTGTTTGTTTTTTTGTTATTAAGCTGCATGAGCTGCTTATAAATTTTGGAGATTAATCCCTTATCAGTTGCTTCATTTGCAAATATTTTCTCCCATTCTGAGGGTTGTCTTTTGGTCTTGTTTTTGGTTTCCTTTGCTGTGCAAAAGCTTTGAAGTTTCATTAGGTCCCATTTGTTTATTTTTGTTTTTATTTCCATTTCTCTAGGAGGTGGGTCAAAAAGGATCTTGCTGTGATTTATGTCATAGAGTGTTCTGCCTATGTTTTCCTCTAAGAGTTTGATAGTTTCTGGCCTTACATTTAGGTCTTTAATCCATTTTGGGCTTATTTTTGTGTATGGTGTTAGGGAGTGATCTAATCTCATACTTTTACATGTACCTGTCCAGTTTTCCCAGCACCACTTATTGAAGAGGCTGTCCTTTCTCCACTGTACATTCCTGCCTCCTTTATCAAAGATAAGGTGACCATATGTGTGTGGGTTTATCTCTGGGCTTTCTATCCTGTTCCATTGATCTATCTTTCTGTTTTTGTGCCAGTACCATACTGTCTTGATGACTGTAGCTTTGTAGTATAGTCTGAAGTCAGGGAGCCTGATTCCTCCAGCTCCGTTTTTCGTTCTCAAGATTGCTTTGGCTGTTCGGGGTCTTTTGTGTTTCCATACAAGTTGTGAAACTTTTTGTTCTAGTTCTCTGAAAAATGCCAGTTGTAGTTTGATAGGGATTGCATTGAATCTGTAGATTGCTTTGGGTAGTAGAGTCATTTTCACAATATTGATTCTTCCAATCCAAGAACATGGTATATCTCTCCATCTATTTGTATCAACTTTAATTTCTTTCATCAGTGTCTTATAATTTTCTGCATACAGGTCTTTTGTCTTCTTAGGTAGGTTTATTCCTAGATATTTTATTCTTTCTGCTGCAGTGGTAAATGGGAGTGTTTTATTGACTTCACTTTCAGATTTTTCATCATTAGTGTATAGGAATGCCAGAGATTTCTGTGCATTAATATTGTATCCTGGTACTTTACCAAATTCATTGATTAGCTCTAGTAGTTTTCTGGTAGCATCTTTAGCATTCTCTATATATAGTACCATGTAATCTGCAAACAGTGACAGCTTTACTTCTTCTTTTCCAATTTGGATTCCTTTTATTTCCTTTTTTTCTCTGATTGCTGTGGCTAAAACTTCCAAAACTATGTTGAATAATAGTGCTGAATGTGGGCAACCTTGTCTTGTTGCTGATCTTAGTGGAAATGGTTTCACTTTTTCACCATTGAGGACGATGTTGGCTGTGGGTTTGTCATATATGGCCTTTATTATGTTGAGGAAAGTTCCCTCTGTGCCTGCTTTCTGCAGGGTTTTTATCATAAATGGGCGTTGAATTTTGTGAAAAGCTTTCTCTGCATCTATTGAGATGATCATATGCTTTTTCTCCTTCAATTTGTTAATGTGGTGTATCATGTTGATTGATTTGCGTATATTGAAGAATCCTTGCATTCCTGGAATAAACCCCACTTGATCATGGTGTATGATCCTTTTAATGTGCTGTTGGATTCTATTTGCTAGTATTTTGTTGAGGATTTTTGCATCTATATTCATCAGTGATACTGGCCTGTAGTTTTCTTTCTTTGTGACATCCTTGTCTGGTTTTGGTATCAAGGTGATGGTGGCCTCGTAGAATGAGTTTGGGAGTGTTCCTCCCTCTGCTATATTTTGCAAGAGTTTGAGAAGGATAGGTGTTAGCTCTTCTCTAAATTTTTGATCGAATTCGCCTGTGAAGTCATCTGGTCCTGGGCTTTTGTCTGTTGGAAGATTTTTAATCACAGTTTCAATTTCAGTGCTTGTGATTGGTCTGTTCATATTTTCTATTTCTTCCTGATTCAGTCTTGGCAGGTTGTGCATTTCTAAGAATTTGTCCATTTCTTCCAGGTTGTCCATTTTATTGGCATAGGGTTGCTTGTAGTAACCTTTCATGATCTTTTGTATTTCTGCAGTGTCAGTTGTTACTTCTCGCTTTTCATTTCTAATTCTATTGATTTGAGTCTTCTCCCTTTTTTTCTTGATGAGTCTGGCTAATGGTTTATCAATTTTGTTTATCTTCTCAAAGAACCAGCTTTTAGTTTTATTGATCTTTGCTATTGTTTCCTTCATTTCTTTTTCATTTATTTCTGATCTGATTTTTATGATTTCTTTCTTTCTGCTAACTTTGGGGTGTTTTTGTTCTTCTTTCTCTAATTGCTCTAGGTGCAAGGTTAAGTTGTTTATTCGAGACGTTTCCTGTTTCTTAAGGTAGGATTGTATTGCTATAAACTTCCCTCTTAGAACTGCTTTTGCTGCATCCCATAGGTTTTGGGTCGTCGTGTCTCCATTGTCATTTGTTTCTAGGTATTTTTTTAGTTCGTTTTTGATATCTGCAGTGATCATTTCGTTTTTAAGTAGTGTATTGTTTAGCCTCCATGTGTTTGTATTTTTTACAAATCTTTTACTTTAATTGATATCTAGTCTCCTAGCATTGTGGTCGGAAAAGATACTTGATACAATTTCAATTTTCTTAAATTTACCAAAGCTTGATTTGTGACCAAAGATATGATCTATCCTGGAGAATGTTCCATGAGCACTTGAGAAAAATGTGTATTCTGTTGTTTTTGGATGGAATGTCCTATAAATATCAATTAAGTCCATCTTGTTTAATGTATCATTTAAAACTTGTGTTTCCTTATTTATTTTCATTTTGGATGATCTGTCCATTGGTGAAAGTGGGGTGTTAAAGTCCCCTACTATGAATGTGTTACTGTCGATTTCCCCTTTTATGACTGTTAGTATTTGCCTTATGTATTGTGGTGCTCCTATGTTGGGTGCATTAATATTTACAATTGTTACATCTTCTTCTTGGATCGATCCCTTGATCATTCTGTAGTGTCCTTCTTTGTCTCTTCTAATCGTCTTTATTTTAAAGTCTATTTTGTCTGATATGAGAATTGCTACTCCAGCTTTCTTTTGGTTTCCATCTGTATGGAATATCTTTTCCCATCCCCTTACTTTCAGTCTGTATGTGTCTCTAGGTCTGAAGTGGGTCTCTTGTACACAGCAAATATATGGGTCTTGTTTTTGTATCCATCCAGCCAATCTGTGTCTTTTCGTGGGAGCATTTCGTCCATTTACATTTAAGGTAATTATCGATATGTATATTCCTATTCCCATTTTCTTAATTGTTTTGGGTTCGTTATTGTAGGTCTTTTCCTTCTCTTGTGTTTCTTGCCTAGAGCAGTTCCTTTAGCAGTTGTTGTAAAGCTGGTTTTGTGGTGCTGAACTCTCTCAGCTTTTGCTTGTCTGTAAAGGTTTTAATTTCTCCATCAAATCTGAATGAGATCCTTGCTGGGTAGAGTAATCTTGGTTGCAGGTTTTTCTCCTTCATCACTTTAAATATGTCCTGCCAGTCCCTCTGGCTTGCAGAGCTTCTGCTGAAAGATCAGCTGTTAACCTTATGGGGATTCCCTTGTGTGTTATTTGTTGTTTTTCCCTTGCTGCTTTTAATATGTTTTCTTTGTATTTAATTTTTGACAGTGTGATTAATATGTATCTTGGCATATTTCTCCTTGGATTTATCCTGTATGGGACTCTCTGTGCTGCCTGGACTTGATTAACTATTTCCTTTCCCATGTTAGGGAAGTTTTCAACTATAATCTCTTCTAATATTTTTCAGTCCCTTTCTATTTCTCTTCTTCTTCTGGAACCCCTATAATTCAAATGTTGGTGTGTTTAATGTTGTCCCAGATGTCTCTGAGACTGTCCTCCGTTCTTTTCATTCTTTTTTCTTTATTCTGCTCTGCAGTAGTTATTTCCACTATTTTATCTTCCAGGTCACTTATCCGTTCTTCTGCCTCAGTTATTCTGCTATTGATCCCATCTACAGTATTTTTCATTTCATTTATTGTGTTGTTCATCGTTGTTTGTTTCATCTTTAGTTCTTCTAGGTCCTTGTTACATGTTTCTTGCATTTTGTCTATTCTATTTCCAAGATTTTGGATCATCTTTACTATCATTATTCTGAATTCTTTTTCAGGTAGACTGCCTATTTCTTCTTCCTTTGTTAGGTCTGGTGGGTTTTTATCTTGCTCCTTCATCTGCTGTGTGTTTTTCTGTCTTCTCATTTTGCTTATCTTACTGTGTTTGGGGTCTCCTTTTTGCAGGCTACAGGTTTGTAGTTCCCGTTGTTTTTGGTGTCTGTCTGCAGTGGCTAAGGTTGGTTCAGTGGGTTGTGTAGGCTTCCTGGTGGAGGGGACTAGTGCCTGTGTTTTGGTGGATGAGGCTGGATCTTGTCTCTCTGGTGGGCAGGTCCACGTCTGGTGGTGTGTTTTGGGGTGTCTGTGGACTTATTATGATTTTAGGCAGCCTCTCTGCTATTGGGTGGGGTTGTGTTCCTGTCTTGCTAGTTGTTTGGCATAGGGTGTCCAGCACTGTAGCTTGCTGGTCGTTGAGTGAAGCTGGGTGCTGGTGTTGAGATGGAGATCTCTGGGATATTTTCGCCATTTGATATTATGTGGAGCTGGGATGTCTCTTGTGTCCTGAAGTTGGCTCTCCCACCTCAGAGGCACAGCACTGACTGCTGGCTGCAGCACCAAGAGCCTTTCGTTCACACGGCTCAGAATAAAAGGGAGAAAAAGTAGAAAGAAAGAATTAGTAGAAGTAGAAAGAAAGAAAGAAAGAAAGAAAGAAAGGAGAGAGGGAGGGAGGAAGGAAGGAAGGAAGGAGGGAAGGAAGGAAAAAAGAAAGAAAGAAGATAAAGTAAAATAAAATAAAGTAAGATAAAATAAAGTTATTAAAATAAAAAATAATTATTAAGAAGAAGAAAAAAAATTTAAAAAAGAAACACGGATAGAACCCTAGATCAATGGTGGAAGAAAAGCTATACAGACAAAATCTCACACAGAAGCATACACATACACACTCACAAAAAGAGGAAAAGGGGAAAAAAATCATAAATCTTGCTGTCAAAGTCCACCTCCTTAATTTGGGATGATTCGTTGTCTATTCAGGTATTCCACAGATGCAGGGTACATCAAGTTGATTGTGGAGCTTTAATCCGCTTCTTCTGAGGCTGCTGGGAGAGATTTCCCTTTCTGTTCTTTGTTCTCACAGCTCCCGGGGGCTCAGCTTTGGATTTGACCTCTGCGTGTAGGTCGCCGGAGGGCGTGTTTTTCGCTCAGACAGGACGGGGTTAAAGGAGCAGCTGCTTCGAGGACTCTGGCTCACTCAGGCCGGGGGGGGGGGGGGGGGGGGGGGGGGGAGGGGTACAGAGTGCGGGGCGAGCCTGCGGCGGCAGAGGCCGGCATGACGTTGCACCAGCCTGAGGTGCGCCATGCGTTCTCCTGGGGAAGTTGTCCCTGGATCCCGGGACCCTGGCAGTGGCGGGCTGCACAGGCTCCTGGGAGGGGAGGTGTGGATAGTGACCTGTGCTCGCACACAGGCTTCTTGGTGGTGGCAGCAGCATCCTTAACGTCTCATACCCGTCTCTGGGGTCCGCGTTTTTAGCCGCGGCTCATGCCAGTCTCTGGAGCTCCTTTAAGCAGCGCTCTTAATCCCCTCTCCTCGCGCACCAGGAAACAAAGAGGGAAGAAAAAGTCTCTTGCCTCTTCGGCAGCTCCAGACTTTTTCCTGGACTCCCTCCCGGCTAGCCGTGTCGCACTAACCCCTTCAGGCTGTGTTCACGCCGCCAACCCCAGTCCTCTCCCTGTGGTCTGACCGAAGCCCTAGCCTCAGCTCCCAGCCCCGCCCGTCCCGGCGGGTGAGCAGACAAGCCTCTTGGGCTGGTGAGTGCCGCTCGGCACCGATCCTCTGTGCGGGAATCTCTCCTCTTTGCCCTCCGCACCCCTGTTGCTGCGCTCTCCTCCGCGGCTCCGAAACTTTCCCCCTCTGCCTCCCGCAGTCTCCGCCCGCGAAGGGGTTTCCTATGGAAACCTTTTCTCCTTCACAGCTCCCTCCCAGTGGTGCAGGTCCCGTCCCTATCCTTTTGTTTCTGTTTCTTTTCTTTTCTTTTGCCCTAACCAGGTACGTGGGTACTTTCTTGCCTTTTGGGAGGCCTGAGGTCTTCTGCCAACGTTCAGTGGGTGTTCAGTAGGAGTTGTTCCACATGTAGTTGTTTTTCTGGTGTATCTGTGGGGAGGAAGGTGATCTCCGTGTCTTATTACTCTTCCGCCATCTTCCCCTCGTTCCTCTAAAGCATTTTAACAACTCCTGCTCCAGCCAAACGCCTACCGGCAATAGGCATTATTATGTAAAGCTTTTGTTACTGCTTTCCATTTTGAATAAAGACAACTTATTTTATTTCCAGAGTGATTTCTCTCATGCTCTAGGCAAAGGGATCATGAATATGCATTATGCTCACATTGGGAATATTCTTGGGAGTCAAGACTGCATGACGACTCCGTCAGAAATCCCATTTTCAGAAAGTACATGAAGATTTTCATAAACCTCTACTGTCAACAAGGAAACATCGTTTATTCATAATGTTGGCAAGTGAAATCATTATTTTCATTAAACTACCTCTTTGAATACAGGAACATTTCTGTGCTTGGAACAATCTCACATTACTTTTCAAGGGTTAACTGTAGCAGAGTGAGTCCTCTCATTTTCTGAAGAACTTTGGGTTCTGAAGGTTAAAATACATAGAGATGGTATACTTCCATGTTTTAACCTGACCTTGACTGAGAAGAATGAAGGAAAAACTTTTACGATTATAAACAAATGTTGGAGTTGTATGATGGTTTGTGGCTTCTTGGGTCTGGCCAACTCTCAGATTCTGCTGAAGTTTACTCTGCAAAATGTCAGATGGTTCAGTCTTCTCTCATAGGGAAGCATTCATTGCAAGGTACTGTCATTAAAGGAGTTATTTAATAGTAACCCCTCTAGTTTAAATAATTTATCATATTCATTTCTTTTACATGCCTAATCTCAATTTGACTGGTTAAAATCTTAGTGATCTGTCTTAGCCCTCATACATCTTTGGCTGGGGTTCATTGATTTTCTATGTGCAGACATTTCAGATTTGGATAATGTTTTCTGAGATCCCGTTAAATTTATCTAATTGGTTTAAACACACAAGTTACAAAAGCTATACGTAGTGTACTCAGTAATCATTACATTGCACGTTCTTAATTAGTCTGTAAATTAATGCATGAGGGCTGTCTCTCCAGCTAGCTTATAGTGACATTGTCACATTTTCTATTCCCTCTGGATCGGCATACACTCTGTACCTAACAGGGTCAATAAATTGAGCAGATTGTGTATATCCTTGGCTTTAGGCTTGGGATGTCCCTTGTTGCTGCAAACAGTATAGGGTAGGTCCAGAGTCAGATTCCCCCAGCACTTTATGACATTTGCCACTGAAGCTGGTAAACTTCTACAAGATTAAGGTCTTAAAAAGAATAAGCTCTTTCAAATGAGAAGACATACTCATTTGTTACGATTTTTGCTAAAGGGCAAATGAGAGTTTCAACTAGAGTTTTCTTGGTGTGATCATTCTGAAAATGAATCCATTCAATTGATATCTTTCAGTTATAAAGTTCAATTTTTTTCACTTATCTTTCAATTGAATTTCTCACTGTTTCCCAGAGAGACTATGGAACTGAAAGGACAAGGCCATTAGAACCATTTGGTCTAGAACCATCTGGTCTAGAGTCATCATTTCTCTCATTAAAGAGGTCCAGGAGGATATACTGAAACCCAGTGGAGGTAAAGCAACACCAGAAAGAGTAATAAAGTTATATTTTAACTAATGCCTGTAATTTTATTGTGTGCATTATCCTAAGACAAGTTTATATTCCTAAATGCAAGAGGTAGAAGTGCCTAATGATATGTTAAATTTTATTCATTCAGAGATAGCTCTGGGTATACAAAAAAAAATTCAGTCTGAAGTTTAGCCAAGATTCTTTTCTTTTTTACACAAAGATTTGAAAGATTTGGAAGCAAACAATTCTTTTTGGGACAAAGCTTGGCTATAAAAATAACGAAATGTTTTTAGCTTTTTTTCCCCAGTAATTGCCTTATATATGGAAGATCTGATCCTATCATTCTTTATTTTCAGTCCTCACTGGCTCCCTGTTGCCTGCAAGATAAAATTGAAATTTCTTAATATGGCATATGAGAGCCTTTCTGTGCCAGGCATTATACTAGGCCCATCATAGGGACTATCTCCTGTCATTCCTCACAAAATCCTTAGAGAATAATAGTACTATCTTCAGTTTAGATTGAGAAAACAGAGACTCAGAGAGGTTTCCCAAAGGTACTCTACAGTTAGGTGGGCATAGCTAGGATATCTGACACCAAATATTGTCCAACCATACTTTGCTACCCTTCCAGCTTCTTTGCAGAAGTTACATCAAAAATGCCTGGAAAAAGACCGATAGATAGACAGATATATAGATAACATGTAGCAATGATGATATTTTGGATGTACTGGATTAAATAGAGTATATTATTTAAATTAATTTCACATGTTTACTTTATAAATGTTACTGCTATAAAATGTAAAATTACATTTGTGGCTCACTTTGTATTTCTACTGGACAGCTCTAGTCTAGGTAGAAATGAATTCTTTTCATATTACCTTCCCAGGAGGCCTTAGCTTTAGGGGAGTATTGGAAGAGAAAGGCATCTTCCAAAAATGCAGAACAAATTCTTATTTGTTTTCTTTAATCTGAGGTTTACTGGGGATAATATCTTTCCAACACGTGTGGCCTGAGAACACAGTTGAACACAGAGCTGCCAGGAGAACTGGCTGTGGCTTTCAAGAGCTGTGATTTCCTAAGGAGAGCAGGCTGTGCGTCCTAGAGGAGCTTTGATCCCATTTTTCTGTTACTATGTGTTCAAAGCAAGGCAGTATCCACAGAGCACAAGAATATAAAGAGCAGTGATGAATGCCCTAGAGCTCTAAGTAGCAGCTTTCTATGATGGATCCTGGGTGAGGCAGAACAACTCCTCTGAGTGAGAGTAGAACTCTGTAGAACCAGGTAGGTGTGCTGTAGATGGTATTCCTGCTGTAGACTTCTTTTTTCCGGGACTCACATTAAACTTGAGAGCTTAATCTCTATATGAAGGTCTGACATAAAACACATAAATACCTCCACTCTAAAGAAATGGCTCACACATGAGAGAAGTCTATTTTTTACTCAAAATCCAAAACAAGAGTTTTCAGTTGATGGCAGGCTCTTCTTCAGGTGGTGATTCAGGAATCGTGGCTCCTTCCTTCTTGTGGCTTCTCTCTATATAACACATGGCTTCCAAGGTCACAGTGCTCATCTTTATCAAGCTGGAAAGGAAAAGACTTGAGGCTCATACTTCCATGACTTAGAATTCAGTTGTAGTCTATTTGTGGGCCTTGGAGGAAGAGGACCATTTGGTGGACACAAAGCATTCTTTTACAGAGTTTATCCGTCTTGTTCATCAAATACTAACTCTTCCTATACCCAAAACACTAATTCTTTCCCCGAGGGAAACAACACAAAGTTCTCTTCAGCCACTGTACCTAGCTCAAACTCTAGGTCATGTGCAGTCCTGTCATTTTTCGATGTTTTGAACTTTAGGCTCAGAAATTTACCTTAAAAGTAGGCTTTAAACACACACACACACACACATACACACACACACACACACACACACACACACACACACATGCAGAGAAGCAGCTTAATGATGGAGTAGTTTCTGATGCCAGAACAGTGGATTTCTTTGACAGGTTGAGTCTAAAACAATTTGACTCAGTTCCTTGATATCACATGGACAAATTATAATTGTTTGGTAGCTTTTCCATTGATTGAGTTGACATCCTACTAAGGATAGCCCCAATGCAATGCTTGTATTTCCTTCCTCACAGGAGCATAGAGAGTCACTAACTTACACTTTCCTCCATATTCCAGTTTCACTGTCATTCTACACATCTCCACTCCAACCTCCAGGTCATTGCCATCCCCAGAAGTCATGACTAAACATGGACAAAAACCTCATCTCAAGGCTTTGTGTTTGTTTGTTTTTTAAACAGTACTTTGCTTTTGAGGAAGTATGTATCTGGAACGCAGGAGCAAAACTGAGCAATCCTTGCTTACGAGGGGGTATCAGCTCTGCCCCTGAGTTTCCATTCAGCCTCCATTCTCAACTAGAGAGGCTTTGAAGCGTCTCCTGAAGCCAAGTACCACCTCCTAAGACCAATGCACAGTATTTCTCTTCTCCCATCTTCTCCAGGCCATACCAAATAGGAATGGGAACAAGAATACACAAAATGAAAACAAATATATTCAAATGGCTGCTCCAAGAAGAAGTGGGCCTAAATCCTCTACTTACTATGTGCAAATATGGTTAATTATTAACTACTCTAAACCTCAGTTTCTTCATCTGCACAATAACAATCATCTCCTTCAGAGATTTGTTGTAAAAATTCAACAAGAAATATTGGAAACTATTAGAGCACAGTGCCTAACCCATAAGTACCCAATTCATGGTAGTTTCTTTCTAACTTTTCTTACTTCTACTTCCAACACCCTCCCAACTGCAACACATCCACATACCCTGCCCACCTTGACAGTGGTTTTCCATATCCTGATCACTAGCTCAGGCTGCTGACATTGGACATGCTTTTTCATACTCTCCTGCTGCCTCAGCACATCCTTAGTCTCCAACTGAAGATGCTTAGGAGATGTCCTTCCTCCCAATGTTCTGTCAATTAGTCCTACCACAGTCTAGTCTATTCCATCTAGCCCCAGCCCACTTTTGTGTTATGCCTGTGGCTACTGGTAGCAAGAAAATCAGTGACCACACTCACTGGAGACTAAATGCCAGCCCAGGGAACCAAGAGTGAACTGAGGTCTGGTGAGCTGACATGAGTGTGTGTGTGAGACAGAGAGAGTGAAAGAGAGAGAGATGTTGAGTGAAAGGAGATGTGCAAGAAAATGTAACTGAGAGAAAGTACCATGAGATTTTTTTTAAATAAGAAGTTTGGATGAAGAAGTATATAAGCCAGAGGATACCTGGGAACAAATGTGAGAGTGATACAGAAGGAAGGAGAGAGCAATAAAGAGAATCCAATAGGTTGTGTCATTGAATTAATGTGAAAGAAGGGGAAAAAAAGTCAGGAATATAGTGGTGAATGGAAAAATAGAATTAAAACATGTGGATCTATATCTATATCTATATCTATATATATATTCAATTTTATGGAATTGTGTCATGAAAATGACTTGCTTCTTCCAAAGCTTAATAATTAGGAGTCAATCCAGGAAGAGAACTCAGTGCTCTATAAGCAACTCCCCTTCCCCAGGGGATAAGTATAGCTCTTGTTAAACAATCTACATATAGAAAAGGTCACTGCCCTTAGGAGATGAAGTCTTGATTCATGATTAATGGTGGCCAGTGTCAAGTCCAGGAATCCTGCATCTGCCCTTGACCACAATCCTTTAAGGCCATATTGCCATTGCCTTACATGGACCTCTATTGGAAAAGGGAGTATCTTTCTGGAGTCCCCACAAATACCGTTAAGTGGGATACAGCCCAGGTTCAAGTCAGCTCAAATTCAAAGGAAAGGATTTTTGTTTTGATAGGAACCAACTAGGTCAGAGAGAAGCAAACAGGCGCATAAGCACAGACTTCTTTTTTCTATAGAAAAGAGCCTGTGCTCTTTGGTGGTCCACTTTCTCGTGAAGCCTTCTGAGACCATCTCAGAAGGGACTTTTTTCTTGATATTTTCCCATTATCACCCTGTTAGCACTTGGTGACTCCCAGCAGATGAACTGGCTTTCCCAGAGCTGTGCCTTTATCACCACTGGGAAAGCAGAATAGCTGTCTCATCAGCCTGACTTTATCCTCCTGGCGTTTCTCCTGGCCATTCCCAATGTAGTGGAGTTTTTTTTGATGCCAGTGGAGACAATTCGCAGGAGAAGAGTTTCTTTGACTACCAAAGCTTCTGGCTCCACAAACTGCCCAGTTCCAGACAGTGTGGAAAACCCTTGGGACAGTAACAATATTGACAACACAAAGGACTACTGCTATTAGTATACAAATGGAATCAGCACCACCCCATATTTCAAACATTCTCCTGGAATTGTAACATCTGATTTGGAGACATATTTCTTATTCATTGACAGAAGGCAAAGGGAAACTCCAGTAACATCTCTGCAACCCTACAGAGAATGAATATAGAATCAGATTTGAAGATCCCACCTTCCTTAAGGTGTACAGCAATGCAACTCAGTTAAATGTGGAAAAGAGAAAGTGGCAGGAAGCTCCAAGAGCAAAACTCCAGCCAAAGTTCATTTCATCATAGCTTTCCCTCTGTCCCACTTGGGGTTTGGGGCATTTTTTTCAAATTGTGTATCCAGAAAACATCCTGGAAGGTTAACAGTGTCTGATTAATCCTGCTAATAACAATTGCACTAACCCCAGGGCATTATGAAACCACTGGTAAAGAAATTGGTAATTTTTAAAAAGTTTTTATTTTGAGATAATTGTAGATTCACATGCAGTTGTACGAATAATACAGAGAGTTCCCCCAATGGTAACATCTTAGAAATGTTATCTTTGCAAAACTGCAGTTAAATATCAACCAGGAGATTGACATTGACACAACCCACTGATCTCACACAGATATTCAGATTTCTCTGGTTTTACTTATATTCATTTATGCATGTATTTAGTCCTATGGAATTCCATCATGTGTAGGTTTGTGAATCCAGCTCCACAGTCAAAATATAGAATGGTCCCATCACCACAAGGATCTCTTTCATATTACTCATATCAAAGTAACATTTCTCACTGAATGGTTCAGGGGAATATTTGTAACTGAGGTACTATAAAAAGAGTGAAAAAAACCCCAACCACATTCTGATCTTATAAACCAGTGATTATTACTCTTTCATGGGAAATGAAATTAAACAGCTGGTTTTCTTTCCCTTAAATCCATCTGATGACCATTTTGGGAGATTATGCTAGATACTAAAAAAGACACATGGTCCTTTAAAGAGAGAGGTATAAATAACCAATGGCATTTCAATAAATACTATAATAGAGGGACATACAAAGAACCAGTAGAAGAAAAATACTCAGTAAACTAATATTTGTAGCTCTGTTAAATATGCCAAGTACTAGAGAAACACAAATGTGTTAGGATACGTCTAGCTCGAGATTCTCTGGCAGAGACAATTTTCCTTTTTCTCTGCTCAATTCTTTCCATCAGAATAAAACCAGACCAAACATACATAAACAGAGAAATTTAAAATGCTGACATAGGTCATGGAGAAACGTAAAGGGTGGCAGAGCCCTATTTGGATTGGAATGATTTTCTAAGGTCAAAGAATTGTGAAATTATTCAGCAAGGTCCCCACTAATGAATCTGACCCACTGAGAGAACTTTTGTATTTTACCTCCAGCACTTCCACATGACCATCAAATCAGTCAGAATGCACATGCTTAGATCATTTAGTTAAATGAGCAAAATTTGCTTCTGACTTGTTATGAAGAAACTGTCAATGTTCACACTAAAAATTAGATTAATGAGACCCATATTACCTGGTATATACCTGACAGATATGGTGCTCGTAATCCAGAGGTAACAGTGTTTGTGTGTGTGTGTGTTTCCTCCCTCAAAACTGTCCTAACAAAATATTTATTTGTGGAGGGGTTCTTAACTGTATACAAGAAATGTATACGTGATGCTTAATCATCTAAATGGAGAAAAGAGGTATTCACATAAAACAGTGCAGTAGGTATTGAGAAAAGTGTGATGTATGTATGACTCGTAACAGTGGGTGGATGCAATCTGGAGAAGGTAGAACTTGAATCAGGCCCAAGAGTTGGATAGGTAAAGAGCAAGGAGGAAGTGTGTCCTTCAAAGGGAAAATAGATGGGCAAGTGAGAAAATGAGCATCACATATTCAAGAACAGTGAGAATCCAGGCTAGTCTAGAGTATGAAATTCATACAGGGAATGTGAGAGTGGTGAGCTGTAGGGTCAATGGCCTGGATTAAAATCCCAGATGTCCCACTTACTAGATGTATGAAGTAGGAGGTGAATTAACCTCTCTCTGCCTCTGTGCTTTCACCTATAAAACGAGGAAAATAATTGTACCCCCTTTGTGGTTTTTGGTGAGTGTTAAATGAGATAATTCGTAAATGTTACTTCTCAGAGTGCCTTGCGTAGAAGTGCTTACAGTATTATGACTATCATTTTTACTCTGTTACTTATGAGACAATATTTTGGAGAGCCTTAAATGCCACCTTAAATAAAAGTTAGATTTTAACCTTAGGCAATGGCGTGCCCACTGTAAACAGAGCAATAAGTGGTAAGATGTAAGAAGGTCTTTGGGTCAACACTCTTGAGAGAGAGTGTGAATTGAGAGAGGGAAAAACCTTAGGAAGGAGAAAAATCATCTCAGCTTGAGTCAAGGAGAGCCTGGTTTGGAATAGCAGAAGACATATTCATATGAATTTCATAGATATATATCATATACATATTATATGCATTTATTTAGTTGTTATGTGGAATTGGCTTACACAATTGTGGAGGCTGGCTAGGCAAGCCTGACTTCCAGAGAGCAGGCGTTCATGATGGGATGATCACAAACTGGCAGGAATCCCATGAGTTCCAGCAGAAGCTTGAAGTCCACAGGAAGAGCAGGTGTGGGGGAAGGAAAAGCATGCTGGCCTGCTTGGTGTGTCTGATCTTCAGGGAAGGCCTATTCCCTGGATTAAGTGAGCCTCCCCTCCCCCTCCCCCTTCCCCACCCCACCCCCATCCCACCCCCACCCCCACCCCTAGGATAATCTCCCTTTTGGTAAACTCAAAATCAACTGATTAGAGCCTTGAATTACACCTGAAAATCCCCTCATCATACCTAGACTATTGTGTGATTGAATAACTGGGAGAAGGTATGTATGCATGCAACAGAATGGCTGTTGCCTCCTGCCTTCCCTCCAGTTCTCCTTGTGGCCTACCCTAATCAGAAACATAACTTGCCTAATATCACAAGCTGAGAAGTGCAAATCATAGTTTGAACTCAGACTTGTGTTGTTCTGAAGTCCCAAGCCCTAAAATACTATGACATTTTTCAGCCAGCCCGCAATTTTGCATATGCCATAACTGTTACTTTGGGAAAAGATGAATGTGCATGAAAGTGACTGAAAGTAAAATGAAAAATTAAAATGTAAAAAAAAAGAAAAGAAACATACTAGAAAGGAGTCTGGGGAATGTAGCTCATCCTAGCCAAGTTCACATCTCACCAAGCCATCCCACATTCCAGTAGAGATGACCTATACGTTATGAGAAAAATAGACTGAAAATGAATGAAAGATGCAGAAAGGTGTTAAGGATTTGAGTTATTAGCAGAGAGGTGCCAGTTGGATTTATGAGACAGGAATTATTCATCAGGAAAGGAGAGAGAAAGGAGCAGCATCAACTTTGGGCAATGCCCACAAGTAAGCTACATTAAGAAAAACATAAATAGTAAAGTAGTAATGTGCTAGTGTGATAAGGAGAGAACAATTAGAGGTTAAACAACACAGAAGAAAAGAACACATATTGTTAAATCACTCTCCTTATTAGAACATCTAATGGATCCCCATTGCCTACGGAATATAAACAGTACATACCGAAATTGGTATCCAAGGCCCTCCACTAAAGGGCCAGTTTTCTGTTTCCACCTTTAACCACTCATCCACTCATGACCCCTCTGCTCTAACCGCATCAGACTACTAGCTGTTTCCCAGCTACAACTTTCATGCTTTGCTTCTTCTCTTGGAATGCCCTTCCTCCTCAGTTTCACCCAGCAATCACCTATTTTATGTAAGATATTACATAAAATACCTATCCTATTCAGAAATAAGAATGTTGTGTATTCTTCTGCTATAGCAATTATTCTATAAATATTACATTGCATGGTTTTACTCAATTTTCAATTTCTCAAGGGGACAATTATGGCGTATTTATATTTGACCCCTAGCCTGTAGCACAATGCTTGACAAATAGCAGACATTTATTGCATATGAAGGAATGAATCAATTATTGAATAAATCAATACATTAAAATATTTAATAGGGGCCCTCTGGAAATAGTGAGTCCCCCCTGCATTGTTTTATAACTCAGAGACTTGAGAAATGGAATTCTTGGCTAGGTATGATAGCACAAGTCTTCATTTATTTATTCACTCATTCGTTCGTTTGAAAAAATGTAAGCTATCCTATTAAGAGGCATGATAGAAAAGGTGTTTGGTGGAAGGTCTGGCTTCACATTGCCCCTCAGTTGTCACCTTAACAGTCAAGAAAAGAAAATGAAATCCTCAAGCTTCTTCTTAAGTTCCTACAATAGGTAACTGAATCTGAAATGTGGGAAAAGTGTGGACCACATTTAGATGGGGGAGTTCAGGTGAGGCGAGAGCTCAGACCTACACAATGAGGTCTCATTGGTGCTGGTTTTTGAGGCTGATCACAAGGGACACCAGAAACAATTCTGAGTTGACAGCCTCTACTCATCTTTACGACCAAAATTCAGGGAGTATAAACAAGGTTCTTGCTGATGGCTAAATGCCCACAGGAACCCCTCAAAGGTAGCCACAGTCAGAAGAAAACATTCCTAAGTTGCTACTTATGGGTTGTCCTATTGCATCCATCCCTTCCTGTGGCACTCTCTTGTGCCCAGTCGTGGTCTGTTCTAACTGCTACTAATTACCCACAATTTTACACATTTTATTTTAGGCAACAGAATGTTGAGATCCTGGTCACCATGCCGTTCTGCTGTCCTTGTCTATTTACTCTCAAAATGGAGCAGGGGGAAACCAAGTGATGCCCTGTGGGTCACATAGGTACCAAATGTATTTTTCCCTGACTCCACAGTAGTAGAGTAGCCCTTCCTCCTTCCACCCATCAGGTTCATTTACTCCTATTAGGGTGGTGAATCCTTTCCTTGACTGCTGGTCTCTTGGCCAAGGAACCTGAATGGACTGGGTGACAGGCATACCTTAAGGTTTAATACATCTTTTGCTCTGTTTGTCCCCTTATAGAAGTATTCCTCCTTTGGGAAACAAGACCTCCAATTTTGATCCAATCACAATAGTATTGATCTTCTATTTTATTCTTAATATGTTCCAAACGGACATATAAAAATAATTGGTCCAAGGCTATTTTAAAACTGAGAGTCTAAAAAGAACAAGAAATGGAAATTAACAAAAGAAACTCTAGAATCTAGAGAGTGGGGTTGTAGATGATTCAGTAAGAAGAACACAGAGATATGGATTCAAACCCTGGCTCTGTCACCTACTGTCAGTGTGAGTATGGACAAGTTAGTAAACCTTGCTTTAGTCCATTACTAAACATCATCAACACTATCTACTTAACACTATTTTTGCAAGGATGAAATTAGATAGTTGCATAGAAGAGTCTATGCTACAAAGACATTCAATGCAACATTCAAGACAACACTGCTGGGCCCTTCCATTTTGCCTTCTATAATGACCCAGGGATTTCTCAGCCAAAAGAGAATATTCTAGTTATTCTGCTTCATCTATGCTCCCCTGTAGCTCTTCCTCTCTTAATTACGATCCAGAGTGACCTCTGGAAAAGATAACCTAGGAAACCACAAAACAAATATAGGAGTGTTTAAATTTTCTTAGTAATAAAAATAACCAGAGTGACTGGTCTTTCTCAAGAGTCCTTGATGCATGACTAAGAGAATTTTGAAATGTCTTTTTAAGTTTGCCTACTAGGGATACAGATATTTTCCCAGCAACCCACTTCTATCATCCAAAGAGTTGTGCCTTTTCTCAGAGGATTTTTCAAGCCTTCTTCAAGTGGCTACTTTTGGAAATGAACTAATCTGTTTATAGTGCTGAAACTTGATACGCATGGATTTTAATATGAGCACCATGATGATAGTGAATACATAGATGTGTAGATACATGTATACATAGGGCTTGTTTGTTTAAGGCTAGAGCAATAGTGAGAGTGAGAAAGCTAGAAAGCTAATGCAAGGAGTTGTGGGGAGAGAGAGAGAGGGAGGAGGCTACAGATGGTAAAGAATTTTCTATGTTGATGGAATAAGTGGTGTAAACTGGTGATGAGAGTGGTACTACTTAGAGGATAAGAACTTTGGCTTTGAGTTTATATCCCAGCTCTGCTTTTCACCTAGGCACACCTCTGAAACTTTCTAAGTTTTGATTTTCTCATCTGTAAAATGGGCATAATGTTAGTACTGGCTTTATGGAGTTGCTGAGATGAGTAAATGATATGATGAATATTAAGTGCTTTCCATGGGGCCAAACACAACGTAAGCACGAATTACATGGAACTTTCTTTTGCCTTCCAAAAAAGACATCCCAATACTGAACTAGATTCTTGCAGAACAGAGAAACTTTTCCACTTATAGTTTCTTACTACTGGCACTTCTGCAGGATGTTTATTGCACTTGACATCCATTTCTACTCTTTCTTTTACCTGCTTGTATCTGGAAGGCTAAAAATGATATTTCACCCTTTACTACACAACTAGGTTCTGGGTATGACATAGCTCTACCAATGAAATGGACTCACTCAGTATAGGGACAGCACAAAGGGGTCAGCCTCCTGATGCCCGGGGGATATCAGGTAAGATCAGGAGAGCAAGAACATTTTTGGGGGCTGGATTCTGCATTCCAGGACCAGGTGACTGATCTGTAAATGAGTGTCAGGCAATTATGGCAGCAGCAACAGTTCACTTTCCAGATCTCAGCATTGTTATGGTGATACTACCTTGGAGCAAGTGTCCTCTGCTCCTCAGGCCCTTCCAAGGATTTTGCAGGCACCAGTTACTCTGTATGAAATTCCATTTGCTTAAATACATGGAGCCATTTCCAGTGATTTAGCATTCAACCTTGAGTGGTACAACACCTACCTGAGCTCTTTCAGTGTCTTTTACTTCATTGCTGTAGAAGCTGGAGACTTTAGACAAAATGGCTCTTGCCATATTTTTTGGCTACTAGGTGTAGGCAAATGATGGGTGTGATAAGAAACAACAGGAAAAACAAAACCCAAGCAACAATAAGCATCAAACTCCAATCCCTCCGTTCACAAAACTTTGCAGAAATAAGGCACCAGACACATTAAAAGACTTCTGTGTTTTGACCGAACCATTTGGACTCTTCATTAGCCTATGAGGATCATCAAAAGATTTGAGTTCTCAGTGGGCCACTCCTATGAATATGATTCAGTCCATGTTTGGAGTAAGAGTGCCTACCAGACAGGATCATTGTCAGTATTTTCATATTGTCTTTCTCTTTTGTTCAGAAAACCTGTATACTTGGATATGTGTGTGTGTGTGTGTGTGTGTGTGTGTGTGTGTGTGTGTGTGTGCATGTGTGCGTGTGTGTGTGTATAAAATAGTTATTTGCTGAATGCCTCCTATAACCAGATAGTATTCTAGGTACTGGACAGAAATGGAAAAATCCTTGCCTACATGGAGGTTACCGTATAATGGTAAAGACAGACAAAATAATCATCCATTGATAACAAAAAAAGCAATCCATCAATAATAGATTGTCAGATAGTGGTAGGGGCTATGGAGAAAAATCAAGCAGATAGGGATGGAGTACAGTTTTGTTAGGATGGACATTGAACACCCCTCTGATAAGGTGACATTTGACCAAAGATCCAGGTGAAGGAAGGCTGCCAACCATGCATATATTGGGGGAAGAGCACTCCAGGCAGAGGGACAGCAAGGGCCAAGGCCCTGAGTTGGGAAAGTGCTTGCTGGGTAGGTCAGCAGGGAGATCAGGAGGTGTGTGACCAAAGGGAAGAGTGGTAGGTGATGAGGCTGTAGAGAAGGGGGCTAGCCCATGTAGGGCCCTGGGAGCCTTGGTCACTACCTGTGATTTTAAGAGTGATGAGAAACCATGAAGTGGAGTGGCATTATCTGACTTACACTTGAGGATCATTCTGACTTGTGAGTGGAGGAGAAACTTTAGGGACTGAGAGTAGAGGGAAAGAAACCACACATGAGATTATTGCCATAAGCTTCGTATCAGACAGGAAATAGACTTTGAGAGAAAGATTGAGGGCAGGTGGTTTGTTTGGAAGTGTGTTCAGCAGTAGCATATGTAAGGGAGTGAGGGAGGCAGGACTGGGCAGGGGAGAGTTTGAACCGTGATTCACTTGCAGCAGAGGCCTCAGCCAGTCCCGAAGGCGGCAGGTTTATACCTTCAGGTAACTGAGGCAAAGGGGCTCAGGCCTTTGTATCCTCTCATCAAACAATTATTAGATGTTGAATGTCCCTGGGGAGTGGATGTCACCTTGAGTGAGGCAGCTCCCTTTGCTGACAGTCAGATTCTGAAAAGGGACTAAGTTGTGAGCCATCAGTAAGCAACACTTCCAATAGTTGTGGAAATGCACACTTCAGACATAAAGGGGGCATCTGGATGTCTACAACGATCCACCCCTTGTGTCATCTGCACCCATTTACTTCCTATTTCAGCCCATCTGGCAACAGTTTCTCCAGGATGCTGATCTATCTATTTTTCTGGAGAAAAGACTTGTCTCATGGCCACAACTGAAACTCACCTTCCTTACTCCCCATTCTAGATTCTCCACACTTGGCTGGTACTGGTAGTTTATGTGGTGGAGTGACCCAGACCTCATCTCTAAGAGATGTGAGCCCTGGTTACCATGCCCTTCTGCTGTTCTTGTCTATTTACTGTCAAAATAAAGCAGAGGAGAAAAAAGAGATGCCCTATGGATGATGGAGGTGCCAAATGTATTCTTCCCTGACTCCACTATGGTAGAGCAGCCCTACTTTTTCTTAGCCATCAGGTCCACTTACCTTTACTAGGATGGTGATTCTTTTCCTTGCCTGCTGGTCTCTTGACCAAGGAGCCCAAAGTGACTGAGTAGCAACTCTACTTTAAGGTTTAATAAAACTCTTGTGTTCCCTGGTGGAAATGTTCCTTATCTGGGACATGACCTCTAGACCCACAAAACCTAAAGTTGTAGTGACGGGAAGCACAAATTCCTCAAGTGCATCACTGAAAGTAGAGGGAAGCAGAGTTACTCTTACTTCCACCATCTATTTCCCAACTCCATGTGTTTTCCTTTCTGGTAATATGACTCCATATAGTGACCATTGATTTAAGGTAGCTGCTTCTTCCTCATCTCTCAGCTGGCACCAGAGTTGCACCTTCACAGGGACGGTCCATAGCTCTCTCAAGTCAGATGTTTCTGGGTACTGTGGCATGTGGTAGATCTGGTAGAGCCTGTGGTCCCAAGTGTAGTAATTAGCAGTGCTGGGATTTCATCCAGTTCAGCTCAACAGTAAAGCACATTTCATGGTCATTTTGTCACTGTTTGACCTCTGTCCTATAAAATGGATTCCCTAATTTGTTGCTATGTGATACCGGATCCCATGCTGGTAGATCAAACTCTGGTTCTTTGAATAGTGATACTGGCTGAGGCCCTGCAGGCAGAGAAGGCAAACCTATAACCAGAATATGAGTTAATTCCAGTCAAGTGAATCATACCCATTTCTGGATGGAAGGGAACCAAGGTAGTTAAATTGCCAAAATGTGACTGATTTGTCTCATCAAGGGGTAGTGCCATATTAGGGACTCAGGTTTGGTCTTTATTCTTAACAGATTGGAAATTCAGTGGCAGCAATAGGCAAAGCAGCCTTGATGAATGGAATCCTGTACTGTTGGGCCCAAGCATATTCTCCATTCTTGTGACCATGGCTATTCCATTAATACACCCATTGTGCCGGCTTTGGGGTGACCAATGATGGGATGGCTGATATCCTCTGCCCAGTACTTCCTTTGAAATAACGTGTAATGCACACTTTGGTCCTAAAGGGAGCTATATGAGCAGTGCAGAATAGCATCAACTATACTAGGTAAGAGAAAATAATGGCTCGATGAAGTGCATGTTGAGTGTGAGAGAAAGAAGTTAAGAAAAACTCCCAGGTTTTTTACCTAAGCATCATGGTGAAGAGTGGGACTATTTGTGAGATGAAAAGATGGAGGGAAGTGCAAGTTTGGAAATGGGTAACAGGACAAGAACTCAGGAATTTAGTATAGGACATATTAAGTTTGAGATGCCTATTAGCTATCCAAATGAAGCTGTTGAGTAGGCAACAGCTACTCAATAAAAAAATAAATAAATCAGTTTGGATTTTAGAGAGGAGGTTTAGGTTGGAGAAGCAAATGGTGAATTCATCAATATAAAGTCTAAAAGTCAGTAATGAAGATGTTTCACCAGGCAATTTTCTTCAAAATACTCATTTTTAAGAATGAAGAATAAACCCTCAAGGTGACAAGACAAATACAAGACAAAATCCTAACTGATTTTGCTAACAGTGGTTTAATTGAGTAAGCTAGATCAGAGATCTCCAAAGAACCTTTACTAAAAGAATTGAGACTCCTTGATTTTATTTTAAGCCTTTGCAGAGCCCTTTGTCAGGATAACATAGTATAGCATTGTTAAGCAGAGAGCATTACACAGTTGTTTGGCCTTTTCAAAATTCACATCAGTCTAGCTTGATCCAAACAAGCCAACTGCTCTTTACCAGAAACCCCATAGCCTGCTCACTTGACGTGGGGAGACGTCAGGAGCCACGGACTGGGTTACCTACACTACAGGAGGTGGGAGGGAGAGATTTCCCCCCTTCACTTCTCTGAAGTGAGTTGATTTGCTGCATGATTTCAGAGGCTGAGATTCAGCACACAAAGGTAACATACTATATTTACTGAGTGACTCATTAGGACAAGAATGTGGGTAAAGGGACTCTCTGATGACATTCCGCAGCTGTGCTATTGTCTCTTCAGCTGTGGCCTGCACTTGAAAGAGGGCAGGTGGCTCTTACTGGACTGAATCCATGTTCTCTGTCTGATAGCCCAGGCAGGGGCGCATGTGACTTTACGTGACTGAAATGCGTTCTTCCTTGGTCTACTTGTTTTCTAGAATATCTTGCTCCGTGTGAAATAAGCCTCCTGACATTAGAATCTTTAATTTAGTATTTTGCTTCCCCAGGAGTCATTCTTGGTCATTCCCAAACTAATTGCTTATTAGAATAAGTGGGAAC
This sequence comes from Pseudorca crassidens, assembly GCF_039906515.1. Taxonomy (NCBI): domain Eukaryota; kingdom Metazoa; phylum Chordata; class Mammalia; order Artiodactyla; family Delphinidae; genus Pseudorca; species Pseudorca crassidens. The sequence continues at coordinate 83,173,235 of NC_090296.1, read as the reverse complement.
ATTTTTTTCTTTTTTTAGAAAATGATTACAAGTCTAATCACCTTATAAAGAAATTACATTATTATTGACCGTTCTTTACAATGTACTTGTCATCCCCATGACTCACTTATTTTGTAACTGCAAGTTTTATCTCTTAATCTCCCACATCTGTTTCACTCATTCCCCCACTACCCTCCCCTCTGGCAGCTATAATTATTTGCTCTCCATATCTATGACTCTATTTCTGTTTTGTTATGTTTGTTCATTTGTTTTGTTTTGTTCATTTTATTTGTTTCTCAGATTCCATATATAAGTGAAATTATATGGTATTTGTCTTTCTCCACCTGACTTTACTTCACTTACCCCATGTTGTCACAAATGGCAAGATTTTATTCTTTTTCATGTAATATTACATTGAGTAATATTACATTGTATTTGTGTATATGTATGTGTATATATATACACACACACACACACACCACATCTTCTTTATCCATTCATCTATCAATAGGCACTTAGGTTACTTGCATATATTGGCTATTGTGAATAATGCTGCTATGAACATAGGGGTGCAAATACCTTTTTGAGTTAGTGTTTTCATTTTCTTTGGAAAAATACCCAGAATTGGAATCGCTGGATTGCACGGTAGTTCTAGGTTTTTAATTTTTTGAGGAACCTCTGTACTGTTTTGCATAGTGGCTGTACCAGTTTACATTCCCACCAACAGTGCTCGAGGGTTCCCTTTCTCCACATCCTTGCCAGCACTTGTTATGTATTGTCTTTTTTTTTTTTAATTAATTAATTTATTTATTTAATTTGGCTGCACTGGATCTTAGTTGCGGCATGCGGAACCTAGTACCCCCGACCAGGGATTGAACCCAGGCCCCCTGCCTTGGGAGCACGGAATCCTACCCACTGGACCACCAGGGAAGTCCCTGTATTGTCTTTTTGACATTAGCCATTCTGACAAGTGTGAGGTGGTATTTCACTATGATTTTGACTTGCATTTCCCTGATAATTAGCAATGTTGAGCATCTTTTCATGTGTCTGTTGGCCGTTTGTATGTCTTCTTTGGAAAAATGTTTTTTCAGGTCCTCTGCCTCTTTTTTAATTGGGTTGTTTGTTTTCTTAGTGTTGAGTTGTATGAGTTCTTTCTATATTTTGGAGATTAACCCCTTAACAGATGTATCTTTTGCAAGCATCTTCTCCTGTTCAGTAGGAAGCCTTTTTGTTTTGTTTATAGTTTTCTTTGCTGTGCAAAACTTTTTAGTTTTACATAGTCACATTTGTTTATTTTTGCTTCTGTTTCCCTTGTCTGAGAAGACGTATCCAAAAATATATCACTAAGACCAATGTCAAAGAGTGTACTCCCTGTTTTTCCTTCTAGGAGTTTTATGGTTTCATGTCTTACATTGAAGTCTTTAATTCATTTTGAGTTTATTTTTATAAATGGTATGAGACAGTAGTCCAGTTTCATTCTTTTGCATGTAGTTTCCAGTTTTCCCAAGACCATTTATGAGAGAGAGAGTCTTTTCCACATTGTATATTCTTGCCTCCTTTATTGTAGATTAATTGACCATACAAGTGTATGGCTATTTCTGGGCTTTTTATTCTCTTCCATTGATCTATGTGTCTGTTTTTGTGCCAGTACCATACTATTTTGATAACTGTAGTTTAAAATGAGGGGGTGTGATACTTCCAGATTTATTCTTCTTTCTCAAGATTGTTTTGGCTATTCGGAGACTTTTATGTTTCCCTATAAATTTTAGAATTATTTGTTCTAGTTCTGTAGAAAATATTATTGGTATTTTGATAGAGATTACATTAAATTTGTAGATTGCCTTGGGAGTGTGATCATTTTAACAATGTTAATTCTTCCAATCCATGAACACAGTTTATTGTTCCATTTGTGCCATCTTCAACTTATTTTATCAGTGTCTTACAGTTTTCAGATTGCAGGTCTCTTTTACCTCCTTAGTCAGATTTATCCTTAGGTACTTTATTGTTTTTGATGCAAGTATAAATGGGATTGTTTTCATAATTTCTCTTTCTGATAGTTCATTGTTCATGTTTAGAACTGCAACATATTTCTGTGTATTAACTTTGTATCCTGCATCTTTACTGAATTCATTTATTAGTCTTAATTGTTATATATATAATTATATATATTTAATGTATATATATATGTTATGTATATAATATGTCATCTGCAAACAGTGACAGTTTTAATGTTTTCTTTTCAATTTGGATGTCTTTTATTCCTTTTTCTTGTATGATTGTTGCGGCTAGGACTTCCAATGGTTGCATAAAAGTGGTGAGAGTGGGCATCCTTGTCTTGCTCCTGATCTTAGAGGAAATGCTTTCATCTTTTTACTGTTGAGTATGATGTTGGCAGTAATTTTGTCATATATGACCTCTGTTATGTTGAGAGTTTTTATTATAAATGGATGTTGAATTTTTCTCAAATGCTTTTCTGCATCTATTGAAATGATCATATGATTTTTATTCTTCAACTTGTTAATGTGGTGTGTCACATTGACTGATTTGTGGATATTGAACTATAATTGCATCCCTTGGGTAAATTCCACTTGATCATGGTATATAATTCTTTCAATGTATTGTTGAAGTCAGTTCGCTAATATTTTGTTGAGGATTTTTGCATCTATGTTCATCAGTCATGTTGGCCTGTAATTTTCTCTTTTTATACTGTCTTTGTCTGATTTTGGTATCAGAGTGATGCTTGCCTTATAGAATGAGTTTGGAAGTATTTCTTCCTCTTCAATTTTTTGAAATAATTTGAGAAGGATGAGCATTAATTCTTATTTAAATGTTTGGTCGAATTCACCTGTGAAGTTGTCTAGTCCTCTAGTTTTGTTTGTTGGGAGTTTTTTTTTTTTTTTTTTTTTTTTTTTTTGCGGTCCGCGGGCCTCTCACTGCTGTGGCCTCTCCCGTTGCGGAGCACGGGCTCCGGACGCGCAGGCTCTGCGGCCATGGCTCACGGGCCCAGCCGTTCCATGGCATGTGGGATCTTCCTGGACTGGCGCACGAACCCGTGTCCCCTGCATCGACAGGCGGACCGTCAACCACTGCGCCACCAGGGAAGCCCGGGAGTTTTTTTTATTACTGATTTAATATCATTGCTGATAATTGGTCTGTTCATATTTTCTATTTCTTCCTGATCCAGTCTTAGTCCCTCTGATTCAGTCTAGCTCTCCCTTTGCCCCATTCCAGGCATTATCCTCTCCAAAGTAATCACAATCCTGACTTCCACCCCCATGGATTAGCCTTGTCAGTTTGTGACCTTTATATAAATGGATTCAAGCAGTGTGTATTGTCCCTGACTTCTTTTGTTCAACAGTGTGTTTGCAAGATTCATAAGTCTTTTTTCCTGTGGTGATAGTTTGTTCATTCTCATTTTTTAAATAGTATTCTATGAGTGTACCGTTATTTATTAATCCATTTTGTGGTTGTTAACTTAAAAAAATTTTGTCTATTATGATAGTAGTGCTATGAACATTCCTAGCATGCCTTTTGGTAAAATTATGTATGTATTTCTGTTGGTTCTTTTCCTTGGAGTAGAATTACTGGGTCAGATGGTATGCATATGTTCAGTTTTAGCAGATACTGCCAAATAGTTTTCCAAGTGGTTCTACCAGTTTATACTCCCAGCAATAAGCAAGAGTCCAGTTACTCCACATCCTTGCTAATACTTGATAACATGAGTCTTTTTAATATTAACTATCTTGGTGGGTATTAGTGGTATCTCATTATGGTTTTGAGTTTCCCTCATGAATGTTGAGAATTTTTTATTGTTTTTATCGTTTGGATATCTTTCCTTTGTAAACACCCTGATCAAATCTTTTGCCTATTTTTCTATTGGTGTCTCTCTTCTTACTGACTTGTGTGATTCTTTTGATTATATTTGCATTGAAAAAATCTTCTTCCACACTGTGACTTATTTTTTATTCCCTAGTGGTGACTTTTGATTGACAGAAGCTCTTAATTTTTATGTTGTCCAACTTACCTATTTTACCTTTATATTTAATACTTTATGATTCCTATTTTGGAAATATTTGCCTATCCCAAGGTTATGTTTTCTTCAGAATCCATATTTTTAAAAAGCTTCATGATCCTGATTCATTACTAGGTTTAAGATATTCTAATTTTGAGTATTTGAAATCTATTAAATAATGTTACATACCAGAGAATGTGTCTCAGTTCTGAGTTAATAATAGTGAGGTTTGGACCAGTGTCAAGAATGTCTCCCCTAAAGCATTAAACAAAGGGAGAGGATTTTAAAAATAAGGTTCCATATTAAGGTCTGTGAAGGACAGACGAAGTAGACATAGAGTCAGTGAAAAATAAGCAAGGTCAGGTTTTGTTTCAATATCAAAATCTGTAAGCAGCCTCCAAAGTTCAAGGTCACAGGTTAAAAGGGGAGAGGGCTAGTGGAGCAGAGCCCAGTGGGAGAAGAACTTGGGCCTGAAAGCCTTGGCATGTCCTCTGTGTTCTCCAAGGTGCACGGTTCATCGTGTCACCCTCTCCATAACCTCCCCGCCTACTTTGATATGATCCTAGGTCCACTGCTGATCGGCATTCTTACCCCATTTTAGAAAGTGATTCTGTTGTTCTCTTAAGGAGAAATACTTGGCTAGACTTCAGTGGGTTAGGCTAGTAAAATATGTTATAGATTGGGACTTATATAGATTGTTATAGTTGGGACATCCCAACTTGACCACTTACATTTTTCAATAAATTCCTAAGCTGATCCTTTTCAAAACAAGTAAAATGACCTTTGGAGCTACTTCTGAGACCTCAGGCTCTGGAGTCAGACTTGTGGGGTTCAAATTCTTGCCCTGTGATCTTGGGCAAATTGCTTAATTTCTCTGTGTTTCAGTTCTCTCATTTATTAATTAGCAGTAATAATAATATCTTTTTTTTCGGGTTTCCATGAGGATTAAATGAGTTAACATATGTAAAGTACTTGTAGTTTCTGGCCCATAGGATGTACTCAATAAATCTTAGATACTATGAGCCTGTACTACCTGATTTAATAACATCTGTAATATACTTTGTGTTCCTTATAACTAAAATTTATATCAGTGCACAATTAAGTAATTACATGTTAAGGTTATATATGCCATATACTCTGAACTTCTCAAATATTACTCATATATTTTGAATAATTTAGTCTCCACCCCTTCCTTATTTACTATTTGACCCCAGAGATCTACAAGTACTATCCAGTGACTATTACTAACTTTCAGGACTTATAGGCCTGAAAATTGCCAGCACATAAGAGAAATCATTATCAGGGAAAATCATTCTTAGCTACAAAGGACAATGAGATGTTCCATATCAGCATTAAAGAGAAGTGGTTGCATCCTTGTCCTTCTTCAGGTAACCAGTGAGCCAGGTCTACATTTTGGCAATGTAGGACACTAAGTTGTAGGAATCTGTAAATTGTGATTCCACAGCTACCAGGAAGGTGTCACCACACAGAACCACAACTACTCCCCCTGATGGCTGGTGCTAAGAATTCCATCCACAGAGCTTTGAAAATCACGTTAGCTTAAAACTACTTTCTTATAGAGTGTCAGTCCTTAATATTCTCTAATATTTTCTGAAAGCACTTTTCCTAAGGGGTGGAGAAGAAAGCCTTTGGATATAATCTCAAAATGAAAGTTGAAAGGATACCAGAAAGTTGGGGGGGAAACATTCAATATAAGAAGGAAGATACACTGAAGGCCAGCTTTGCTTGATTTTATAATTCTATGTGAATCTAACACTGGTTACCTATGTACATTGAAAACAATCATATGCTCACCCTAATGTAATATCTGGAATTGACAAATGATCTTTGTCTGAGCTGGGAAAGCCATTGTTTGCCCAACTGGAGAATTGTTTCAGCCTCTTTCATGACCTGTCATACCATCTCATAAGCAAAATGTGCTCACCCTACTTCACTGATTCCAACATTTGAAATTTAGAAAATGTCAGAAAAGCCTTAGTTATCTCTAGCTAATTCAAATCTGACTATAAACCTTATAAAAAATTCCAGTTTTCACAGGGAAATTCTTTTAGGAGAATGCTAGGCAAAATGCTTGTCCAAGTTGAAAGAATGGCCTGACTCTGTAGTCAGGCAAGTGATCTCTTTTGTAAGGGAGGTCGCAGCGAAATCATTCATAGCGCTCAGAGGTCAGCAGCAGAGCTCACTCCTGGCAAGCCTGAAGTATTCTCTGCCCCAGAGAGTTACTTTCTAATTACTAAAAACATGATATGGTAGAAACAAATGTTGTTGGCTCCAACTAAGCATATAATTGATTGAAAAGTTCAGTCCCAGTGTAACTGTAAAGAAACAGAGTCTGTGGGACCGTTGCTGGGAATATGAAAATGGGTGGGGGCCAGATTTTCTCCTCCTTGTGGGATTTGGGAGTTAGATTACATGCTTTGTCTTTGGAAATTAAGAACTGTTGATATTCAAGGATAGTAAAGGAAAGGCACTTCCAGGAACGGAAGAGCATGTAGGCTAATTGTATCAATATGGCCTATTGCCCCCAGGGCATTGGCTGCTGCAGCCATTTGATAGGACTAAAATGTTAAAACAGCAGATGAACGTTTACTAGATGGAAAAAGTTTATCCCGATGGCCAGTTCCAGTCTCTCGGTTGGAAAGAATGTTGGCTTCTTTCACTGGGGTATGCACCAGATGGAAAGTAAAATGGCCTCTGTGAAGTGGGTGGGTGGGTGAGGAGGAAAAACCAGTCAAATCAGAAAGGGTCAGAAAGGGTCATGTGAGGAGGTGGAAGAGTTGAATGCCCTTGAAAAGACGGATGGAGGATTCTTCTCAGCCATTGTTGTGCTGTGCTGTGCTGACACTCTCAACTGGGAGCTGCGGTCAGACAGATGCTCAGCCTCGCCGGCTGCTGGTGTCTCTCGGCGTGCCAAATCTCAGAGTGTTACTCAGTTATTCTCTTGGTTTGTCTAAACATGGCAAGAGTTCCTGGGAAACATTGGAGTCCACACGACTTAGCCATTTGAGCTGCGAGTCCAAGATACATTTTTAGTCGTTACAGTAGCATATTTATTGTCTTTGCAGAGCAGAGACCAGTCACCAAATCAGAGCATGTCTGTTGCGTATGGCATCATTGTGACACGGGAATGCACTCTTGTCTTGGTTGTGAGAATTGTGGATCCCGGTCTGTGCTCCAGCTTCTGCTGCTCTGCCATCGTCTCTAGGATCCTAAGGCTGTACCGTGCCCCTGGAAGTCTTCCCTGAATGGAATCTGGGCTTTGACCTGGGGACAAAGACAGAGTTGTGTTCATTCCTGCTTCTGCTGTTCCACTGACTATGATGATCTTTATGCTTCTTTCCTACCTCTTCCCTGCTCATTCAGTTCAGCTCATTTCATTTCATCAGGTAACCATTCACCCACTAGCAGGTGCCTGACCTGGGAACATAAGGAAGACCTGTAGTAACTTATTTCTAGCAAACCTCAAGTTTCTTGTCTCTCACTATGTGGATTTCTTCTTCAGACTTGCTGTATTTGGTTCCTCTCTCTGCCATTCAGTAGCTGTGTGGCATTGGGCAAGTTACCTAACCTTTCTGTGCCTCACTTTCTTCATTTTATGATTATTATGAGGATTAAATGAGCTAGTGAACGAAAAGGCTTAGAATAGATACTATTACACAGTAAGCGCCCCGTAAATATTACCTATTATTATCTTGATCCTCTGTTTCATTGCCCAGTAAGAAGGCCCTGTTTTATATTGGATATCCTGTACTGCCTATTTTCACTTCATTTACACATGCAATTTATTTTGTATTGCTTTTCTCCTTTATTGCTCCAGGTTTGGTGCCTTAAAATAGCAGCTGGCTTTCGTGCACTTTGGGAGAAAGAATCACATCTTTTACTCTCTCTGTATACTACACAGCACTACCTACCGATACTAGACATACCAAGGGTGCCCCCCACAATGCTTGTTAACTGAATGAAGTTTTAGTGAAAAGAAAGATCTCTTCTTAGTTATAACTTACATTGAAATTTCCTCAGCAAAATGGCCCCCATACCTTATAGTTGTCTCCTTGTCTTTCTCTAATAATCTCAGTCCTTCCTCTCCTAAATATTCCTTCTTCCAACCTCTGAGTGTCTTTTCCTATTAGATAGAACCAGGGTCAAGGAATATGCTGTACCACAGTGATACCATTTGCTGTCTTCTTTAAAGCCATAAACCTGCCCTTATGAACTCGCAGGGCTTTCCTTTCACGGTCATTTTAGTCAGACTCTCCATGTCACTGCCATTTATCTTTCCACGTATATATTTCCACATGCTACTGCTCCAGCTGTCACATTTGGGAGGTCCTAATAATAATAATGTACATGGAAATTTCACGCAACAGTTACCTGAAGTTGTAAAAGTTAGAGGCAGATGGAAAATCAGCCTCAGGGTTTATGAAATTTGACCAGAATCCATGAATAAGGGGGAGAACTCACCTCGTCCTCAAACTCCACATCAAGTTCCCTTCCTTCCACGCTAAGCTGTTTCTTCTGCAGTCGAAAAACTTAGATTGTAATAAGTACGAAGAGGGCAGGATCATGTGTCTGCAAAATGACATACTCATCTCTTAAAGTGAGCCTTGCCCAGAATACAGTTTCTCTGCAAACTAGCCCCAGGAAAAATTGTTGAGCAGTCTTAGGAAGTACCTCCTCCAATAGGATGTTAGCAAGTATAATTCCTGAGTCAGCCTTCTCAGGGGTCTGGAGGCAATAGAATTATTTCTGAGAAGGGAAGTCTTCCCTCATCAGTGGAGCTGTGATTGGTGTGGATGACCTGTCATCCACTATCTGTTCTGGTGTGTCTGGGCATCTCTGTCTTAGAAAAAAGACCCATTCCTCAGACATGCATACCCATAGCTGCAGCACACGTAGGGCTGAGTAGACCTGACCAAAGACCAAACTCATGCTTCCCAGAAGTGCCGTGGATCCAGAGTGGGGAGTTATGCTGGACAGAGCCCTTGTGCCCCCATCTCCCTGTCCTCCACCTTTATAATTGCCTAGCTCCGGCCAGAGTGGCCCGCATGCTGGTTCTACAGCTGTGGAGCCAGGTCATCACTGCCACCTTGGCCCACTGCATGGCGAAGAGCAGTGCTGTTCCTTCGTGCTCACAAATTGCCTTTGTGGGATCTGGCTTCCTTGGCTGCTTCCCAGAGAGCCCAGAGATGCTGCCTGAGAGTGGCACGAAGCCAACTTTGACCAACGGATGGTAGGGAGTGCGGTACACTCTCCTCTCTTCTGCCTCCGGAAGAGAGATCATATGATCTCTCTGCCCAATGAGCAGTCAGCTATGCTTCCCACCAACAGCGGCCAGGGGGCTAATGCACATCCTCACCTTTGCTCTCCTTTTTTCTATGTCACTCTCCCTGTTTCCCCCACACTATTCAGCAAAGGGGCAGCACGTGAGTTTTTGCTTTCATCTCTGTTTCTAGGAATCTAAGTACAGAGATACGAGACAAGGTCAGATCCTGAAATAAAATTGTTCAACCCTATTCATTCCAGCCCAGACTGGCTTCCACCCCTACCATGCCACCAGTGGTCTTCATGTCACAAAATCTTCTTCATTTTCTTTGATTTTTAAGCATACAGCTTGAAATGTCTAAACATAAACAGTTGGCCTCGTTTCTTTTTGAAACCACCTGCTTGAAAACTGTACCTACAGGGACATGGAATGCGCTGTCTTCTGGGGAAACTTATTACATCTTTGAACATCCATAAGTGTTACTATGTTGTTATAAAATTTTCATAGCAAGCTAAAATTGTCCTCAACCCACCTGGAACTTCTATCCATTAGTTTAACCATGCCCTCCAGAGTCACAGCAAACAGTTCTTTAGCCTTGTGAAGTCAGTTAGCGAACCTGACCCCATCAAAATTTTTGGTCTCTAAAAAAATCATCCCCAATTTCTTCAACTGTTCCTCATATATTATTTTTTAGAGCACTTTTAGAATTCTATTCTTGGTTTTCACAAAAAAATTTTCCAGGTCTTCAAAATGTATGTGACCCAAAGATGAACAAAATAATGGAGCCTCATGAGAGGAATAGAAAGAAAACTATACCAAGACATTTTTCTTTGCAAGGTAAACTTCCTTTAATTGGTGGCATGTGTGAGCTTACATGAGGGCGGCAAGATGGGGACAGTGGGTCCAGTGGGCGATAACCTACCCTGGATCTTTGGTTTGGACTTGGGAGAGTAGGCTGAGCGCTCATAGTCTGTAATGCAAGTTTTTCCTGCAAGGAAAGTATATGTGAATCTGGCCCTTAAAAAGTAGTAAGCATTCCAGTTCAATCTCAAGAGTTTATGGTCTTAGAAATCAGAGCAGGAAGCTGGTATGAACTGGAAGAGATTAGGGCATGTGCGATTTAAATCATTCACTGTGAGTTAATGTTGATGGTGGAGAAAGCATCCTTTCTTCCATGGTAAGAAGATAAGAAACAACGTTCTTTTTGTGCTGAAGGAAGGCAAGGTGTTGATAATTCTTCTCCATTCTTGGGGATGGTGTTGGAGGGACATGGGAGCAACCACAGCAGAGTGCCATGACCTTGAAATCACTGCTTGACATTCAAAGCTTAGATACCAGACAGTCAGGAAAGTTCTGCTCCATTTCACCACATTTAGGGACAGATCTCTGAGCCCAGGAGGAGACGTGTATAAACATAGCAGAGGTAAAGGAGCCCTCGCTCTCAGCGTGAGACATTTCCTTGATGAGGAGTCCACAGGTCTGGTTTATATTTAGCTGCATCCTGCCATCATAGCCTATTAGAAATGAAACTACACCGACAACCAATGTAGAGGCAGCGTGCCTCCCAACTGATGAGACATGTCAGTCTGGTGTTTTGCATTTTGAATAAAGGTCTTTAATAGCTACAACATAGCTGGCACTGGTTAAAAAAAATAATAATAAGGGTCCACTGACTACATTTGGTAGCGGAAAAGATATTATATTACCACAAATATGGGGGAGAGGTGATATATGAAAAATCTCCAATTCATAGATTATTTTCTGAGAGTCTTATAAGAAATATCTCCTAAGTTTCCTGGAATAAGTGCTACAGTTTTCTCCATTATTCCTGCAGGTGTTCTTAGGACCACTGCCAATAGTTTAGAAGCCTGGGTTGTGGCCTGTTAGTGGCCTGGTTGGACAAAGTAATCATGTCTCTCCCCTCAACATTCCCAACGCTAGGATGGAACCCTCACTCTGGCCGTCAGTTATCTATTCCGTCTCCATACTGCTCTGTTAGGAAAATCTTCCCATGGAGAAAAAACTTGTTTACCTGTAACTCATGATATTTGTCCAGAAAAGGTCAACAGAGATCAGATCAAGTTGGACTCTTGTTTCCCAAGTCACATGGGAATGTCCAGAAACCAGGGTAAGAGCTGTGGGGACTTGCAGTTGGGCTCAAGTTTAGTAAGATCTCCATGGTGCAAGGATGCCACAGCTGACCTTTGAGTTACAAAGAGCTCTACCCTTCCTACCTCTGATTTATGCCCTCATCCAATGCACTCATCCTAGCTCTCTCATTTCAGTATCGGAACGGTGACCTACCTGTTTAATCATTATGGTAACTGAGGTCTGTTCTTCACTTGCTTGTTCTAGGCCAATTCCTCTTTCTCAGAGCCCCCTGCTCTTCCTTTCCTCCATCTCCCTTGTATGTCTCTTGTCTTTACCTTTCTTTCCCAAAGAAAATCACACCCGAGGGATCTGCAGTGAAATGTTACTTCGTGAAAAATGAATCCAAGGCTTATATAACAGGTCCATGGAATCTTGAGTTGAACAGAAAAGGCATCAGAGCTTACTTCACTGAAGCACTCAAAAATTCTCAAAAACTAGGCGCTCACAACTTTGGCTGGTTCCATCATTTTATCACTGGGCAACTCTGATGGTTAAAAAAAGTATTTCTGATTATTAGCAGAAATCACCTCCCTGTTTTTCTGACTGCTGGGACTAATTCTTCTGTTTGGAGTTATACTGAAATAGTCTGTTTCTGATTCCACAGAGCAGAGAAAACATATAAAGATAGTCCTAAAGCCACAACTCCCTTCCTGTCATCCCCTCCCCTCCCTTCCCACCTCCTCCCTCTGCACGCACGCGCACACACACACACACACACACACACACACACACACACACAAACTCAAACTGATCTGTGCTTTCTCTAGGCAAAATAAGCTCAATTATTAAAAATATTTTTCATGTGACTTGATAAACCATCAAGTAGCTTGCCATTTTGGTCGCGGACTCGAAAAAGTACTTGATTAAGCCTTGTTTCTACAGCCAATTTAGCAAAGAGGGTAAGAGTGAGAGAGAAGGGTTGGGGGACTCGTGTTTATAGAATACCAGATTCTTCAAATATTTGGCTCAGTTCAACTTTTAGTGAGTCCCTCCACCCTTGGCCTAATCCACCCACAAATCACAGTTACACCCAGATACATAAAAGCTTCACTGCTTTATCCGGACCTGCTGTTAGGTTAGGGACTCATGGCTTCTCCTGCCATTGTTTTGCTCCTCTCCTTGGATTTTCAGTACTTGGCAGTCATCCTTCCTCTGTAAGACAGTTGGGTTCAGTTCCATTCTTTCTGTAGCTGTACTGGAGATGTGGAGTATGAACTTTCTTCTTTAGCTCCAGGACTGCAGAATAGAATTCACATCCTAGGCCCTGAGCCAGCAAGCGTTGCTGGAGCCACTAGGAGGAAATATTTGGGGGTCAGGAGAGGTGGGGGTTAAGGGAAGGGTATAGATAAGGAAGGAAAAATCGCTCTGTACTGGCCATGTACTGGTTTTGTAGAGATTTATTTCAGAAAATATTGGGTCTCTGATCATCCTGTATTAATTCTTTTATGAGAAAAGCAGTATGGTGTCATGGAAGGTGCTGAATTGGGAAATTTAACTCTGTTCATGAAACTTCTAATAAGTTATCTTGCCTTTCTGGGTCTCCTTTTCCTCATCTACGGATAAGGACAAAGGCACAGACTGGCAGCTCTGTAAGGACGTTGTAGTGCTAAGGCTGTGTGATTCTAAGGTTTTTAACACATAGGGACTGTGGGTTACTAAGGTAAATGAAAAGAAAATCTCCAGGACTGAAGTAGTTAAGTACTAATTCCACATTAAAAAGCATTTGTTGAATATTTAACATTAAGTAGGGTATTAGCTGTTAATCTTTAGCCAGGCTGGTTTCAATATTTGACATTTAAATTAAATAATTGTACCGCATTTAATAATAAAGTCACTGTATGTTAAGCAAATCCCACTTGGTTATTGAAACCATATGTTACTCTAACCACTTTGTGAGGGATTCACATGTTTTCAATAACCAGCTGATCTTTATTTCATATAGAGCATAATGCGTGTACTGTACTATGAAGAGTGGAGAGGCTATTTATGTCTGCCCCAAATGGTTATTTTAAAATAAATGTATTGGGTTTGACTTCCCTACTGATCCACCTACCTAATGATCTATTTACCCATTGTACAGGTGCTGTCAGTGAAGGAGTTATGCTTGTAACAGCCTGTCTTCCTGAGTTCTTATCATGTTGTACCTGAATTGCCCGAGTTGAACAGTGATTACTACTACTGCCAATCGACCCTTCCCTTTGCCCAAGTGACACCAAGAGATTTTATTGAATGGATTGGCAGGAATGCAAACATACCTATTTTTAATGCCTCTCTGGGATCATAAAAGACATTGCTTTAAATGGAATACTTCCATTTCCATTCTTCTCTCACTCTAGCAAAATTAGTAGTAATTCATGCTATCATATCACCAAATATGATAGTATGAATGAATCCTTATTGTTTCATTGAACTCCATTTTCTCAAGTACTGGTAATTTGTGTTTTAGTGTGAATGTATTGACAGTGTACTTGCAGCTCTTGTTTATACCAGTGATGCACCAGTTAGGGGGCAGGGATGAGTGACAAGAACAATATACCTGTGTTAAGGTATTTTAGCAGGTTTCCAGCCTACTCTTGGGTGGAGCCTGTTGGGGAAGGCCGCACAATTGCAGGAGTCAGTTATCTCGCTGAAGTGCTGTGCAAAGGCATATTTTCAAATCTTCTAATCATTAAAATTCTATGAAGTGCATGAGATCAGGGGATGAATGTACATTTTATGCTGTGTTTAACATTAGCAATGACATGCACTAGAAAAAAATCTGTGCGAGGGACTTTCGCCTGCATTTTAAAGATGACCAATAATCCAGAACATTTAAAGGTTTGCCCCCAAATCACATAGCTAGTTAGCAGTAGAGTTTGCAGCCAAACCCAGGACAGATCATTCAGTCCTTATACCACATTACATGGCTATCAAATTCTGCTTGTCTTTTTAAATCAGAAGAAAAAACCTTCTTTTTAATCAGCAAGGTAGAAGCAGTTGTAAGTCTTGGTCTTCTCATTCTGCTCTCAGATGAGCTATGAGCACTTTTCTCTGTCTTATAATTGTCTCCTGTTCTATCCCATCCTTGAGATCAGCTGTCTGATTGTGAGAACTTGGACAGAAAGACAGAGAGGTCAACATTGACCAAGGATTGGTTCTTCCTGATATCTTCATTTCTGAATCTCCTTCCTCTATCAAGGAGGCCACATGCTCTGCTTCCTGATATTACACTGTGACCTGAATTTGCTGTAAATGTGGTCTCACTCATTGTTTCTCTGAGGATGTGACACATGAGTTATCCTAGGACCTAAGGTCATTCTTCAAACTTAGGCTGGGTCTATACAATTAATGGGTGAATCCTTCTAGAACTGTTCTGCCTGCAAATTTGAATCAAGCTAGTCAGGAAGAGTGTCGACTTGGTGATGTGATTGGAATGACTGATACCTCTAGGATTTTACTCTTGGTACTGCTGAGTAGAACAGAACTAAAGTCAGAATCTGTGTTGAAGGGATGTACCGGAGCCTTTAAATTAATTCGTAATAATAATTCATCATCCAGAGCCTATTAATTCATAATAAGCATAACGACTACCAGGATGTAATAAAACCTTTTCAGAGAGAAAGGTTTTGATCGACGAAAGAAGAATGTAAAGGATAATGTAAAGAACCATGCTTAAATGGAATGAGAGGCATTATGAAATCTTTTTGCCAAAAAATACAATCTGGAACTGATCAAGCTTCTTGAACTATCAGTTTATAGGAAAAATGGGGACAAAAGTATGTATTAAATAACTACATAGGCATCATCTTGTGTGTGGGATATTTAACAGCTCAAACGATCCAGTTTCTTCAACAAATTAAATTGCAAGAAAAACCCTGTTAATTAAAAGAGACATAATCAATTATAGTGTATGGACTTTGGGTACTGATTTAAACAAACCATCTGAAAACAAGATCAAACAAAAGAATCTATGAGATGATCAGAGGGGTTTGAACTCTGTATGATGATACTAAGGAACTACCGCTAATTTTTAAGTGTGTGGTAGGCTGATTAATGGTCCCCAAAATGTCCATGCCCTAGGTTTTGGTACTTGTCAATATGTTACCTTATATGACAAAAGGGACTTTGCAGTTACGATTAAGGATTATCCTGAACTATCTGGGTAGACCCTAAATGTAATCACAAGGGTCTCTAGAAGAGGGAAGCAAGAAGGTCAATGAAGAAAATGTGACTGAAGCAGAGGTCGGAGTGATGCAGCCAGCAGCTAAGAAATGTCATTAGCCTTAGAAGCTGGAAGAGGCGAGGAATGGACTCTCCTATGGAGACTTGAAAAGGAACAACTCTGCGTGATGACACCTTGATTTCAGCCCCTTTAAAACTCATTTCCAACTTCTGACGTTCAAACTGTAAGAGAATAAATTTATGTTTTCATAAACGACTAAGTTTGTGGTAATTTGTTACAGCAGCAATAGGAAAATAATACAATAAGTGTATTGTGGTTCTGTTTTCAAAGTTTTTATCTTTTTCAGGTTCATAGTACAATATTTATAGAGCATCATAGTACAATATTTATAGAGGAATAAAACAGTGTCTTAGATTTGCTACAAAATAATCCAGTGTGTAAGATGGAAAGAGTGTATATGGGGGGAGTATTGATGAAGCAAAGTTGGAGATGAGTTGATAATTTTGAAGCTGGATAATGGGTACCTGAACATTTATTATCTCTTTTCTTTGATTTTGTATGTTTCTTTGTTTCCAAAAGAAAACATAAAGGGGGTATGAAGATATGTTTTCTAACTAATTCTTCCCAGTGCTGAATTGCCTGGGTTAATCTTTCTGTCTACTCTGATTCTTTCTCTTTCCCCCATCTCAATGTTCTTAATGAATAACGAAGGGAGAGTTCTTGTAGAACTTGTACTGATCTGGAAGAGGTGGTAGAGGGGCGGAGTAGGTAATTATCGTAGGATAGCCACGTCTTATTTGGATAAATCCATCAGACTTGGAACTTGATGGTGCTGATGGATCTTTCATGTAAATGAAAACTGTATTAAAGAGAGAAGATAACAAATGCTACTCTGTCTGCTCTCCATGGTGGATTTATTTAATTTGGCATTTTTCTGATTGTATGACATCTACTAGAAAAACAAAACTAGTCCCACTTCCTTTGTTTTCCCTAGATAAGAATTTTAATGTGTATTATTAGACCAACCTCATGTCTAGTTTGCTTGCCTTTACATAGAAAAGTTTAAAACAGTGGTTCTCAGTAATAGCTGTGGGTCAGAATTAACTGTGGATTTTTGATTTTTAGTATAATATTTAAGGTCACATCCAGTACTAAAATCAGAAGCTTTGAAACAATAGGGAACAAATTTTTAAGTAAAGAAGTGACATGATGAGATTTTGTTATAGAAAGAGAATTTTCATAGCAGTGTGAAAGATAAGCTATAATGGAGAAAAACAATAGAATCCCCAATTAAGAGAGTTTTGTAGTAATAAAAGTAAGAAATGATGTGCAACTGAAACAAGGAAGTGTGATTGGAGGTAGAAAAGAGAAGGTGGATTTGAAAGAGATTTCTGAGATAGAAACAATAGATTTGGGTAATTTAAATAATGCGATGAAATGAGTATAGAAGACGTATAAGCCAGGGTAATTCTTGGTTCTGCTGTGGTAACAAATAGAAACACAGAGAAGACTCTTCTCCACCTTCCCATCATCTCCATCCTTCCAAGTGTAAGGAAAAATATTCCTTCTGAAAGATCCTCATTCCTCTTTTTCCAGTAAGGCGGGAAGTGGGACAAAATTTCCATGGCCTTATGCAATTTGGGTGTCAGGAAGGAAAAAACATAGTAGAGAGGTGCCTGGGAAGAAGCAAAAGGTGTGGAGATACGCCTCTACTAGGTGGCCGGATCTTTTATTCCTCTTAATTCCCTCACTGTTATGATTCCAAATACATACCATTCTGCTCGTGTTCATTCCTACCCACTTGCTATCAGTGGAACCCTCCTGGTCACCTAAGTCTCCTGCTGACCTAGAAGATTGTCAGCAGCTTTGTACTTTCTGGATATGAGCATGACTTTGGCCATGCTTTTTCCACCTTCCCCTTCCCCAAGCTGAAAACCAAATGTCTGGTCCTTTTCTATTTCCTAAATAAATCACAATTTTAAGCATGACAAATTTAGAATGAGAATATGCATATTTTATTCCTATATAGGTCGTAGCTAAAGAATGTCTAAACAGGGAGTGACTATTCACAACCTAATTAACTAAAGTTCTGGATATTCTTTTACTGTCAAATATATTCCCTGAGTTTTCCTTAGTTTATTTCAGCCAGAATATCCTGTTAGGAAGCGATGCTAAGCTTTAAATTCACAAGTACAAGCCTACTGGATCAGTATTTCAATAGAAGCCTATCTTCTGTCAGCATTTTCATGAAAAAGAAGGCTCTCATGAAAGTATATCGTGGTACTTAAGCTCATAATTGCCTATGCTTTGCCGTGAGGACAGGACTCTTGATAAATGATTTCGGTAAACCTGAGCCTTAACATAGACTTCTCCATTTGGGGAAAACACTAAAGCTGTCACTTTTCATGCTGAAAACTGATGATGACTCACCATAGCTGGATGGACACCTTGGGAGTGAGCAGAAGACAGTGGAAGACCGCATGGCTGTATCTTGGGCCATTCCTTTTGAAGCTGGAGATTTTGTTACCGTTTACTGTCAGCCTGTTCTACCATTATTAGTCAGAGCCTGTGTTGACCAACTTTGCTAAATATAACATTATGTTCTTTCCTCGTTTTAGGAGAGGAAAAGTAGAATAGGTAACAGTATTTGTCAGACTACTTGGCTACCAGTTCATCTGCTCTGAGTGAAAATTGTCTAGAACCTTCCTGGCATGCCCTTTCCTCACTTTGAAGGACAAGTGTTGAAACAAGGGGTTTCTTGGGACCCTCTTAACAACAGGAGTGTCTTTGGGAGCATCATGATACCAACTTCTGCTTAAAGCCGCAGCAGCTTGTGCTATGATGCCCCTCGGGTTCTTCACAAAGATTCCCAGTAACATTTTCATGGGAATGGCTTTCACCATGAAGGCAGACCTGGCTTGCTGTGTGCCACTCAAGGCTTTGCACACCAGTGCTTCTGGATGGCCACAGGGGTGATTACAGCCGGCCCCTCCAGCGTTTCTTATTGGTGACCATTTACACAGGATATTCTTTGCCTTTGCTATTCGTCCTGATCCATCACTAGACAGTTTCGTCCTCTAATATCAATGATGATCTTGCCATTTTTGAAAATGAACCATTTTTCCTATTCTAGTCCTCAAAATACCATGAGTATAGTATAAGTGATTAACATAGTATAGTCATAGGTGATTGCTGTGGTCCCTTCCTGCACTCAACAGTTAATACTCTTTTGACTTTTACTGTTGTCATCAAATAATGGAATTTATTAAGTGCCCAAATATAAAAATGATGCAGCCTCTGCCTATTGATGATTATAACCTAGTTGAAGTTGTTTTGTGTTGTTATTTCTTTCCTATTACTAAATCTTTTGATTTATTCATTGGGGAAAGAGTCATATGCATTATCTTGCATTAAAATACAAATGAGTTTCCAGTTAAGTTAAAGCAAAATTCAAGAATATAGAAATATCTGGAGTCTGGTCTCTCATTTTAAGCTTACTTTGCAAGTTTGATAATTGAAGGAAATCATAGCTCTTATTGTATAATTATCAATACTGAATTTTAGGTAATATGTAATTAGATTTTGTTGTCCTATTACAAACACCTTAGCAGCCAATTTTAGAAAATTTTAGTTCATCACATTTTTGCTATATGTGCTTATACCTAATCATAATTCCAACCACACAGCCCTCAATCTCTATAGTGTTAATAGCTGTCAGTCTTCTTTGACCAGTCACTATGTGCCAGGCGCAGTGCCTAGCAACTGAAGTTTATTAACCTCCAGAATCCTCACTAAAACCCTATTCAGTAAGTTCTTTTATTATTTCCATTTTACAGGTGAAAAGGTCTTACAAAAATTAATCAACTTAACCAAGTTTTCATTTCTAGACTCAGGTATGTTTGGCTTTAAAACATATGCTTGTCACCGCCGTGTTTTACTGTCTAATCATGAAACTAGAAAGTCATTGTCAAGCTAGGATGAACCTTAGGAGCTCTGTCTTACAATCGCTGAAACAACTCACTGGTAAATATTCTTGAGGAGAAGGACTCAGTGAGTGTAATCATGATTTTTGGTACCCACAGCAGAAGGCATGTCGTAGTAAAGGTCCCTGGGTTTCAGAACCAACCTAGCTACACCGCATCCCTTCCATTGTTAAGTGTCGGTGAGTTCACTGTCAAACCCCTGACCCCTCCCTTCTTCTAAAGGAGCTGGAGTTGGAAAAGGCAGCCTCCAATTGTGGAGGGACAGGCTGGGTTGATTTCACGGTCTCCTGGGATTATTTGAAGTGAGGACCAAGTGGGCCACTAGGTTACCTCTGACTCAGCATTGTCTGCTTCAGATTCATCTGAGCAAATGGGTGCCAAGAAATTTGCAGGACATTTTAACCTACTTTAAAAAAAATTATTTATTTATTTATTTATTTAATTCATTTAGGCTGCGCTGGGTCTTAGTTGTGGCATGTGGGATCTTTGCTGCTGCGTGTTTAGTTGCGGCATGCGGGATCTTTAGTTGCGGCATGAGGACTTCTTAGTTGTGACATGCGAACTCTTAGTTGTGACATGCTCGTGGGATCTAGTCCCCGACCAGGGATCTAACCCTGTCCCCCTGCATTGAGAGCATGGAGTCTTACCCACTGGACCACCAAGGAAGTCCCTATAACCTACATTTTCACAGTTAATGCTCTCAGCAACTCTGTCCTCACTTTAAAGAAGAGGGCATTGAGACTCTGAGTGGTAAGAGGACTTGCCAGTGGTGTGATTAGAATTAGGGACTGGCTGACATGAAACATTGGTTCAAAGCCTCGAGTCTTCTCAGGGCCCCTCATAGCTTCCCAGGGCACAAGCACCCCTTCTACACACCTCTGGAACCAAATCTGAGCACTGTACACTCAGGTTGTTTTGAAGTTCATCAGACTCTCTGGAAATTCAACATTTTGCTAATTTTCTCAACTACGCGTTAGAGGAAGTTAAGGTTTGCTCTTTCCCTTTGAGAATAAAATGCTTCCATCAGGTAGTGTTTTCAGAGTTTCCAGTGTCCTGAGATCTTAAAAGAAACTTTTTGCCATCTTAGAGTGGTTACAGCATTTTAGAGTGGTCACAGCGTGGACAGCAGGAGCCCCGTCTGGCATTTCCACCTACCATGCTGACTGGGGCCTGGATCCCATGCTCTTGTGATAACAGTCTTTGTTACCATGTCCTGTAGAACTGGCATGAGCTCTGGTCTGCCTTTTGCTTTGGATATTTGTGAATCAGTGGGATTTGTTTTCTGTTCAACTGCTTGGTCACAAGGGAGGGGTGGGAGACAAGGAAAACTCCCTCGCTTTCCCCATACTGGTCTGACCAGTTTAAGGTGAATAAGCCCAGAGAGATTTCTCACTTTCTACTTCCCACCATCAAAGTAGGCAGTGGATCCAGGGGTATGTTTGCAAAGGGCAGCTGCCTGGTGCCTCCAGGGCAGCTGAGCAGGAGTAGTGAAAGGAAACCCAGCCTGGGGAGACCCACAAGTGTTCCATTTCATCCTGAATTCAGACTGAGCTGTTCAAGGTCATGCACAGAAGCTGAACTAGTGACCCACAATTTGATTCCTACACATTCAAGATATTTGAAAGACTTTGCATCCTCTGCTCTCGGCTCCTGCCTAAACTTCCCCAGTACGGTCCTCTCTACCCCCCAAATTTCACACAACACCCAGTCCTTTGAGTTGTAAGAATGGCTTCAGTTTTAGGGGCCTCTGGGTGCCAAGGTGAACAAGGCTTTTGGGGGGATTATTGTCCCCTTTCGGAGTAACATCACCAGACAGTTAAAATAATTTCTTATCGCTAGAAGTATCTTTAATCATTCCCAGCTTTATGCTTAGATGGCAGCTGGAGAGTACGTTCTTTTTAAAAATTTTTAAGAGATGATATTAATGAAATGAATAAGCTAGGTAAAGGTGAGCTTTCTGGAAAGAATGACTAACAATAAAAATATTTTCTCTTTTATCAAAGTGTTGCTGGCTCAAAGGACA
Organism: Pseudorca crassidens; assembly: GCF_039906515.1. Lineage (NCBI taxonomy): Eukaryota > Metazoa > Chordata > Mammalia > Artiodactyla > Delphinidae > Pseudorca > Pseudorca crassidens. The sequence goes on along the minus strand of NC_090296.1, from coordinate 83,151,641 downwards.
CAGGCAAGGGAAAAGAAAAGCAATAACAAACTGTAAGCAGGGAGAAACTGACTCTGAGATCACCTTACTCTGAATCACTGCAGAAGGCAACGCTAAATACTCAGAGTAAACACCACCACTAGCACCGATCCCCATGGTTTCTTGGTCCTCCTAGCCAGCACAATCTTTCAGCCTGAGTCCTGACTGATACCCTTTTACCTGTATATTTCTTTTGCTTTTTTAATCTCACGTACTTTTTTAACCTGGTATTATATGTGACATTCTGTTAACTTTTAAATTCTTTTGGAATAAGGTGAGAATATAAATAAAAACCAATACTTTCTGTGTGTGTATATATAAATTGTAAACATAAATGATATATTTATATAAGTATAAAACAGATTAACAAATTAATAACATAATAGCTTATTCACCAGTAGTGGACCTTCTCTGTCTCTGAGGTATATTAATGCACTTGTTCTCTACCTGCTTGTAATTTAGAAAAGCTAGGGAAATTTTGAATATATGGTTTCACAGTCCAGACCTACTAAATCAGTATCTGTCTGTCTGTCTATCTATCATCTGTCTTATCTCTGTGGATTTAATCTCTACAGGGGGTCAAATACCACTTGACTCCTTATGAGCAGTGATTGGAAAAGAATCATTGTGGAATTCCCTGGCGGTCCAGTGATAAGGACTTTGCACTTCCACTGCAGAGGGCACGGTTCCATCCCTGGTCAAGGGACTAAGATCCCTCAAGCCGTGCAGTGCAGCCAAAAAAAAGAAAAAGAAAAGAATCATTGTTTCTTGCTCACTTATTCACCTCCATCATTTATTTATTCATTATATGACAAATGATTTTTAAAAATTCAAGGGATATAGAAACAAAGTAAACACATTTCTTCTTCTTAAAGAATGCATTACTTGATAACTCTGAGTCTTCAGAAAACATAGCTGAATTAATGCCAGGGACCCTGTAAGAAAAATCCCTAAACTCATACCCTTGAAGGAATTCCTCCATACTTGGTGAACATGGTAGGGAATATTCCCATGGTTAATCTGCACTCTGGATTTTGCATGGCCCAAGACTTCATTTATAGTGTGAACCATCCTCTTTAATTAGCTCCATATTATTAAATAAGGAAAAATTGATTCCCGTTAAATAAACAAATGGTAGATATGAAAAAAATCCAGACTATAATCTTGTCTCCTAGATATCTTCATCTATGCCTGGAAGAAGTCATTTTATTTACGCATACTATTAGTGTATACTATTTCATGAGAAAATCAAGATTTTCCAGTTTGCTTCTAAGAAAAAGCAAATGGTCTTCACCATGTTTGTATTTTGTTTGAGGGTCATAAGTGCGAGTGGCAGGCGACTCAGATGAGGATGTGTTTACACGTATAAAGTAAATGCAAACTCGTTGTCAGAAACAAAGGTGAGTGACAAATTACAGTGCATGAGAGGAGGAGATCATTGAATCTTTTTGAAGTATACTTTGCTGGTTCTTCCCCTGGAATGATTCTTCACAATAGTGCACATTCTTACCCCTGTGCACCTGAGGAAGGCATGCATAGAAATGAAGAACACTCAGAGGAGCACAGTCAGCATATCATCTCTTTCACCACTGCCTTATTGCTTGAGGCAAAGGGAAGAGTAATTCATGTGTTATTTTCTGTCACAGCATTCCAGTCCTGCAGAAATACCTCCCCCTCCCCCTTAAAGATTCACATGGCCCTTCTCCCTCACAGCACTGGCTACCAGCTCCTTGTTTCGGTTGTATGGTGGGGATTAGGGAACACAGATTCATCAATAAATAAATGTTAAGAGCAAGAATAGGATGGATTAGTGCAAGACACTAACAATCCAAAGATATTACAAGCTATAACCCATCTCTGCGGACACATATAGTAGTCCTGTTGAAATAACTATCATTTTAGTTAAGAACAATAAATCTCTCCTAGTTTAAGTGATAGGTGGTGGGCAAAAAGAAAAAACAAATTGAGAAAACAGAATTCACATAATTTAGAAAGGAGAGAGTTGGCCAAATTCTAAAATTTAAAATAAAACCCACAATAATTGAACCCTAGTAGATAAAGTCCCTAAAACATCAACCCATCCCGGTGAGATGTCGCCACGTAATTTGGAATCTTAGAGTTTACTGGTTCAGGATATCAACTTTCAGTTTAGTCCTTCAAGAATTCCAGGTAAGCATGCTATCTTAGTAACGGAACAGAAGACTCAAGGATTGTATCTGTGGCCTCTGTAGTGTCATATAGGAGTATTTTTAGGAAGAATTCTTTGCATTTTATAGATCCACATTTTAAAGGCATGGCCATGAAAGGAGCAAGAGATTTTCTGATTTCCAGAAAACATCAATAACTCTGCCATTTTTGTAAACTTCCGTTCCATCAGACACTACGCTTCATTTTATTTTTTCTATTTTTAATTTTCAAGCCACTTTATTGAGTTATAATTGACAAAAAGTTGTTCATATTTAATGTATACAACTTAATGAGTTCAGCGATAAGATATACCCATGAAATCATCATCACATTCTATGCCATGAACATATCCATTCCCTCCGACTCTCTTCATTTATTATTAATGTTTTCTGCGATAAGAACAATTAACGTAAGATCCACCCTCTTAGCAAATTTTGAAGTATATGGTACAGTATGGTTAACGATAGGCCCTCATTCACATAGATCACACCTTTTAAACACTTACTGCATTAATATATTCACTTAACTTGTTTTGAGTTATTATACTGTGTTAAAATGTAATACAGTATAATATAATACAGTAGAGAAGACAGAAGTAAGCCTTTTTTTTTGAATTCTAAATTCACCATAAATCCAATTCCTAATCATTGCCTTCCTCCATCCCATCCCTAACTCAGCTGTACATTTAGTAGGGCACAAAGACACTACAGAGTGCTGGCTGGCCTCTCCGAATGGAACTCTCCTAAACTTCAGTTCTCCTCCTGCAAGTCCCACCGCCCCACGTCTCCCACCCAACCCCGCATCCAGTACAAATTATTGGTTATCTCCTCTGTCTCATCCCATTATTGTTAAAGTTTCTGTGGTCCCTTGCCTCTCTTCTTTTCTAATCTTCTAATATTCACCACTCTTGTTTTCTGACTGCCCTTTCTCTCTCTCTTCTTCACTTTTCTTCCTATAGTATTCATCCCCTCCTTCTCCCCACTTCACATCACTGCCCCCTCCTGCTTTTGTGCTAATGCTGTGTGGCTTTTGTAGCCAGCACCTGTTATTAGCAATGTGGTAATCTTTTTGTTTTTTTTCCTGTGTGGTCAGCATAGTGAGCAAAGACATCATCTTATCTTGTTTCTAGTATTTGGCTCAAGAACTGTTTTTGTCATAAGGTCTGGTCAGTGGCTTTAAAGTGTTTTCTTTCCTTATACTTCAACACACACACACACACACACACACACACACACACACACACACACACACACCCCTTCAATGAAGAGATACAATTGGAGAAGGATAGAGTGGAGAGAAAAAATAATGTACCGGAACAATATCTAGTATGAAGCAATGGAGAGACTAAGCAGTTAGATTACTCAATTATTAATTATTTCACCAAAAGAAAATCTCTCAGGAAGATCACAATTTACTTTTAAAAATTCTCACCCACTTGTGTGTAACTGCAGGCTGTTATATTGCCCTGGACGCACTAGTTGCCTGCATCTACTCTCCCGTGCATCCGTTTTCATAGGTCCAGTTATGGAGTCTTACTGGATAGATTTTCATTTCCTTTGTTTTCATGATTATCTGGGGATTTCCATTATAATGTTCGGTTCTGTAATTTTTCTCCAATAAGACTAGTAAACTATTAGATATTATATACATATATGTCTATGGATTGAGTGTGATGGATTCTTTTTAATGTTTTGTTTTGTCTTGAAAACAGTTATAGTATGACTCCTTAGAAGGCTCTTTTTAATATGCAAAAACATCTAATCTTCTTGGAAAGGCCCGTAGGAGCAAAGATAAATAGAAAGTTTGTACTGTAAAATGACAGGTAGATGTTTAGTAAAAAACAAACAAAATACCAGTTGGTGGAATGAATACCAGGTGGATCTCTGCTTGTATCATTTATAGTATATAGTCCACCAAGGCTCTTTATAATAGCTTAAAAGAAATATCTAAGCTGCTTTAGAAACATAATTGCCTGGAGAAGAATATCAGAATCAAGAGAAAAGTCTAAAAGAAGAGACTTCTGATCCTTTGAATTTTGAAATCTGACCCTGCTATTTATGTGATACCATTCTTTTGACTAAATGTAGCTATTTAGAATTCTTGTCTCTATTCAGAGGAAACCACAAAATAAATATTTACTTCTCTTTATATACTTTCTCCCCAATTTTTTTTTTTGGTACGCGGGCCTCTCACTGTGTGGCCTCTCCCGTTGCGGAGCACAGGCTCTGGATGTGCAGGCTCAGCGGCCATGGCTCACGGGCCCAGCCGCTCTGCAGCATGTGGGATCCTCCCGGACCGGGGCACGAACCCGTGTCCCTTGCATCAGCAGGCGGACTCTCAACCACTGCACCACCAGGGAAGCCCTCTTTATATACTTTTCACTTCGCAGACTCTTTGTTGTAAAATCAGTGCTTTCTAAACCTGACATTGGTATCACCTGGGGAGATCTTAAAAATACAGATTCCCAGGGTATACCCTAGCCCTAACTCTGAACCTTCAGGTGGGACCTGAAAATGTTTATTTTAACTTGTTGCCAGAGAGAATTCTTATGGAACCATTCAAACACCAATCTTAATGGTTTAGGAATTAATAAGTGGACCCTGAAGAAGACATGATGAAATGCTAGGAAGAAAAATCAGAATGGCTTCTCTGTCCATATACTACCACACACCCCCAACACACACACACACACACACACACACACACACACACACACACACACACAAGAACACATAAATATGTGTGATGGCTGTGTGTGCCTGAGGGGACAGTAACTGAGCTAACCCAGAATACCCATGTCTGATCAATTCCAGTTACAGAAATAGCCGTGTATAAATATCCTGTCCCAAACGTGTTTGACCTGCCAAAGTTCGGTTTACTTTTCCAGTTGAAGTCCTCAGAGGACACAGTGCTCTGGTGAGTTTGCTTTGCTTTCAGAGTCCCTGGACTTCAGGCTATATTAGGGTCCTTCTGTCCCTGGGACATTTCCAGGACCTGGCTCCTCCAACAGCATTTTCATCACCATCTGCTTACGTCTCATCTCCTCCTTTGGGCCATTCCGGAATCCTGGACTGAAAAGCACCCACCAGCTCAGGGATACAGACCCTGTTTGTTTGTAGACCTCACTGGAAAGCCATCTCTATTAACACATTGGTATGGATGCCAGGAATAGTGGGAGTGAGTGTTTTTAGTCTTTTCTAACCAGCTGAGTTATCTCATTCTTTTTCCCAAAGAAGATTTAAAAAAAAATAAACTGCTGTTTCATAACTTCAATTTGACCTTTGATTTGGTGTAAACAAGAAAGAAAGGTGAGCAGGAGAGCAATAAGTAGCAGTTAGCTTGGAGATTCTCCCCACTTTGGTTTTCATTTGTCAAGCACATTTTCCAAGAAGCTTTTAGGGGCCAGCCTGCCCAGTAGCCAGGGCTGTTGCCCCCTGTGTTGCCATTCCCTCCCAAACCTCACTGAGTTTTTGTCTCCAGACGATTTGTCCCCTCTGCTGAGGAGGGGGGTTAGAACCAACATTATTAATAGAAACATGTAGTTCAGAGTCACTTCTGTGTTTGCTTAGATGCAAGCATTTTTAACAGCAACTCAGTTTAACCCACGTGATGCTATGAGGCTAGGCAGCAAGGCAAGATGCCCAGGCAGAAGGCCGTTCCAGGTCGAACAGGCTGCCATCTACAGGCCAGTGAACAGGCAGGAGCCGGTCTGCCTCCAGCAGGGGGTTAGCCACGTGAACACTAGCTCACCAGGGCTGGCTCACAGCGCCCCTGCTGGCACTCCAAGGGGACAGGACCTTTTCTCACTTGGCCTAGCTGAAGGTAGACTGTTAGCTGGCACCCTCAAGGTGGGCCATATCACTGTGGACAGATCTGGCAACTGACCTTAGCTCTGATTTCTCATGTTAGACATACGGGAACATACTTAATTGTCTCTATAGTCAATTTTGGGCCCCCTAACTACAAAAGTAAATTTTGCATTCAATATTTATATATTATATACACAGACATGTACCCTAATTTATGGATTCTATATAATTAATAGCCATTATGCTATAATTTATCAGAGGGCTGGAGCTAAGACACAAGCTGTGGATTCTACTCATATCTTCTCATAACTGGGACCTGAGGGGACCCCTGTTCTTCATAGCAGCTCAGCTGACATGAAAAACAAAAGGTATTTATCTAGAATCAAAAATTTTAAACCTGTCTCTAAATGTTTCTGAATTTTCAGCTGAAAAAGGAAATGTTTAGTTGTACCTATGAGCTATTTGGTTGTACATAAATGGAAAGAAACCCAAGTCCCTGATAATTCTAAATTTACTTTAAAAATGTAGTTATATCAATGCAGTATGTATGTGTGGACACCAGTATTATTCCACTTCAAATTGTGTGTTCTGTGTATGAACCCAAACACACACCTTGGGTGTTTACCTTTCCTGCTTACCCAGGCGAAGGATCCCCCCACTTCTCAGTCCACTAAGTGTTTGAGTAATTCAGTAGTCCTCTCCTCGGGTTCTGTCAGCAATCAATAGGTTGAATTCTATCCGTCTCTCTAATGATCTCATGTGAAAGGCCACATAACACTTTCTCTTCCTTGACCCTCATCCTGGAAGTGATCCACACTTGGTAACTACTAGCACATCTTCCCACAGCATTTGTAATGCAGTGGGCCCAGCCGTGGACAAGCATTTAATTATAGACGACCATCTGTTAAATTTAAACTTCATCTGCCAGCAGGTTCTTGGCAGTCTGAGGAAAGCTTTTTCTAAAGGGAAATGGGAATTGCTCATTGAATGGCAGCAGGGGAAAGACCTTCTTGAATCCTTCCCATTTTGACACATTCAGGTCTTCTGAGTCAATGCTTGAAAATAACTTCAGTGTCACTTGACTTCACAACTCAAGGAGAGTTAAATGTGCCCCAGAAATTTTCATCCATCTGGTATGGATTATTCAGGCGTTTTTTGTTTGTTTGTTTGTTTTTCCATACTAGTTTAGGCTTCAAAGACAGTAAGCTAAACAAATGACCTAAGGGACAAGAACTGACCAAATGTGGGCATGATTTCCCATGTAATTTCTGACTGTAGTTTTATAGTTTGGAATCAACCTCATATTGTTAAATTAGAAAAAATACTAAAGTACACGACAAGGGGTTGACCATTCTTCTTTCTTAATGACACTTGGTAAGTCAATTCTTACCTACTTCCAGAATCTTTCAGTGGAGCTGCCATGCCACAGCTCATCTGGGAACAGCAGCCCAGGCCACTGTGTTTAGTGCTTTTCAGCCTCAAGATATAGCCAGAGGTAAGCTGTATCTTGACTGGATCAGAGGGGAACACCAAAGCCAGCAGCCCAAGGCTGTCCAGCATTTTATCATCTGGTTGATATAGAAGATGAACAACCCTAATCCTCTGTGTCCAAATTACCAGTCACTCTACTTCTTTTATTCTAAGGTGAACACCTCCTTTGTGGTATTTTACATACCTGGAATCAGGATGTCATACAGTCTCTGTGTGTATTTATTGTAATTATATTTCCTTCTCCTACTAGGTCGTATTAAAATGATGGTACATTATATAATCAGTAATGTTTTTGAACCATGGTGATGTAGTAACTAGAAGTGGGAACTGAAGCTTCAAGGACATGAGAAATTCTTTGAGATAGTCAGGACCACAGTGGAGAGTAGGCCAAAATATCAGTGAGAAGAAGGTATGAGTAGGTAAAGGAAGCTGGCCAGTGTAGAAAAAAAAAAAAGAGGAAATGAACATGCAGAGGGACACTGGCCACATGGGCCTTAGAGGGAACAGAGGCAATAATAACAGGTTTCCGAGTCCTCACAACAGTTCTTAGCCTTGAAGTTCCTCCAGTAGATTTTTGAAACAAAGACCCCTAGGAGAACAGGGGAGAAGGTAAACTTAACTAAGTCTCTTTTGCTTCTTAGCAAGATTCTGAGATTCATATTCTCAAAAGATTTGGGGGATCTTTGAGAATGATAGACTCCTATGCCCAGCCTCGTCTCTCATTACAGAAAACAATTGAATGCTGGTGGTTCTCTGGGTATTCTGATTGATAAAAAGAGCATAAAGTTGAAGTTCACAGCTGGATTCAATCCCAGTGAAGAAACAAAGACTGAACTTGAAAGAATGGTCCCCTCTGCAATGGTTGGCCAATGATAGGTTGGAAAATGAACTTTCAGGTATGTCAGCATGTATGATGACAGAATCTTTTGGCCCAGATGAGCTCTGTGATTGATAGTTGATGGAACTCTGAGGCTAACTCAGTGAGGTAATTCAAGCTGAATCACACGTGGGTGTTCACAAGTTTCTCTAGACAGTGGCCTCGATTGACTTTCTCCGATTACTCTATTGCAGCACCATGTTAATTGCATTACAACACTTACCACAATTTGTTCTTATCTTATTTGTCTGCTTGGATATCGTCCCTCTCATTAAAATATCTGTCTCGTTCACTGCTGTATTTTCAGCATTGAGTTGCACATTATAGGTACTTAATATATATTTGTTAGATGTGGAAATGATAGGAAAGGTAAGTGTAACTGGTATATTGAACATCGATAGAGAGCAAGTCGAGACCAATTTTATGGATTAATATAGGTAAAGCTTTTTAAACATAGTGACCACTGCGTTGAGTGACTAAATAATAATGACCATTATTATTTCTCATTATTGCCTATTCCAACTACTCTCTCAACTTGTTCTCCCCACCCTGGATGAAACCTTGGACAGGTTTCTTAGATTTTCTGGTAACTCCTGTTTTGGCAGATGTCCAAGTCTGTCTTTGTCATTGGTGTGTGTGTGTATTTTATAAAGACCCCACCTCATCCCTCTAACCACAGTTCCCTTGATTCAAGCAATGCCTCCTGCAGTGGTTATTTGTAAGCTGCTCTCCATTCCTGGTTTTTGACCAGTCCCTCCTCTGTTGGGTGTCTTCACTATCCGGGAAAACTGCTTGGCCTCACTCTCTCTCTGTGACCGCATTCGTCTCCTCTTCTCAAGAGTCCACATCTGACACATATCAAACTAGGAGGACAGCCTCTTCCCATGGCAACCACTTCTCCTGCTACCATGCAAGGCTAGCCATGGCCCCCAGCTCTCCCATTTAGATTTTCCCAAGTAGGAGTTGGATGCAGTTCCTATGTTCTCAAACTCCAAGGGATACATGTCGAGTTCTACACGTGGTTCTCTTCAAGTTTCTCTTCAGTTGACTTGAGATAAGGGGAAGAACTCTCCTGCCCTTCCCCACAGGAGGGGATGGACATCACAGCATACTGGAAATCTTCCCATGACATTCTTCTCTACCAACTGCTTCAACTTCTCGTGTAGGTAAGAGGTAGTTGATAGGCAGATGTTGGCAGGACTGTTTTTAGAACCTCTTAGCTTGCTCTGCATAGATAGTCAAGTACCTGGCACTTCTTTGATCATTCTTGGCCTTTGTATCACATAAAAAGCTGGGAAACCAAGAATCCCAGTTTGACATCCTGTTACATGAATATAGATAAAAGTGGTAACTCCTATAAAGTCTTGTTACACAGCAATCTGCAGTCAGACTGATCCTCATTAATAAGGGATTATCAAAGCCTTAATTGGTAAATTCTAAACTGTTGTCTATTCCAAGTCCTAAACCTAGGGAGGGTTATGATTTAAAAGGGATGGAAAGCTAAGGTACAGTAGAATTTGAGGATTTCTTTGCAACTGAGATTAGTAGAAGTCAACCAAATTTAAAGGATGAGATATACACTCCTGGTTTGTAAACACATGGCTGATGGAAACATGAAAAATCTAATTTAAATTTCATGAACAAAAACTGCTATAAGTTATTGATGGTGGCCATTCATATTATATAATTCTTTGCTCTTAGGCCTTTTACCAATAATTCTTCTAAAAGCTTGGCCAAACAACTACATTTTTCTATTAAGAGATATATAGAGAGATAACGCTAACTTGGTAACACTTTTTCCTTATAAATTAATAAATTGAAAATGTGGCTTTTTATACTGAAGTTCCTAGATTTGATCAACACCTATCAAACTTGAGTATAAGATAAGTTGACTCTGGCGTAGCCTAAAGAATATAGAGAATTTTGTAGGGATGTCTGATCATGACTTGGAATTGTTGGGTCTGAATTGAGTTTTGGCTTACTTTGCCTGAAGGTACCTGCAAGAAACTTTGAGCACAGATACTTGAGAGGTCAGTGGGAGAGGTATAAACTGGTACCTCATAGTGTTTTGGCAATGGTTTTTGAACATCCTAGCAAGGGTTGGATAAACACTGTCAAGTGGGCCATTTTAAGGGCTAAAAGAATGCAGGGTTCTGTTGGTGCTTTAAGCAATGGGAAATAGCCCCCAGGGCTAGACAGCTTTCTTCGGTAGGTTGTAAATGGTATATAGAGTGAGAGCTCATGGATACAGCAGTTGCCCAGATGAGGTGGGAGATCATGAGCAGAGGCCCAGGGAGAACAGCAGCATGTAAAGGGCCTGCTTGAACACATGTGAGGCTTCCATGGGGAAACCCAGAAATACCTTGGGGGGACTTTTCAAGGGACCAAGTTCTTACAGTTCTATGAGTGAAGGCAACAAGCCTGCAGAATTTGAGTCATAATGTCAGTGTAAATTATTTTTGCCCACAGTTTGGTTGCATGAAGTTCTGGACCCATGGCACCAGACCCAACATAGTGGTGGTCAACTACTTCGTGCGTTCCTGCTAGAAAAATCCATTGCCCTTGCTCTGATCTTAGCAAGGTCAAGCCTGAAGAAAAATTGTATTATCTTTTTCAACCTATGTCCCATTTTTGAAAATCCTAGCTAAAGCCATTATCCGATAATTAATATTTATACTTTAATAGAAGAGACAAAAGAAAAAAGCCCTCAAAGATCTAGAGCTGTAACAGTGGAATGACACCATTTGTCCTGAGTGCCTCTCCTGAGAGGCCAACATAAAAGAAACTCCCTATTATGGGAGCCAGGAGCAAGGAGGAAGGTTGGACGTAAGTCCAGGGCTCTCTCTGGAATAAGTGAAATAGACTTCAGTAAGTTCCCAACATCGAGGTGCTAAAAGCCACAAAATGAGTCATGCATTCATATATCATCAAAGGTAAACTATCACCAAATGAATCAAAATTCTTAAGCCACTGAGGTAAAAGAACAGTTTCTGAGCTAACACTCTGTCTAGGCAAGCGTTTGAGTTTTCTCTTGGATGGGTTCCACTCTCATCAGCCTGCTTTAGTTGGCAGACTACACAGCTGTTGTCAGAGAGTGGCACAGGAAGGGAGATGCTGAGATTCCTTCTTCCAGTTTGATTGGTATGAGTGGCAAATAGTAAGCAACAAACATCTCACTGACTCCTTTCCTCTGATGGCTTCCTGATGGCCTGAAGCCAGCGGATGATGTGGGCATTGGCTGTTCATTCTGAGAGAGCCTTGCCCTGACAGGTCTGCTAAATTCTTCTGCAGCCAGGCTTTCCAAAGATACTCTTTATTGTGTGTGTGTGTGTGTGTGTGTGTGTGTGTGTGTGTGTGTGTGTGTGTGTATCTATTGAGGTATAATTTATATACTGTACAATTCATCTGTTTACAATTTAATGTTTTTTACAACAGTATATTCACAGAGCTGTGCAACTATTACCACAACTTTAGAACATTTTCGTCACCCCAGAAGGAAACCCCATACCTATTACCAGTCACTTTTCCTTTCCCTTGAACCCTTCCAGCTCCTGGTAACCACTAATCTACTTTCTGTCCTTATGCATTTACCTATTGCAGACATTTCATAAGAATCATACAACATGTGATATCACACAATATGTGGTATAATTTGTGACTTGCTTCTTTCAGTATCATAATGTTTTCGGGGTTTATCAATGTATGTATCAGTACTTTATTCTCTTTTTTGAATAAATAATATTCCAGTCTATGAATATACCACATTTTATTTATCCATTCATCAATTGATAGACATTTGGATTATTTCCACTTTTTGGATACTATAAATAATGCTGACATTAGCACTTGTTTACAAGTTTTTATGTGGACGTACGTTTTCATTTCTCTTGGTATTCCGAGGAGTGGAATTGTTAGGTTGTATGGTAACTCAACATTTACTCTTTTGAAGAACTGCCAGACCATTTTCCAAAGCAGCTGCAGCATTTTACATCTCTCAGCAGTATATCAGAGTTATAATTTCTTCACATTATCACTAACACTTGTTATCTTTTTTTTCTTTGCATTTTTTTTAAACATCTTTATTGGAATAAAATTGCTTTACAATGGTGTGTTAGTTTCTGCTTTATAACAAAGTGAATCAGCTATACATATGCATATATCCCTATATCTCTTCCCTCTTGCGTCTCCCTCCCTCCCACCCTATCCCACCCCTCTAGGTGGTCAGAAAGCACCGAACTGATCTCCCTGTGCTATGCGGCTGCTTCCCACTAGCTACGTATTTTACATTTGGTAGTGTATATATGTCCATGCCACTCTCTCACTTCGTCCCAGGTTACCCTTCCCCCGCCCCGTGTCCTCAAGTCCATCCTCTACATCTGCATCTTTATTCCTGTCCTGCCCCTAGGTTCCTAATAACCTTTTTTTTTTTTTTTTAGATTTCATATATATATGTTAGCATACAGTATTTGTTTTTCTCTTCCTGACTTCACTCTGTATGAAAGACTCTAGGTCCAACCACCTCACTACAAATAACTCAATTTCATTTCTTTTTATGGCTCAGTAATATTCCATTGTATATATGGCCCACACCTTCTTTATCCATTCATCTGTCGATGGACACTTAGATTGCTTCCTTGTCCTGGCTATTGTAAATAGAGCTGCAATGAACATTGTGGTTCATGACTCTTTTTGAATTATGGTTTTCTCAGGGTATATGCCCAGTAGTGAGATTGCTGGGTCACATGGTAGTTCTATTTTTAGTTTTTTAAGGACCCTCCATACTGTTCTCCATAGTGGCTGTATAAATTTACATTCCCACCAATAGTGCAAGAGGGTTCCCTTTTCTCCACACCCTCTCCAGCATTTATTGTTTGTAGATTTCTTGATGATGGCCATTCTGATGGCCAGTTTTGCTTTGCACTTCTCTAATGATTTGTGATGTTGAGCATTCTTTCATGTGTTTGTTGGCAGTCTGTATATCTTCTTCGGAGAAATGTCTGTTTCGGTCTTCTGCCCATTTATGTATTGGGTTGTTTGTTTTTTGGATATTGAGCTGCATGAGCTTCTTGTAAATTTTGGAGATTAATCCTTTGTCAGTTGCTTCATTTGCAAATATTTTCTCCCATTCTGACGGTTGTCTTTTCATCTTGTTTATGGTTTCCTTTGCTGTGGAAAAGCTTTTAAGTTTCATTAGGTCCCATTTGTTTATTTTTATTTCCATTTCTCTAGGAGATGGGTCAAAAACGATCTTGCCGTGATTTATGTCATAGAGTGTTCTGCCTATGTTTTCCTCTAAAAGTTTTATAGAGTTTGACCTTACGTTTAGGTCTTTAATCCATTTGGAGTTTATTTTTGTGTATGGTGTTAGGGAGTGTTCTAATTTCATTCTTTTCAATGTACCTGTCCAGTTTCCCCAGCACCACTTATTGAAAAGACTGTCTTTTCTTCATTGAATATTCTTGCCTCCTTTATCAAAGATAAGGTAACCATATGTGCATGGGTTTATCTCTGGGCTGTCTATCCCGTTCCACTGATCTATAATTATGTTTTTGGGCCACTACCATACTGTCTTGATTACTGTAGCTTTGTAGTATAGTCTGAAGTCCAGGAGCCTGATTCCTCCAGCTCCGTTTTTCTTTCTCAAGATTGCTTTGGCTATTGGGGGTCTTTTGTGTTCCATACAAATTGTGAAATTTATTGTTCCAGTTCTGTGAAAAATGCCATTGGTAGTTTGATAGGGATTGCATTGAATCTGTAGATTGCTTTGGGTAGTATAGTCATTTTTACAATGTTGATTCTTCCAATCCAAGAACATGGTATAACTCTCCATCAGTTTGTATCTTCTTTAATTTCTTTCATCAGTGTCTTATAGTTTTCTGCATACAGGTCTTTTGTTTCCTTAGGTAGGTTTATTCCTAGGTATTTTATTCTTTTTCTTGCAATGATAAATGGGAGTGTTTCCTTAATTTTGCTTTCAGATTTTTCATCATTAGTGTATAGAATTGCAAGAGATTTCTGTGCATTAATTTTGTATCCTGCTACTTTACCAAATTCATTGATTAGCTCTAGTAGTTTTCTGGTAGCATCTTTAGCATTCTCTATGTATAGTATCATGTCACCTGTAAACAGTGACAGCTTTACTTCTTCTTTTCTGATTTGGATTCATTTTATTTCTTTTTCTTCTCTGATTGCTATGGCTAAAATTTCCAAGACTATGTTGAATAATAATGGTGAGAGTGGACAACCTTCTTTTGTTCCTGATCTTAGAGAAAATGGTTTCAGTTTTTCACCATTGAGAATGATGTTGGCTGTGGGTTTGTCATATATGGCCTTTATTATGTTGAGGTAAGTTCCCTCTATGCCTACTTTCTGGAGGGTTTTTATCATAAATGGGTGTTGAATTTTGTCGAAAGCTTTCTCTGAATCTACTGAGATGATCATATGGTTTTTCTCCTTCAATTTGTTAATATGGTATATCACATTGATTGAGTTGCATATATTGAAGAATCCTTGCATTCTTAGGATAAACCCCACTTGATAATGGTGTATGATCCTTTTAATGTGCTGTTGGATTCTGTTTGCTAGTATTTTGTTGAGGATTTTTGCATCTATGTTCATCAGTGATATTCACCTGTAGTTTTCTTTCTTTATGACATCTTCGTCTGCCTTTGGTATCACGGTGATGGTGGACTCATAGAATGAGTTTGGGAATGTTCCTCCCTCTGCTATATTTTGGAAGAGTTTGAGAAGAATAGGTGTTTACTCTTCTCTAAATGTTTGATAGAATTTGCCTGTGAAGCCATCTCATCCTGGGCTTTTGTTTGTTGGAGGATTTTTAATCACAGTCTCAATGTAATTCCTTGTGAATGGTCTGTTTATATATTCTATTTCTTCCTGGTTCAGTCTTGGAAGGTTGTGCTTTTCTAAGTATTTGTCCATTTCTTCCAGGTTGTCCATTTTATTGGCATAGAGTTGCTTGTAGTAATCTCTCATGATCCTTTGTATTTCTGCAGTGTCAGTTGTTGCTTCTCCTTTTTCATTTCTAATTCTATTGATTTGAGTCTTCTCCCTTTTTTTCTTGATGAGTCTGGTTAATGGTTTATCAATTTTGTTCATCTTCTCAAAGAACGAGCTTTAGGTTTTATTGATCTCCGCTATTGTTTCCTTCATTTCTTTTTGATCTGATCTTTATGATTTCTTTCCTCCTGCTAATTTTGGTTTTTTTTTTTCTTCTTTCTCTAATTGCTTTAGGTGTAATGTTAGGTTGTTTTCTTCAGATGTTTCTTGTTTCTTGAGGTAGGATTGTATTGCTATAAACTTCCCTCTTAGAACTGCTTTTGTTGCATCCCATAGGATTTGGGTCACTGTGTTTTCATTGTCATTTGTTTCTAGGTATTTTTTGAATTCCTCTTTGATTTCTTCAGTGATCTCTTGGTTATTAAATAGTGCATTGTTTAGCCTCCATGTGTTTGTATTTTTTTACAGATTTTTTCCTGTAATTGATATCTAGTCTCATAGCATTGTGGTCAGAAAAGATATTTGATATGATTTCAATTTTCTTAAATTTACCAAGGCTTGATTTGTGACCCAAGATATGATCTATCCTGGAGAATGTTCCATGAGCACTTGAGAAGAAAGTTTATTCTGTCATTTTTGGATGGAATGTCCTATAAATATCAATTAAGTCCATCTTGTTTAATGTATCATTTAAAGCTTGTATTTCCTTATTTATTTTCATTTTGGATGATCTGTCCATTGGTGAAAGTGGGGTGTTAAAGTCTCCCACTATGATTGTGTTATTGTCAATTTCACTTTTTATGGCTGTTAGCATTTGCCCACTGTATTGAGGTGCTCCTATGTTGGGTGCATAAATATTTACAATTGTTATATCTTCTTCTTGGATTGATCCCTTGATCATTATGTAGTCTCCTCTTTGTCTCTTGTAACAGTCTTTATTTTAAGGTCTATTTTGTCTGATATGAGTATTGCTACTCATGTTTTGCTACATATGTTTTTCCATCCCCTCACTTTCAGTCTGTACGTGTCCCTAGGTCTGAAGTGGGTCTCTTGTAGACAGCATATATACGGGTCTTTTTTTTGTATCCATTCAGCCATTCTATGTCTTTTGGTTGGAGCATTTAATCCATTTACATTTAAGGTAATTATCTATATGTATGTTCCTATTACCATGTTCATAATTGTTTTGGGTTTGTTATTGTAGCTCTTTTCCTTCTCTTGTGTTTCCTGCCTAGAAAAGTTCCTTTAGCATTTGTTGTAAAGCTGGTTTGGTGGTGCTGAATTCTCTTAGCTTTTGCTTGCTGTAAAGATTTTAATTTCTCCGACAAATCTGAATGAGATCCTTCCTGGGTAGAGTAATCTTGGTTGTAGGTTTTTCCCTTTCATCACTTTAAATATGTCCTGCCACTCCCTTCTTGCTTGCAGAGTTTCTGCTGAAATATCAGCTGTTATCCTTTGTGGGGATTCCCTTGTATGTTATTTGTTGTTTTTCCCTTGCTGCCTTTAATATTTTTTCTTTGTGTTTAATTCTTGATAGTTTGACTAATATGTGTCTTGCCATATTTCTCCTTAGATTTTTCCAGTATGGGACTCTCTGTGCTTCCTGGACTTGATTGACTATTTCCTTTCCCATATTAGGGAAATTTTCGACTATAATCTCTTCAAATATTTTCTCAATCCCTTTCTTTTTCTCTTCTTCTTCTGGGACCCCTATATTTCGAATGTTGGTGCGTTTAATGTTGCCCCAGAGATCTCTGAGACTGTCCTCAATCCTCCGTTCTTTTCATTCTTTTTTCTTTATTCTGCTTTGCAGTAGTTATTTCCACTACTTTACTTTTTAGGTCACTTATCTATTCTTCTGTCTCAGTTATTCTGCTGTTGTTTCCTTCTACAGAATTTTAAATTTCATTTATTGTGTTGTTCATCACTGTTTGTTTGCTCTTTAGTTCTTCTAGGTCCGTGTTAAATGTTTCTTGTATTTTCTCCATTCTATTTCCAAGATTTTGGATCATCTTTACTGTCATTACTGTGAATTATTTTTCAGGTAGACTGCCTATTTCCTCTTCATTTGTTTGGTCTGGTGGGTTTTTACCTTGCTCCTCCATCTGCTGTATGTTTCTCTGTGTTCTCATTTTGCTTTACTTACTGCGTTTGGGGTCTCCTTTTCACAGGCTGCATGTTCGTAGTTCCCATTGTTTTTTGGTTCGTTTGTTTTTAATTTATTTATTTTATTTATTTATTTTTGGCTGTTTTGGGTCTTCACTGCTGCACACGGGCTTTCTCTAGTTGCAGTGAGTGGGAGCTACTCTTCATTGCAGTGCACAGGCTTCTCATTGTGGTGGCTTCTCATTGAGGTCGCTTCTCATTGCGGAGCACAGGCCCTAGGCGTGCGGGCTTCAGTAGTTGCGGCATGCAGGCTCATTAGTTGTGGCTCATGGTCTCTGGAGCACAGGCTCAGTAGTTGTGGCACACGGGCTTTGTTGCTCCGCGGCATGTGGGATCTTCCCCGACCAGGGCTTGAACCCGTGTCCCCTGCATTGGCAGGTGGATTCTTAACCACTGTGCCACCAGGAAAGCCCGTTCCCATTGTTTTTGGTGTCTGCCCCAGTGGCTAAGGTTGGTTCAGTGGGTTGTGTAGGCTTCCTGGAAGGGGACTAGTGCCTGTGTTCTGGCGAATGAGGCTGGATCTTGTCTTTCTGGTGGGCAGGACCGCGTCCGGTGGTGTGTTTTGTGGTGTCTGTGACCTTATTATGATTTTAGGCAGCCTCTCTGCTAATGGGTGGGGTTGTATTCCTGTCTTGCTAGTTGTCTGGCAAAGGTTGTGCGGCACTGTAGCTTGCTGGTCATTGAGTGCAGGTGGGTCTTAACGTTGAGATGGAGATCTCTGGGAGAGCTTTTGCTGTTTGGTATTACGTGGAGCCAAAAGGTCTCTGGTGGACCGATGTCCTGAACTTGGCTCTCCCCCCTCAGAGGCACAGGCCTGACACCCAGCTGGAACACCAAGACCCTGTCAGCCTCACAGCTCAGAAGGAAAGGGAGAAAAAGGGAAAGAAACAAAGAAAAAAGTAAAATGAAATAAAATGAATTTGTGAGAATAAAAAATAATTATTAAAAAGTGAAAAAAATTAGAAGTAATTAAGAAAAAAGAAAGAGAGAGCAACCAAACCGAAAAACAAATCCACCAATGATAAGTGCTGAAAACTATACTAGAAAAAAAAAAACAACAAAAAAACCCAGCCTGACAGAACCCCAGGGCAAATGGTTAAAGCAAAGCTATACAGACAAAATCACACAAGGAAGCATACACATACACACTCACAAAAAGAGAAAAAGAAAAAAAAATCTATATATCGTTGCTTCCAACGTCCACCGCTTCAATTTTGGGATGATTCGTTGTCTATTCAGGTATTCCACAGATGCGAGGTACATCAAGTTAACTGTGGAGATTTCATCCGCTGCTCCTGAGGCTGCTGGGAGAGATTTACCTTTCTCTTCTTTGTTCACACAGCTCCTGGGGTTCAGCTTTGGATTTGGCCCCGTCTTTGCGTGTAAGTCACCTGAGCGCTTCTGTTCTTCGCCCAGACAGGACGGGGTTAAGGGAGCAGCTGATTCAGGGGCTCTGGCTCACTCAGGCTGGGGGGAGGGAGGGGTACGGATACACGGCGACCCTGCGGCGGCAGAGGCCAGCGTGACGTTGCACCAGCTTGAGGCGCACTGTGCATTCTCCCCCGCGGGAAGCTGTCCCTGGATCCCGGGACCCTGGCAGTGACGGGCTGCACAGGCTCCCGGGAGGGGAGGCGTGGAGAGTGACCTGTGCTTGCACACAGGCTTCTCGGTGGCGGCAGCAGCAGCCTTAGCGTTTCATGCCCGTCTCTGGTGTCGGCGCTGATAGCCGCGGCTCACGCCCGTCTCTGGAGCCTGTTTAGATGGTGCTCTGAATCCCGTCTCCTCGCGCACCCTGAAACAGTGGTCTCTTGCCTCTTCCTCAGCTCCAGACTTTTTCCCGGACTCCCTCCTGGCTAGCTGTTGTGCACTAGCCCCCTTCAGGCTGTGTTCACACAGCCAACCCCAGTGCTCTCCCTGGGATCCGACTGAAGCCGGAGCTCAGCTCCCAGCCCCTGCCTGCCCCGGCGGGTGAGCAGACAAGCCTCTTGGGCTGGTGAGTGCTGGTCGGCTCCGATCCTCCATGCGGGAATCTCTCTGCTTTGCCCTCCGCACCCCTGTTGCTGTGATCTCCTCTGTGGCTCTGAAGCTTCCACATCCCCAACCCCACCCCCGCCTCCGCCACCTGCAGTCTCCGCCCGCCCGCGAAGGGGCTTCCTAGTGTGTGGAAACCTTTCCTCCTTCACAGCTCCCTCCCACTGGTGCAGGTCCCATCCCTATGTTTTTGTCTCTGTTTTTTCTTTTTTCTTTTGCCCTACCCAGGTACATGGGGAGTTTCTTGCCTTTTGGGAGGTCTGAGGTCTTCTGCCAGGGTTCAGTAGGTGTTCTGTAGGAGTTGTTCCACATTTAGATGTATTTCCGATGTATCTGTGGGGAGGAAGGTGATCTCCTCCGCCATCTTGAAGGTCTCTCCCTCTATCTTTTTTTATTATAATCATTCTAGTGTGTGTGAAGCGGTATCTCATTGTGGTTTTTATTTGCATTTCTCCAATGGCTAATGATGTTAAGCATCTTTTTATTGGCTTTTTGGCCATTTGCATTTCTTTGGAAAATGTCTCTTTAGATCCTTTTAAAGATACTCTTAAGTCCCTGAAAATTCTAATGCTGAGTTTAGACTCTGTGCCTGGCCACAGCACAGCAGCATCATGAAATGCATACCAGTAACAGGACCTGTGAATGATCAGAGCCTCCAGCACAGCTGAAATGAGATGAACGGGAGAATGTGCTCATGGACAAAATATCAGAGCCTGAAGAATAGCGTCTAGAACACTGTGATGGTAAGCATTATGCCTCTAACTAGGCTGCAGACCTTAATTATTCAATCAAACACTAACCTAGGTGTAATTAACATCTACAGTCGTTTCAAGGAGATGTAAAGGAGATTACCTTAGAGAAATTTCATTTATAGGTTCAATTTGTTTGTGAATTGAAGATTGCTCTCTGAAGTTTTTTCAAAGCGCATCATGAAATGCATACCAGTGGGCATGATTTAATCAATTGAAAGGCTTTAAGAACAGAACTGAGGTTCCCTTGAAGAAGAAATTCCTCCCAGGGAACTGCAGGTTTGACTCACAAAGAGCTTCAATCTGCCCTTCCTGACAGCCTACCCTAGGGATTTTGGATTTGCCTAGGCAGCAAGTTAAAGGGAAAGCCACAGTTATGTAACATATATATATGATCGTTACAAACACCAAGGAGTTTCTGACATTTCTAAAAGGGCTTCTTTTCCTGCATGGTACAGAAGATATAGGAAATGTGAGTGATGGAAAACTGTTCTCTGAAAGCAGGTCTAACTCTAGGAAAAATTGTGAATTTGGTTACACCTCCCTTTCATGGCCTCACCTCCCAGATCACAGGTCTTCTTCTACCAGATTCCTATGCCTCTTATTTTCTAACTCTTGACAGCAGCAGTAATTCTCAACTGGGAACATTTTTACCCCACAGGAGACATTTGGTCACATTTGGAGGTATTTGTGGTTATAACAAGTGAGTGGGGTGCTAGTAGTATCAAGTGGGTAGAGGCCAGGGATGCTGCTGAACACTACAATTTTCAGGAAAGCCCCCATGACAAAATGGCATTAGTGCCAAGGCTGAGAAACCTTGTTCTACAGGCTCACTAAATGTCTCCTGGTCCATAATCTACCTAGGAATTTACCTAGGAATCTTTGATGCTTCCAAGGGATATCTGCACTTTAAAAAAGACCTCAGAGAGCAATCTTCAAGTCACAAACAAATTGAACCTATAAATGAAATTTCAAATCTTCTCAAGGGAGATTATTGGTTTGGAAGAGAATCTATCTACTGTTTCAAAGACTAGACCAGGTAGTAGGTCTGCCTAGAGAGAAACTGATTCCCTGACCCTATGAACGGTGCTGTACAAAGACCCAAATAATATCTAAATGCCTTCCTTAGGAGGGAAGCCCTTGTTATTAACGATTGCAAGTGGTCTGCTGTGTCCACATTTATTTATGATAGAATCTCAGAGTAGGAAGTGATTGTAGAGGTTGTCAAATATAACTGCCAATTTATTTGAATACCATATCATATCACATCTTATAGATGATATCATATCATAATATAAGGCCTATGTTATTCTTTTCAGGTGTTGCTCAGCCTCAGTTCCAGGGCTGGACCACTCACTACCTTCTGAAACAACTTGCCTCTCATCTTCCTAAAAACAACTCTTTGCTAGAAATTCTTCCTAACATTGAGATGAAGTCTTCTTCAATTATGTTAAACCCATAGCTCCTAACTAAGCATCATAAATTCTGAATGTGTAATTGTGTACCTCCTATTACAGGGAGATTCAAAAGGATTCTGTGACTCCACAAATTTTAAGAGTTAAAATTTACTCACAATTGCTGTCTCATATGAGAGGTGTTTCAGAACAGTTCTTTTTAATATTGAGGCTTACTGAACAAGGTGGGGTGTGATGGTAGATGGGGTTGAAACGCTACGTATAATCAGGCCAGGCAGCAATAGAGGATGACACAGGCTGGGTGACTACTGGCTGGTTCCTAATTAGGTCCTCATTAATCCTTTGATATCTTCAAAATCTTGCTGCAGATATCCTGCCTTGAGCAAAGTATGGAGCATCCTTAAATTTTTATCCCACCTGGCTTTGAAAGGAAAGCCTTTTAGGGGCGGTGCGGGGGATGTTTCTGATCCCCTTACGCTTACCTCATCAAAGTGTGTTTCGCTCTGCCTATTTGATGTCTGAGAGGCCTCATCAGGAGCTCATTTTATTAGCCCTGTTAAAAGAGTTTCTTTCCTATAGAAACAGGAAGTTACATTTTACAGTGTGTATGCCCCTAAGGTCTACAGAATCTAGACACATTTGGAGTTCTAGTCTCCAGGTCTCCAAATGCAGACAAAACTCTTCCCTAAGAGGCTCCCCAGTGCTCTGGGGAAATCAGTTCACGCCTGAGGTCGGGCCTCTTGGCATGCCCACTTTATAGGCTCTGCTTTTCATGCAATCAGGAGAGTGATTCCACTTTGGCATTTATAATCTATGCTTTTGGTAACCTTGAATTCTCTGTCCCCTTTTAAAGGGCTCTAAAAAAAGATTGCAGTCTTGTAGGTCATTGGACCTAGTCAATAGCTTCCTGGCTCCTTCTTCAGAAAGGAGAAATGTTGGGAAACCAAAGTCATTGAAGTATTCATGCCTTTCCACTTCTAAAATGGGAAAAATGAGCACTAGGCAACTTTTCAGGATCTAGGATCAAAGTGGTCAGTAGCACCGTGGATTCTTCTTTATTCTGCTTTTTTAGATCTGGTTGCTAGATCTTCACGTCCCCCTAGGAACCTAAAAGGGGCTGGGTCATCCTAAGCATTCCCCTACATCCCCATCCACCTCTTGGACCTTTTCCCTAGGATCTTTCTTGTGGAGTTTCCTCATCTTATCCATAGCTCCACTCCCTAGCACATAGTTCTTAGCTGAATTGTGTAAAAAGAAATATTTCCTTTCAGAAGATGTGGGAGGGGTGAACTTTTCCCCCTCATACTTGATGGAAATAAAAAGAAATTCTAAATTTCATAGTGTAATTTTCAAAGAGTGTTAGCAAATAGGAAATGTCCTACAATGGCAGAAACATGACTGTTGTAGACAGTAGTGAAGCCAGGGATCAAAGTGATTATTTCTAGAGCAGCTTTCTGCTCAAAGTCTAAAATTCAGTTTCCAAGCTTGTCTCTCTTCGGCTCCTGTGTAGGCTGTACATCTTTGATATTGTCCTAGGAATTTGTATTACAGGAGGCAGGAAAGAAAAGGGTGGTACTGATTAGAGCATTGTTTCTTAACCTTAGTCAAACCTTGATGTTACCACACTAGGGGAGAGGAAAATAAACTCCCGACCGAAGCAGCACTTCAACATTGGAAAGGAAAAGCACTAAAGTTGATCCTTCCACCTTGACTCATCCTGTGTCCCACATACTTGCTTCATTTCCTGGCAGAGCATAAAATTGTCTTGCACTGGAATCTTGCATCTGAGTAAGTCAGAGTTCTCTGCATAAACAAGCTTCCCAAGTCTTATTCTGTACCTTCACAGAGTATGATTATTTATGAGCCAATCGGGTAACACTTTTTTTATCTTCAACCAACAAAAATGACTTCATCTACATAAGGTGGTCAATATATTCAATTCCAATTTTGCATGCCTTCTCCAATTTTTCTTTCCCAAATGTATTTGTCTTCCATTACAAAATGTATCCAAGAGTAAAACTGATTTTTTAAAACATTTTCCTCCCTGAGCTTATGAATTTATAGAAACTTTATGTGTCCATTTGTGTCTGGGAGTTTCCTTCCTATCTTCACTACCATTTTAGCAGAATCTTTACCTATGCAGGGTCTGAAAAACGGCAAGTCCTGAAAATGTATTTGTTGAATGAATACACATCATCATATGATGTTTTAAAGCAACAAGGAGCTGGCATTGTAGGAGATACTTATTTGTCTCGGGTAATTGCTTGTATGAATCATCTTAGCAAACATTTATTACATGTCCCTTATGTTTCCAGAGAAGAAAAATAAACAGAAACTAAAGGTTTATGTACTTATAACTTTTTTTTTTTTTAGAGCTATTTTTCTACATTCTCCCCTCGCGAATTTAAGTCCCTGTTTCTTTGGACCACATGATGTTCTGACTTTCTTCTAATGAAAACAATAACAGCAGCCAGATATTTGTAGTCTGATCTGTCCTTTTTGATGCCTACACTGAATTTCTCCCACCAATCCCAGTGATTAAAAATAATCAGAACCCAAGGTATTGGCAACAACCTGGGCTTTGCTAGCCATTGACCTTTCTCCCACATGATCCAGTGGAAAATGAATTTTCTGCATAAGAACAAAAGACTCTATAACAGTGAACATGTCATCCTTTGATTTTTCTGATATTATGTGGATTTAAACAATTCAGTAATTTTATAAAACTGGGGGGAAATGTCAAAGTCCTCATGACTTAAGAGTGTGACCACTAGAAGTCCTCGTTTCTTCAGACTTTTCTGGCTTAAAGCAGAGAGATGTTTAAAATCAGTTTCTTTATTTGTAAAATGGGAATAATGATGGGTGAAGTAGAGCAACATAAGTGGTTAGAGAACTGTGCATCCTAGATTATACTGAAAAGTGTGGTACAGATAATCAGTAGAATGAAAGGATGAGAAGAGTGTTGACGTAGTATTAGATAAAGGTTCAAGGAGGTGGTACCTGAGAGTCAATGAAGACTGGTGATATTTGACATTAACACATTAGGGAGAAACATTCCAAAACCATAAAATAACAATTACCCATAGAGGTAGACGTGTTGAACTTAACTTTGAGAAGTCTTTCACCAGGGGAAAAATGGTTGGCACAAAACATTTCATATCTGTGTAGCTAAAATTAGCTCTTCCTGATAATTCCCTTGGAACATATCAAATATTTCTCCCCAAATCCCATCAGATCAAAGTCTGTTGGATGTTTTCTTTAGGACCAAGGGGATTGGTTTGTAGTTGGTACTTATTAGAAAATCGAGGATGAAGATGACTTACTAAGTTGGCTAATGGACCAGACTAAATTCTTGTAGATCATAATATTTACAGTAAGAATGAGAACTATGGCTTAATTTTTATATAGATAATCTGCATGTTGCCTAAAAAAAATAGAAAACCCAGTTGTTTTCCAGGCAGAAAAAGAATTAAAAGGAAAATGAAGCACATTTTCTTTCTGCTTCACTCCTCAGCCTATATCCTCCTTGTTGAAAGCTATGTCCATTGGCCCATTCATGGAAATCCTTACAAAGTGTATTTATTGGGGAATTAACTTATTTCAATTCTATCAATTTCTCTTAGTAATTTAAAATGTAGTCATTTGAGTCTATGTTATATAAAATGTAAATTGTGTGATAACTTCTTTCATCTTTGTTCATATCTTAAATCCTCAGAATCTTGGCTAAGGGACACTCTTAGGTAAAACTAAGTATAATTAAATCATATAGTTTCTGGAGGGGAGTCCAAGATAATTTCCTATTTTTAATAATGCCCATCTTTCAGAGGCATGTGATAGGCCATTCAACAGAGTCCTTTTGACAAGTTTGCTCTCAAATGCAGCTTTTTTCTACAAGAGAAGCAACAACAAACAGCTGGATGTTTTGGTCAGTTTTGTCCAAAGACATTGAAATTTTTCCCCATTTGAGACTTAGTGTAGAAAGTAAAGTATGAAATTGGATGCTCAAACCTGCAGTAGTGCTATTTTCAGACTTGAGTAAAACCATAAGAGGAAATTCCCAAGTCCTTTTCCCAGCTGATACTAACTGGCTTTCATTTCCCATGGTTCCTGGAGGAAGCAATTTAACATGCTAAGGAGTAACTTGAACGTTCCATACATATTCGTTTCATTTGAAACCAAGATCTAGGATTCTAACTCATTCCAACATTGTCCAGGTTACTGGGAAGATAGTTTTCTTATTTTATTATATTTTAGACGTCTTCTGTAACCAGAAGTACTCCAGGGACAACAGTTCCGTTCATGGACTGGGCAACTACATTAGCCTATGCCAGGCTGACATTTCAGTAGAACCAGTCAAAGCCACCAGTGTCAAGGTAAAGAAACTAACTGTAAACTTCTTTAAATCCATCACCTTGTTGAATCCTAATGCCAAATTTGTCCTTGCTTTTTATTTTGTCCAGAATATCATAGACTAATTGTATAAGACCTACTGTTTCTTCAAGGCCTTCCACAAGTCTCGTCCTTTCACAGTATTTGTCCCAATCACAGCAAATTTGATAACAGCTGCTTCATTTAAACTCAATGTATTATAAAAAATCCATTGACACACATAGGCTACTGCATATTTGTTAAATCTTTTAATATATCTACTTCATTTTTCATTATTTCTAAAATATTTATTGGCTATTAATGTAGCACTGTCCCTATCTCATGGACCATATTGTCTAGTAAAACTTTTAGATGAAACAATCAATAATGAGAAAGTGTGAGATTGGTTCAAGATGGCAGAGTAGACGGATGTGTGCTCACTCCCTCTTGTGAGAGCACCGAAATCACAACTAACTGCTGAACAGTCATCGACAGGAAGACACTGGAACTCACCAAAAAAATACCCCACATCCAAAGACAAAGGATAGGCTGCAATGAGATGGTAGGAGGGGCACAATCACAATAAAATCAAATCCCATAACCCTGGGTTCATGACTCACAAACTGGGGAACAATTACACCATAGAAGTCCACCAAGTGGAGTGAAGGTTCTGAGCCCCATGTCAGGCTTCCCAACCTGGGGGTCCAGCAATGGGAGGGGGAATTCCCAGAGAATCAGACTTTGAAGGCTAGCCTAATTTGATTGCAGGATTTCAACAGGACTGGGGGAAACAGAGACTCCACTCTTGGAGGGCACACACAAAGTAGTGTGTGCATCAGGACACAGGGGAAGGAGCAGTGACCCCATAGGAGACCGAACCGGCCTACCTGCTAGTGTTGGGGGGTCTCCTGCAGAGGCAGGGGGTGGCTGTGGTTCACCATGGGGACAAGGACACTGGCAGCAGAAGTTCTGGGAAGTACTCCTTGGCGTGAGCCCTCCCGGAGTCAGACATTAGCCCCACCAAAGAGCCTGGAACCTCCAGTGCTGGGTCGCCTCAAGCCAAACAACCAACAGGGAGGGAACCCAGCCCCACCCATCAGCAGACAAGTGGATTAAAATCTGTTGACCAGGGAAACACCCAGCTCTACCCACAACCAGTGCCTCCCATCAGGAAGCTTGCACAAGGCTCTTAGATAGCCTCATCCACCAGAGGGCAGACAGCAGAAGCAAGAAGAACTACAATCCTGCAGCGTGTGGAACAAAAACCACATTCACAGAAAAATAGACAAAATAAAAAGGCAGAGGATTATGTATCAGATGAAGGAACAATATAAAACCCCAGAAAAACAACTAAATGAAGTGGAGATAGGCAACCTTCCAGAAAAAGAGTTCAGAATCATGATAGTGAAGATGATCTGGACCTCGGAAAAAGAATGGAGGCAAAGATCAAGAAGATGCAAGAAATGTTTAACAAAGACCTAGAAGAATTAAAGAAGAAACACCTAGAAGAATTAAAGAACAAACAAATAGAGATGAATAATACAATAACTGAAATGAAAAATATACTAGAAGGAATCAATAGTAGCATAACTGAGGCAGAAGAACAGATAAGGGACCTGGAAGAGAGAATGGTGGAATTCGCTGCCACAGAACAGGATAAAGAAAAAAGAATGAAAAGAATTGAAGATACCCTAAGAGACCTCTGGGACGACATTAAATGCACCAACATTCTCATTATAGGTGTCCCAGAGGGAGAAGAGAGAGAGAAAGGGTATGAGAAAATATTTGAAGAGATCATAGTCAAAAACTTCCCTAAAATGGGAAAGGAAATAGCCACCCAAGTCCAGGAAGCACAGAGAATCCCGGGCAGGATAAACCCAAGGAGAAACACGCTGAGACACATAGTAATCAAACTGACAAACTTTAAAGACAAAGAAAATTTATTAAAAGCAACAAGCGAAAAATGACAATTAACATACAAGGAAACTCCCATAAGATTAACAGCTGATTTCTCAGCAGAAAATCTACAAGCCAGAAGGGAGTGGCATGATATATTTAAAGTGGTGAAAGGGAAGAAACTACAGCCAAGATTACTCTACCCAGCAAGGATCTCATTCAGATTTGATGGAGAAATCAAAAGCTTTACAGACAAGAAAAAGCTAAGAGAATTCAGCACCACCAAACCAGCTTCACAACAAATGCTAAAGGAAGTTCTCTAAGTGGGAAACACAAGAGAAGAAAAGGACCTACAAAAACAAACCCAAAACAATTAAGAAAATGGTAATAGGAACATACATATCAATAATTACCTTAAATGTGAATGGATTAAATGCTCCAACAAAAGACACAGACTGGCTGAATGGATACAAAAACAAGACACGTATATATGCTGTCTACAAGAGACCCACTTCAGACCTAGGGACACATACAGACTGAAAGTGAGGGGATGGAAAAATGTATTTATATATATATATATATTTATAACACTAAATATTTATATATATATTTATAATATTAAATATATTATAAAAATATATTATATTCCATGTAAATGGAAATCAAAAGAAAGCTGGAGTAGCAATACTCATATCAGATAAAATAGACTTTAAAATAAAGGCTGTTACAAGAGACAAGAAAGGACACTACATAACGATCAAGGGATCAATCCAAGAAGAAGATATAACAATTATAAATATATATGCACCCAACATAGGAGTACCTCAATACATAAGGCAAATGTTAACAGCTATAAAAGAGGAAATCGACAGTAACACAATAATAGTGGGAGACTTTAACACCTCACTTACACCAATGGACACATCATCCAGACAGAAAATTAATGAGGAAACACAAGCTTTAAATGACACAATAGACCAGATAGATTTCATTGATATTTATAGGACATTCCATCTGACAATAGCAGATTACACTTTCTTCTCAAGTGCACATGGAACATTCTCCAGGGCACATCACATCTTGGGTCACAAATCAAGCCTCAGTAAATTTAAGAAAATAGAAATCATATCAAGCATCTTTTCTGACCACAATGCTATGAGATTAGAGATGGGGAAAAAAACTGTAAAAAACACAGACACTTGAAGGCTAAACAATACATTACTAAATAACCAAGAGATCACTGAAGAAATCAAAGAGGATATCAAAATATACCTAGAGACAAATGACAATGAAAACACGACTATCTAAAAGCAATGGGATGCAGCAAAAGCAGTCCTAAGAAGGAAGTTTATAGCTATACAAGCCTACCTGAAGAAACAAGAAAAATATCAAATAAACAATATGACCTTACACCTAAAGGAACTACAGAAAGAAGAGCAAATGAATCCCAAAGTTAGTAGAAGGAAAGAAATCATAAAGATCAGAACAGAAATAAATAAAATAGAGACAAAGAAAACAATAGCAAAGATCAATAAAACTGAAAGCTGGTTCTTTGGGAAGGTAAACGAAATTGACAAAACTTTAGCCAGACTCAGCAAAAAAAAGAGGGAGAGGACTCAAATCAATAAAATTAGAAATGAAAAAGGAGAAGTTACAACAGACACCATAGAAATACAAAGCATTCTAAGAGACTACTACAAGCAACTCTATGCCAATAAAATGGACAACCTGGAAGAAATGGACAAATTCTTAGAAAAACACCACCTTCCAAGACTGAACCAGGAAGAAATAGACAATGTGAACACACCAATCACAAGTAATGAAATTGAAACTCTGATTAAAAATCTTCCAACAAACAAAAGTCCAGGACCAGATGACTTCACAGGTGAATACTGTCAAACATTTAGAGAAGAGCTAACACCCATCCTTCTCAAACTCTTCCAAAATATAGCAGAGGAAGGAACACACCCAAACTCATTCTACGAGGCCACCATCACCCTGATACCAAAACCAGACAAAGATACTACAAAAAAGAAAATTACAAACCAATATCACTGATGAATGTAGATGCAAAACTCCTAAACAAAATACTAGCAAACAGAATGCAACAACACATTAAAAGGATCATACACCATGATCAAGTAGGATTTATCCCAGGGATGCAAGGATTCTTCAGTATATGCAAATCAATCAGTGTGATACACCATATTAACAAATTGAAGAATAAAAACCATATGAAAATCTCAATAGATGCAGAAAAAGCTTTTGACAAAATTCAACACCCATTTATGATAAAAACTCTGCAGAAACTGGGCATAGAGGGAAGCCACCTCAACATAATAAAGGCCATATACAACAAACCCAAAGCAAACATCTTTCTCAATGGTGAAAAACTGAAAGCATTTCGTCTAAGGTCAGGAAAAGACAAGGATGTCCTTGTCCACTCACCATTATTATTCAATATAGTTTTGGAAGTCTTAGCCATGGCAGTCAGAGAAGAAAAAGAAATACGAATTGGAAAAAAAGAAGTAAAACTGTCACTGTTTGCAGATGACATGATGCTGTACATAGATAATCCTAAAGATGCCAACAGAGAACTACTAGTGCCAATGAATGAATTTGGTAAAGTTGCAGGATACAAAATTAATGCACAGAAATCACTTGCATTCCTATACACTAACCGTGAAAGATCAGAAAGAGAAATTAAAGAAACAACCTCATTCACCATTGCAACACAATGAATAAAATACCTAGGAATAAACCTACCTAAGGAGAGAAAATACCTGTACTCAGAAAACTATAAGACACCAATGAAAGAAATCAACGATGACACAAACAGATGGAGAGATATACCATGTTCTTGGATTGGAAGAATCAATATTGTGAAAATGACTCTACTACCCAAAGCAGTCTACAGATTCAATGCCATCCCTATCAAATTACCAATGGCATTTTTTACAGAACTAGGACAAAAAATCTTAAAATTTGTATGGAGACACAAAAGACCCCGAATAGCCAAAGCAGTCTTGAGGGAAAAAAACGGAGCTGCAGGAATCAGATTCCCTGACTTCAGACTATACTACAAAGCTACAGTAATCAAGACAATGTGGTAATTGCACAGAAACAGAACTATAGATCAGTGGAACAGGATAGAAAGCCCAGAGAAAAACCCATGCACCTATGGTCAACTAATCTATGACAGAGGAGGCAAGGGTATACAATGGAGAAAAGACAGTCTCTTCAATAAGTGGTGCTGGGAAAAGTGGACAGCTACATGTAAAGGAATGAAATTAGAACACTCCCTAACAACATACACAAAAATAAACTCAAAATGGCTTAAAGACCTAAAGGTAAGACTGGACACTATAAAACTCTTAGAGGAAAACACAGGCAGAACACTCTATGACATATATCACAGCAAGATCTTTTTTGACCCACCTCCTAGAGTAGTGGAAATAAAACCAAAAATAAACAAATGGGACCTAATGAAACTTAAAAGTTTTTGTACAGCAAAGGAAACTATAAACAAGACAAAAAGAAAACCCTCAGAATGGGAGAAAATATTTGCAATCAAATCAACAGACAAAGGGTTAATCTCCAAAATATATAAACAGCTCATGCAGCTCAATATTAGAAAAACAACCCAATCAAAAAATGAGCAGAATACCTAAATAGATATTTCTCCACAGAAGACATACAGATGGCCAAGAGGCACATGAAAAGCTGCTCAACATCATTAATTATTAGAGAAATGCAAATCAAAACTACAGTGAGGTATCACCTCACACCAGTCAGAATGGGCATCATCAGAAAATCTACAAACAACAAATGCTGGAGAGTGTGTGGAGAAAAGGGAACCCTCTTGTACTGTTGGTGGGAATGTAAATTGATACAGCCACTATGGAGAGCAGTATGGAGGTTCCTTAAAAATCTAAAAATAGAACTACCGTATGACCCAGCAATCCCAGTACTGGGCATATACCCTGAGAAAACCATAATTCAAAAACAGTCATGCACCACAATGTTCACTGCAGCTCTATTTACAATAGCCAGGACATGGAAGCAACCTAAGTGTCCATCGACAGATGAATGGATTAAGATGTTGTACATATATACAATGGAATATTACTCAGCCCTAAAAAGGAATGAAATTGGGTTATTTGTAGAGATGTGGGTGGACCTAGAGACTGTCATACAGAGTGAGATAAGTCAGAAAGAGAAAAACAAATATCGTATATTAATGCATATATGTGGAATCTAGAAAAATGGTATAGATAAACCGGTTTGCAAGGCAGAAATAGAGACACAGATGTAGAGAACAAACATATGGACACCAGGGTGGGAAGGGGGTGGTGGTGGTGGAATGAATTGGGAGATTGGGATTGACATATATGCACTAAATGTATAAAATAGATAACTAATAATTACCTGTTGTATTAAAAAAATTAAACTAAATTTAAAAAAGAAAAAGAAAAGATATCTTAAAAGAATAATGAGAAAGTGCTGTAACTGTTTCTATAGTGAGCTGTGGTAACCCAGGGAAGGAACATATAAAATATACAGGTTCTCAGAGAAGCGTTTTTGGAGACATCAAGTGTCTCCCAGTGAGCTGTATAAATTTGGGAAGGATGAAGGGCATTTCAAAAGATAGAACAGAATGGACAAAGGCATGGAAATGTTTGAAGGATTCATGTATTCAGAGAATGGCAGATTGTTCAGTGTGGCTGAAGTCATGTTAGGAATTTGGGGAAATAATGGGACAAAAAGAGGGTCAAGCCATTTTAAAGAGCTTGTGCCTTTTGGCAGTTGAGAACACTTGAAGAATTCTAAGCAGATGAGTGATGCTATCATTGTTAGATGTTAGAGGTACTGTGATAACTGCAGTATTATGGGATGGTTTGAAGAGCAAAGAGATTGACAGAAAAGTACTCTAGCAGATAAGACTGAAGTTGATAAGGACCTGATCTAGGAAAAGAGTTAATTCAGGGAAACTTAAAGTGATAAAACAAACAGATTGCTAAAACATTAGCTATTGGGAGTAAGGGAGTGTGGACGTTCTTGGATGACTCAAGGTTTCTGGCTTTTATCATTGGATCAAATACGTTACATGAAAATAAACAGAATAAAGAATGAAGAATAGAAGAAGGAGCAGAAAGTATGGGAAGGGGGTTTAAAAAATGAGTTCAGTTTTGAACATGTGCTTCCTGATGTCCGTTTTTGATGTCTAATAGGACATTAAAAGTAAATCTCAAGAGAGAAGTCTGACTAGAGCTTCTGTATGTGACTTATTAGCAGAGAAATGGCATTAAAACCATGAAATTGGATAAGATTGCCCAGAGAATGTAAAGTGAGAAAACGGCCAGTGACAGACTTCTGGGGAATGCCATAATGTAAGCTGTTGACAGAGGAAAAGGGTGACAGAAGAGAGTGAAGTGTGGTTGGAGACACAGGTAGAAAGTTGAATGAGAGCAGTGTCTAAAACTCCAGAGAAAGGAGTTAGATGATAGTCTTAGTTTCCTAGGAAACTAAACAAATTACATTAACAAATTACAACAAACTTAAAACGATAGAAATTTATTCTTTAAGAATTCTGAAGGCTAGAAGTCTGAAATCAAGGTATGGGCAGGGCTATGCTTCCTCTGCAGACTCTTGGGAAGAATCCTCCTTTGCCTCTTCTAGTGGCTTTCCAGCAATATGTAGTGTTTCTTGTAGCTGCATCATTCCAGTCTCCTCTGGCTTCACATGGCCTTCTTCTCTTTGTGCATCTCTATGTTTTCTTCTCTTTTTATGAGAATACCAGTCATTGGATTTAGAGTGCACCCTAATCCAATACTACCTCATCTCCATTCTTTTAATTACATCTGCAATGAATCTGTTTTCAAATAAGGTCACATTTTGAAGTTCCAGGTGGACATGAATTTGGGGGGAACACTATTTAACCCACTACAATGGTCAATGACTATATCTTATGACCTTCACACATCTGTAAGATCCCCTGCCATCATCAGAAACCATGGCTTTTCTCTGGGGATTCTCAGGTTTATCAAGGAGAAGATGAATTTATAGGGAAAAGAAAGAGATAGAGAGAGAAAGAAATAGATTCTAGGAGAGAGGAAGCAGAGCTATGCCTACCCTTTACCAGTTTTCTTCCGTAGGGCACATTTTAATGCTCCCTCCTTTTGTGAAGTAGGAGCTGTGCATTGAAAATTGTCCTAACATTCTGATAATATTCCCCACAATATGAGGGCAGACCTAGGAATGTAAATCAGACTTAGGTCCTTATAGCTCAGCAAGACAGAAGAGTCAAAAGAGTTGTGTGGTTGTTGGGTTGGGGCCCTAGGGTTCATATTCCCATGTGATTTATCCTGGGTGTGGTATCCAGATTGTCCTTTTAAATCACGCTGGTCACTTTGTGGTTTGCCTTCCAGTTATTATAGCTGTATATCTTTCATCAATTAAGTCAAAAGCAGTTATTTCCCAGTAGTATTGAAGTAAGGTTAAACGCATGGCTGTTTTTATGCAAAGATAAACTTGTCTCTGAACTAGTATTTCATAAAAGACAACTCACACAATGCATAGGTAATTGTGGAGAACTAATCCCAGATTAAAAAATGAAAACGTTATGGCTGACTATATTCTCCAGGTAAGTGTATAGAGGTTGCGACACATATTGGAAGAAAAAGTGACGAAGGCACTGAACAGTTACATTTTATCAGCGAGAGAAAATTGGCAGGTTTTCTGCCATTTTAGTAAACATCAAGACTGAGAGAATCTTTCTTTACCAGATATTTACCACTGCCCAATAAAAATCCAATAGCGGGCTTCCCTGGTGGCGCAGTGGTTGAGAGTCCGCCTGCCGATGCAGGGGACACGGGTTCGTGCCCCGGTCCGGGAAGATCCCACATGCCGCGGAGCGGCTAGGCCCGTGAGCCATGGCCGCTGAGTCTGCGCATCCAGAGCCTGTGCTCCGCCATGGGAGAGGCCACAACAGTAAGAGGCCCGCATACCACAAAAACAAACAAACAAAAATCCAATAGCAAGTCAAATCAGTAGGATTAGTCCCAAACAGTTATTGGAATCAAGCCATCCTTTCTCTGCATCTGCTCTTCAATACGTGTCAAGAGCAGTGGTGACCAAAATTTGTGACCAAATATGAATTTCATGGCTATTGCTATGTCTGGGCTGGACCTTGAAGGTAGCTTTGATTCAACAATATTGTTACAAATTTTTCATGACGTTTTAAACTGAAGAGTGTTCATCTGTCAAAGAATCATCATTATTATTGTCACTTATCCTCACCATCCCACCCATTCCTAAAAAAAATTTTTGCTCTGATGTTGTTTATTCTTAATAGAGTGGAAAAGCCCATCATGGACCAAACATAAAGGAATTTTGCTATTAACCTTCCAGAGGAACTCATTACATGTCAGTTTCAAAGGCAACATCACCACATGATTTTAGGAAATGTAGACTTTAGTATAAGGACAAAATTATGTCACATATTTAACCACACTATCTAAAACAGGTTTTCAAAATTTGTCCACCGTGTCTAAATCACATTATAAATGTATGCTTAACTTTGTAAGAAACAAACTATTTTCCAAAATAATTGTCTATTTTATTTTTGTTTATTTTATAGTGATTGCTGTTAATTTAAGTGATTAGGTAATTGTTTAATTTATATTGCCCAAATCACTGTATGATAGTTATAATTGTTCTATCCTGGCCAGCACTTGGTATTGGTAAATTTTTAAATTTAGACCGTCTAGTAGGTGTGTAGTGCTATCTCATAGTGGTTTTAATTTACATCACACTATTGAGTAATGATGTTGACCATATTTTCATGTGTTTATTGGTCATTTGCATATTTTGCTTCTCTCCTCTATTTTGTACTGTTGTTTTTTTTAATTGAAGTATAGTTGATTTACAGTACTGTATTAATTTCAGGTGTACAATATAGTGATTTAATATTTTAATAGATTATACTCCATTTAAAGTTATTACAAAATGATAGCTGTATTTCCCTGTGGTGTACAATATATCCTTGTTGCTTATTTTTTTATACATAGTAGTTTGTATCTCTTAATCCCTTACCTCTGCATTGCTCCTCCCATGTTCCCTCTCTCCACTAGTAGCCACTAGTTTGTTCTGTATATTTGTGAGTCTGTTTCTGTTTTGTTATATACCTTCATTTGTTTTATTTTTTAGATTCCACATATAAATGATTACATAGAGTATATGTCTTTCTCTGTCTGACTTATTTCACTGAACATAATACCTTCTAGGTCCATCCACATTATTGCAAATGGCAGAATTTCATCCTTTTTTATGGCTGAGTAATATTCCATTGTATATATATACCACATCTACTTTATCCATTCATCTGTTGATGAACACTTAGGTTGCTTCTGTATCTTAGCTTTTGTAAATAATGCTACTATGAATATTGGAGTGATTGTATCTTTTCAAATTAGTGTCTTTGTTTTCTTTGGACAATTACCCATAAGTGGGATTGCTGGATTGTGTGGTAGTTCTATATTTAGTTTTTTTAGGAACCTCCATACTGTGGCCAAGACTTGCAATGCTATGTTAAATAGAAGTGGTGAGAGTGGGCATCCTTGTCTTGTTCCTGAATTTAGAGGAAAGGCTTTCAGCCTTTTACCACTGAATATGATGTTAGCTGTGGATTTGTCATAGATGGCCTTTATTACATTGAGATATGTTCCCCCTATACCCACTTTGATGAGAGTTTTTATCTGTTCCTGTCTTGGAAGGTCATATGTTTCTAAAAATTTGTCCAGTTTTTCTAGGTTGTCCATTTTGTTGGCATATAACTATTCATAGTATTCTCTTATGGTTTTTTTAATCTCTGTGATATTGGTTGTCATTTTTTCTTTCATTTCTTATTTTGTTTATTTGGGTCCTCTCTCTTTTTTTCATGATGAGCCTGGCTAAATTGTTATCAATTTTGTTTATCTTTTCAAATTCCAACTCTGGTTTCATTGATCTATTTTGGAAGGGTGTCTCTATATTATTTATTTTCTCTCTGATCTTTATTATTTTATTTGTTCTGCTGACTTTGGGCTTTGTTTTTTCTAATTCCTTTAGATGGTAGGTTAGGTTGTTTCTTTGAGATTTTTCTTGTTTCTTGAAGTAGGCCTGTATTTCTGTAAAATTCCCTCTTAGAACTGCTTTTGATATATCCCATGGACTTTGGAAAGCTTTGCTTCCATTTTCATATGTCTCAAGGTATTTTCTGATTTCCTCTTTCATTTGTTCATTGAATCATTGGTTTTTTATTAACATGTTGTTTAGTCTCCTGTGTTTGTGATATTCCCATTTTTCTTCCTGTAGTTGATTTATAGTTTCATACCTTTGTGGTCAGGAAAAATTGCTTGATACAATTTCTCTTCTCTTAAATTTGAGACTTGTTTTGTGGCCTATCATATGATCTAAACTGGAGAACGTTCCATGTGCGCTTGAAAAGACTGTGTATTATGCTATTTTTGGATGAGATATCCTGTAAATATCTATTAAGTTCACATGATCTAATATGTCATTTAAGACCACTGTTTCAATAGATTTTCTGTTTGGATGATCTGTCCATTGATGTAAGTGGGTGTTAAAGTCCCCTATTCTTATTTGATTGTCGTCAGTTTTACCCTTTATGTCTGTTTATGTTTGCTTTATATATTTAGGTGCTCATGTATTTGGTGCATATATGTTAATGAGTAATATCCTCTTCTTGTATTGATCTGTTTATCATTTTGTAATACACTTCTTTGTCTTTTGTACAGTATTTGTTTTAAAATCTATTTTATCTGATTAAATATTGTTACCCCAGCTTTCTTTTCATTTCCATTTGCCTGGATATCTTTTTCCATTCCTTCGCTTTCAGTCTGCATGTCTTTAGATCCAAAGTGAGTCTTTTGCAGGCAGCATATAGATAGGTCTTGTTTTTAATCCATTCAACCACCCTATGTCTTTTACTGGAGCATTTAGTTCATTTACATTTAAAGTAATTATTGATAGGTATGCACTTATTGCCATTTTGTTGATTGTTTTCTGGTTGTTTTTGTAGTTTTTGTCTGTTCCTTTATTCCTCTCTTGTTCTCTTCCCTTGTGTTTTGATGATTTTCTTTAGTGTTATATTTGGATTTCTTTGACTTTATTTTTTTGTGTATCTATTATAGGTTTTTGATTTGTAGTTAACATGAGGTTCATGTATAACAATCAATATATAAAGCAGTCTATTTTAAGTTGATAGTCGCTTGAACACATTCTAAAGCACTACATTACCACTCCCTCTTCCATGTTTTATTTTTTACATCATAATTAACATCTTTTTATTTTGTGTATTCCTTAACTACTTATTATAGTTATAGTTGCTTTTACTACTTTTTTTTGTGTGTGTGGTATGAGGGCCTCTCACTGTTGTGGCCTCTCCCGTTGCGGAGCACAGGCTCCGGACGTGCAGGCTCAGTGGCCATGGCTCATGGGCTTAGCCGCTCCGCGGCATGTGGGATCCTCCCGGACCAGGGCACGAACCCGTGTCCCCTGCATCGGCAGGCAGACTCTCAACCACTGCGCCACCGGGGAAGCCCTGCTTTTACTACTTTTATCCTTTAACTTCATATTAGTTTTATGAGCGGTTGATCCAGTACTTTTCGTATATGTTTGCCATTACTGGTGAGATATTTTTCTTTCATATATTTTCTTATGTCTAATTATGGCCTGTTCTTTTCCACTTAGAGAAGTCTCTTTAACATTTCTTATAGTGCTTTAGTGGTGATAAACTCCTTTAGTTTTTGCTTTTCTGGGAAACTCTTTATCTCTCCTTCAAATCTGAATGATAACCTTGCCAGATAGAGTATTTTTGTTTATAAGTTTTTTTCTTTCAGCACTTTGGATATATCGTGTCACTCCCTTCTGACCTGCAAAATTTACGCTGGAAAATCCATTGATAATCTTATGGAGGTTCCCTTATGTAACTACTTGTTTATTCTCTTGCTGCTTTTAAAATTCAATTTTTTTGTGTGTTTTTGTTTTTGTTTTTTTGTGGTACGTGGGCCTCTCACTGTTGTGGCCTCTCCTGCTGCGGAGCACAGGCTCCGGACGCGCAGGCTCAGCAGCCATGGCTCACGGACCCAGCCGCTCTGCAGCATGTGGGATCTTCCCGGACCGGGGCACGAACCCATGTCCCCTGCATCGGCAGGCAGACTCTCAAACACTGCGCCACCAGGGAAGCCCCTAAAATTCAATTTTTATCTTTAACTTCTGACACTTTAATCATAATGTGTCATGATGTAGATCTCTTTGGTTTTATCTTATTTGGGACTCTGTGTGCTTCCTGGACCTGGATGTCTGTTTCCTTCCCCAGATTAGAGAAGTTTTCAGCCATTATTTCTTCAAATAAGTTTTCTGCACCTTTCTTCTCTTCTGGGACCCCTACAATGTGGTCAGAAAAGATACGTGATACAATTTCAATTTTCTTAAATTTTCTGAGGTTTGACTTGTGACCCAAGATTTTATCTATCTTCGAGAATGTTCCATGTGCATTTGAGAAGAAAGTGTATTCTGCTGCTTTCAGGTTTACTCTCCTATAAGTATCAGTTAAGTCTATCTGGTCTATTGTGTCATTTAAAACTTATCTTTCCTTACTTATTTTCTGTCTGGATGATCTGTCCATTGGTGAAATGGACCAATGAGTGGGTGTTAAATCCCCCCACTATTATTGTGTTACTGTTGATCTCCCCTTTTATGGCTGTTAGCATTTGTGTTATGTATTGAGGTGCTCCTATGTTGGGTACATAAAGATTTATAATTGTTATATCTTCTTCTTGGATTGATCCCTTGATCATTATGTAGTGTCCTTCCTTATCTCTTGTAACAGTCTTTATTTTAAAGTCTATTTTATCTGATATGAGTATTGCTACTCCAGCTTTCTTTTGATGTCCATTTGCATGGAATATCTTTTTCCATCCCCTCACTTTCAGTCTGTATGTGTCCCTAGGTCTGAAGTGGGTCTCTCATAGACAGCATATATATGGGTCTTGTGTTTGTATCCATTCAGCCAGTATGTGTCTTTTGGTTGGAGGATTTAATCCATTTACATTCAAGGTAATTATTGATATGTATATTCCTATTACCATTTTGTTAATTGTTTGGGGGTCGTTTTTGTGGGTCTTTTTTGTCTCTTGTGTTTCCTAGAGAAATTCCTTTAGCATTGGTTGTAGAGCTGGTGTGGTGATGCTGAATTCTCTTAGCTTTTGCTTGTCTGTGAAGCTTTGATTTCTCTGTTGAATCTGAATGAGATTCTTACCAGGTAGAGTAATCTTGGTTGTAGGTTTTTCCCTTTCGTCACTTTAAATATATCCTGCCACTCCCTTCTGGCCTGCAGAGTTTCTGCTGAAAAATCAGCTGATAATCTTACGAGGATTCCCTTGTATGTTATTTGTTGCTTTTCCCTTGCAGATTTAACTTCTTTCGTTTGAATTTAATTTTTGTTAGTTTGATTATAGTGTCTTGGTATGTTTCTCCTAGTGTTTATCCTGTATGGAAGCACTCTCTGTGCTTCCTGGACTTGGGTGGCTATTTCCTTTCCCATGTTAGGGAAGTTTTTGACTATGAACTCTTCAAATATTTTCTCATACCCTTTCTCTTTCTCTTCTTCTTCTGGGACCTCTGTAATTCAAATGTTGGTGTGCTTAATGTCCCAGAGGTCTCTGAGACTGTCCTCAATTCTTTTCATTCTTTTTTCTTTATCCTGTTACTTGGCAGTTATTTCCACCATTCTGTCTTCCAGCTCACTTATTTGTTCTTCTGCCTCAGTTATTCTGCTGTCGATTCCTTTAGTGTATTTTTCATTTCGGTTTTTGTGTCATTCATCACTGTTTGTTTGTTCTTTAGGTCTTCTAGGTCTTTGTTAAACATTTCTTGTATTTTCTTGATCCATGTCCGCATTGTATTTCTGAGATTTTGGATCATCTTTACTATCATTACTCTGAGTTCTTTTTCAGCTAGGTTGCCTATTTCCTCTTCATTTATTTGGTCTTGTAGGTTTTTATCTTGCTCCTTCATCTATAACATATTTTTTTGTCATCTCATTTTTTTGATGGGTTGGGCTGTGTTCCTGTCTTACTGGTTGTTTGGCCTGAGGCTTCCAGCACTGGAGTTTGCAGGCCGTTGGGTTGAGCTGGGTCTTGGTGTCGAGATAAGCACCTGCAGGAGAGCTCACTCTGATTAATATTGCCTGGGGTCTGAAGTTCTCTGTTAGTCCAGCGGTTTGGACTCGGCACTCCCACCACAAGGTCTCAGTCCCACCCCATGACCAGTGAACCAAGATCCTAGTCACTCGGGGGTTCTTCCCGTCCTCTTAGGTGTCCAAGGTACCCCACCAGCACCTAGTAGGTGCCCTAGTTGTGAGGAGTTGCAAACTCTGAGTCCTCCTACTCTGCCATCTTGACTCTGCCCCTCATGAAGTTTAGAATTTGAGTTGACATTGACAACCAGAAATCAAAAGCATAATCTTGGCCTCTCTGTTGGAGTTGGGGTTCTACTCTGGGTAGTAGATTCCGGTTAGTAACTGGAGTCCCGGAGAAAGTCAGTTCTCAGTCACTTAATGCATAATTAGAATGACTACACTCGGTAGGTGGGGTAACTGCTGCCACATGGTGTCCCAGTCCTATGAGGTAGGAGCCAAAGAGTGGGGATGGCCCAATAACCTCTAAGACTTCTCTCCACAAAGAGAGTAAAAAAAAAAAAAAGCTTCATAGGTGCATGGTAGAGAATTTGGCAAATGTATTGTTTTCCATCCTCTAGTACTCAGAATAAACTCTCACTTTGCTTCGTTTTTCAGCAGAAACTACAATGTGAATATTAGTACACCTGATGCTGTTTCAGAGGTCCCTTAAACTACCCTCATTTAAATATTTTTCAAATGAAATTTTATTTTTCTGTTCTAATTGGGTGATTTCCACTACCCTGTCTTCCAGATTATTGATTCATTCTTCTGTATCATCTAATCCGCTATTGATTTTCTCTAGTGTATTTTTCATTTCAGTTATTGTATTCTTCAGCTCTGATTGGTTCTTTTTTATATTTTCTAACTCTTTGTTGAAGTTCTTACTATGTCCCTCCATTCTTCTCCAAGTTCAGTGAGCATCTTTGTGAACATTACTTTGAATTCTTTATCAGGCAGCTTATTAGTTTTATATCATTAAAGCGTGTT
This sequence comes from Pseudorca crassidens, assembly GCF_039906515.1. Taxonomy (NCBI): domain Eukaryota; kingdom Metazoa; phylum Chordata; class Mammalia; order Artiodactyla; family Delphinidae; genus Pseudorca; species Pseudorca crassidens. The sequence continues at coordinate 83,109,387 of NC_090296.1, read as the reverse complement.
TCTGAGATTTGTCTTGTTCTTTCACTTGGAACGTATTTCTTCATCTCCTCATTTTGCTTGGCTCTCTGTGTTTGTTTCTATGTATTAGGCAAAACTGCTACCTCTCTTGGTCTTTAAAGAATGCCACTGTGTAGGTGATGATCCTTCTTATTCAGCCCTGCCTAGCTCTTGGTGGTCTCTAGAATCTTTGTGGTTGTCTATATTGCCTGATTTATTTTTGATATGCTCCTGTTGTTGTGGGTGTGCCAAGGCCCATCAGTGTTCCAAGGAGAGGAATCTGATTTAGCACCTAGCTTCAGGCTGATTGGATGCAAGACCCTTAGGCAAGAGCTTTTAAAGCATGTAGGTATATACAGTCCTATAGGGCTGCAACTGTAATCCCTACTGGCCTCAAAATCAGGAGACCCAGAGTTGTCCTCTTGGTGACAGTTGTAAAAATTGGGACTCCTTTCCAGGGAGTCTTGTCAATCTGTGGCAAGGCCAAGGAGGTGTACTAAAATGGTGTCTCCTTGCTTATGTTCCCCAGTAACACCTCCTTAGCCTCTAGATGTGGGGGAAACCTGAAGCCTGTCCCACAGAGTGCAGATCCAGGTTAAGGAATAGGCCATTTTCACAGGAAGACTGGGGTTTTGTTTCAGTGCCTGGAGGTGGTGGCCTGCCAAGAACTGTCTTTCCAATTGTTACCGTCCTGTGGAGCTCAGGAACACCAGCTCCCTTGGCCATAATGTCCAGGTGATAAACAGGTGTCCCTTGTATGGATTGTATAGGCCTGCTGGCTATAGCTAGGCATCTGGAGAGCATAGGGAACAGAGCTTTCTCACTTGCTTCAGGAAAGCCATTGAACAGTGATTTGACTGTGTGTGCCCATGAGCTTCAACAATGCACCATTAGAGTGCCTTGCCTGTATACTTGTGTAGGCTTTAGCTGGGGGTGGGAGAATACCGTGATTGCTCACATTCAGGGATTGCTTGCCCCCACGTCCAGGCTCACCTGCCTCTGCTAGTAGGTCAGGTAAGGAGTGCAACAATGGCATCTGCCAGGGCCTTTGTCTCCAGGGAGCATTTCTGTCACCTCCCCTCCAGCTGATGCTCTTAGATTCTCAAATGACTCTTCTTTGCCTATAGTCTTGGCATTTTTCAAATATCCGTTATTTTACTGGGTCTTGGGGCAACTGAGACCACACATGAGCCCCTTAAGAAGTTTCCTGTAGCACTTTGGGACACTTGAACATCAGCCCCGTTGGTTTTCTAAGCCAGATGTTTTGGGAGCTCCTCTCTTCAGATGTAGATCCCAGGGGCCAAGGGGCCTGACATGGAGCACCAACCCCTCACTCCTCTGGCGGAAGCACCTGTCTGTCGAGATCCTGCCCTATTGTGTGTTGCCATACCAGGTGAGATTTTTGGCAAGAGTGTTTCTCTTCCTCTCTGACCCATCTTTTTTTTTGTTTGTTTGTTTGTTTTTTTGGGGGTTTTTTGGGGGGGGAACACGGGCCTCTCACTGTTGTGGCCTCTCCCGTTGCGGAGCAACAGGCTCCGGACGCGCAGGCTCAGCGGCCATGGCTCACAGCACAGCTGCTCCGCGGCATGTGGGATCTTCCTGGACCGGGGCACGAACCCGTGTCCCCTGCATCGGCAGGCGGACTCTCAACCACTGCGCCACCAGGGAAGCCCTCTGACCCATCTTTATATGGTCCTTTTTATTTCTTGGTATAGAGCATGTGTTTCAGCTAGTTCTTAGGTTCTTTTCAGAGGGAATTGATCTGTATGTAGTTGTATATTTGTTGTATCTGTGGGAAGAGGTAGGTTCAGCCTCTTCCTGTGCCATCTTCTTAAATCACCCCCCAAATTTCAATTTATATTTGAGTACATTTGGCCCAAATTCAAATAATTTATTATATGTTATTTTTTAAAACATATACTATCAAATCATATTTTATCTTACATAAGTGATTTAAAGAATATGTATCACTTGTTTAAGTTAAACAATCTTATGTCTATCACTAGCAGTTATTAAAATGAGCTTTATGATATAGTTAATGGTCTACTGATAAAAATAAAATATACTTATTTAAAGTCACATCACCATGTACCATACAAAAGTAACAACGTGATTTTTTAATTCTTTAGATTATTTTATTAGTATATGTTACTAATAGAGGAACTTTCAAATCAAAGAAGGTTTGGAAACATCATCATAGATTAAGTATGGAGAAGAAAAGAATTGAAATGTTTCATGAGGTAATAATGGCCCCAAATGACAATGAAAATGTTGTTTATCAATACTTATCCCTTCAAGGAGCATTTGCTGATCTTCTTTTCTGTTAGAGGATGACAAAATACCTGAACAACGATGAATAAAATGTGACCATCCACTCAATATCTATGAGACATCTGTTAGATTCTCTGTCAGTTACATTGTTATGTTCTGGAATTATAATATTGAACAAGATAGGCAAGAGTCACTCCTTCATCAGAGTTATAGTTCAGCAAAAGAGACTGACAGGAAACAAATAAATCAACAACAACAAAAATAACATTGTGAAGAGATCTATGAAGGAAGCTGAATCACAGTAATGTAAATATAATAGTTAGATTTTCAGCATTAGGATTCACCTTAGATATCTTGTGGAAGACTTAACTATACTTACAAGTAACTTGTCAATATTACTGATTTTCGCAACATAAGTATAAAGCTACAGATAACTGAGGTTGTGAGATGGAAGCAGGATGGGAGGTGAAAAGAAATGAGGGTTAGGGACTTCCCTGGTGGCGCAGTGGTTAAGAATCCACCTGTCAATGCAGGGCACACAGTTCAAGCCGTGGTCCGGGAAGATCCCACATGCCACAGAGCAACTAAGCCCGTGTGCCACAACTACTGAGCCTGTGCTCTAGAGCCCATGAGCCACAACTACTGAGCCTATGTGCCACAACTACTGAAGCCTGCGCACCTAGAGCCTGTGCTCCACAGCAAGAGAAGCCACTGCAATGAGAAGCCCATGCACCGCAGCAGAGTAGCCCCTGCTCAACACAACTATAGAAAGCCCGTGCACAGCAACGAAGACCCAGCACAGCCAAAAATCAATTAATTAATTAATTAATTTTTAAAAAAAGAGATGAGGGTTAATATCCTGATCCTACAAAACTGTAGTTATTTAAAAAATATTATCTGTAGCTTCCCTTTTCAGTACAGTTACCATATGGCTGTTCAATTTTACATTATTTAAAATTAAATACAATTTAAAATTCTGTTTTTCCTTGGTTGCAGTAGCCATATTCCAAGTGCTCAGAATTCATCCATGGGTAGTGGCTACCATGGTGAACAGAATAGATATGAGCATTTCTATTATCACAGAAAGTTCTATTGGACAGTTCTGGTCTATAGTGAGCAGATAAAGAAGTAATGATTTAAGAATGTTGTTTGAAGTAGCAGAGGCAGTCAAAGGTAGAACTGAGACTTGTGATGTAACTAGAATGAAAGAAGATGAGACAGGAAGGTGGTTTCATCTTCATCAGTCGAGTCAAGAATGTCAATAGTAAAGTGACAATTCCTAGTCAATAATTTTATATTTTGACAAAGCACTATATTTAGCATCATTGAGATAACCAATATAAGCACTGAAAATAGAAATCATTCCTGTACTGAGAGAGGGGAGAAGTGGGCCTGGAGAATATTGGCTTTAATTGTATATCTGTTGGTACTGTTTCATTTTTAATCATTTGCATATATCACTTTACTTTTAAAGCTGTTTTTATTAAGAAATCATTCTAGTTTCTTTTGAGGAAATAAATTGACAGAGATAAGAATTTAAGTAGGCAGACTACTTATGGGGATTCTGTAATAGTTCAGGGGATAGATAATGGTTTTTCTTTGCAGTTAGTAGACAATCAAGTGATCAAAGTCTAAAAAGAGAAGGTGGGAAGACAGCAGTGAAAGGGAAAAAGGAAACAGAACAGAATATTTATGGAGTGAAGATCCTTGATATAGCCAAAAGTTGTTACATACATTAAATTCATGGTATTGTCATATTTGTATACGGTGTTTTTGACCCTTATTCTAGCAATGATTCAAGGACAACACATCTAGTTCAGTTCAGGGCCCGAAACTCACCCAGGGCACACACACTGACCTAACTAATAAGAGTAGGACATCAGATACACAGCTGGAGGGTGTGAAACCCTATTAAAGAATTCTTAGAATATGGAACAGAGTTAAGCCATTCCATCTATATGCTGGAGGAATAAACAGTGATCTTCCCATACAGTGTTCTAGATCCTTCAAAGACAGGCAACTAAGGAAAAACAGTAGATGTTATGTTATCGTGTTTATCATGTTAATGTTCCAACTGGCAGGCTCCAGAGATAATAGGATTTCCTGGAGTGCACCTGTGAATAGACCTCAATGTCCTAGAGAAAATATTAAACACACAAGTTATCAGATTACTTTTACTGCCAGTTGCAAACTTACTGCTCTACATATTCTCAACTTGTTGTTTTCCTTTTGTCTTTTTTAAAAAAAATTTCCCCAAAACCATATTCAGACAAGTTAGACAGTTTGCAGCCTTTAACAAAGACAATTGAATTTTTAAAAATAAATTAAATGCTATAATTTTCCCATAAAAACCAAATGTTATGAACCTCTGGTCAGATTTTCTGCTTTGAATTTAAAGCATAATATTTCCCTTCCCCTCCAAACACACAGCAATAATATATGCAAAATAGTAAACCAAAACAATATAGACAGACTCAGAAACAAGAAAGGCATCTCTGGGGACCAGGAACAGAACTGAAATACAAAGCCATGAGCAAGACTGAAGCCACACACATGCTAGCCTTTGAGTCCAGAAACAAGCAGTGATAGTAGGAACTCAGCTTCTGTAGGCTTCAGAGGACTAAAATTGTTCCATGTGGGACAAGGGAGCACTGAAGCTAAGCTGCTGAAACCACCCTGCCCTCATAAAAGAAGGTGGAAAAAATATTAGACCGACTTGAGTCTACAGCTTTTAGCAAGCTGTAGGCCATCACTGCTGGAAGATATGGACAGAGTCCAACCATACTGAGACTGAAATAGGTGTCCACTGCTTAGTGACTGGATCTGAGGTATCCTCACAGTCCACACCATGGAGATACACTCACAGGGGCTCCAGTGCCCTTATGGCAAGCCCATGGGATGAGCAGAGGCAACTGTAGACTCTAAATAGGGGTAGTCATGTCCTCAGTAATAACTTATTCTCTGTATCTACTCTGGAGTTTAGCCAGAAGATAGAAAATAAAAAGACATATACACAAATTTCCTTTCAAATTTAAACTAACAGCAAAATTCTAAAACATTAAGGAACCCAGTGTTAAAAAAAAACCAACAAACAAAATTAACCATCAAAACCATATTAATTCACTTTGGTTGAAATTAATTTTATGTAACAATTTGACAAAGACTTTAAAATAAGGATATAGAGTGCTCTGCATTTTAGGTGAAAGAAGTATTTCCTTTTAAAGTGAGCAAAAGTTTGAGTCAAAAAGAAACAGAAGGGCTTCCCTGGTGGTGCAGTGGTTGAGAGTCCGCCTGCCGATGCAGGGGACACGGGTTCGTGTCCCGGTCCGAGAAGTTCCCACATGCCGCGGAGCGGCTGGGCCCAGGAGCCATGGCCGCTGAGCCTGCACGTCCGGAGCCTGTGCTCCGCAACGGGAGAGGCCACAACAGTGAGAGGCCCGCGTACTGCAAAAAATATATAAATTAAAAAAAAAAAAAGAAAAGAAACAAATTAAACAAGGTGAGTGTAAGAAGAACTAATTAGAAATCTTAGGATGAAAAAGTACAGCCATTGATTTAAAAGCACTCAAATAACTGGTTAAACTCCAGACTGTATACATAGAATAAGTTAGTACTGAGGACATCCCTAAGAATGAAGATGAGGGGAAAAAAAGATGAAGAATATATGAAGCTCAAGCATACATCTAATAGATCTTCCAAAAGAAATTAATAAAATAAATGGAAGTGAAGTAATATTTGAAGAGGTAAAAGCTGAAGTTTTTTTTCAGAATTAAAGAGAAATATGAATCTTTAGATTGAAAGTATACTCTAAGTACCAAGATGTATAAAATAGATCCACATTGAGGTACATTACTGTGAAACTGCAGAATAACAAGGGTAGAGAGAGGGACCCTTAAAAGTTACTAGAGAGGAAAAGGCAGATTACTTATAAAGGGATAACCTTTGCATGTAAAACAGATTTCTTTATTGACAATGATAGAAGCCAAAGTACAATAGGATAATAGCTTCAAAATGCAGAAGGAAAATAACTGTCAATCTAGAATTGTATCAATATATAGAAATGAACTATCATTTGAGAACAGAGGCAAAATAATAGCATCAAAATAAAGACATTTTCATTTGTACGAAGCCAAGAGTTTATCATCCATAGCCCTCACTAAAAGTACTATTAAAGGATAAACTTAAACAAGAATAAAAGTGACACTAGAGAAACCACATGATACAAAACACAATAGGATAGAAATTGACAAATTATGTGGGTAATGGTAACAATAGACTGGTTTAAAAAACAACATGGTTTCAAGGTAAAAGGCATAGTAAAATTTTGGCTACTAGACACTTTGTTAAGACCTGTGACAAAATTCTTCTCTACCAGACAATAGCTGTTCCAGAAATATTAAGAGCATGGTCCCACAGAAGCCTGATGTGCCCACGCTCTCTGTAATTTAGTCTAGATAGAAGCAAGTCTCAAAAGGAACTGTGGTTATGGCTTTTAGCACATGAGACTGACTAGAAGAAAACACATAGAGAACCATAAGATTTTATGAGACAGTTGCTTTGGCAAAAATGTCATCAGCCTTGAGTAAAAAAGACTGAGACCAATTGAGATGTGAAAAGATACCCATGGGCCCCAACATTCTACAGGCAGGAAGCAAGCTGATACAGCCGCTCCGTTGCCAAGAATGAAATATTCTCCAATGCCCTCTGCGGAAGTGATCAAAGAAGACAGCGGAAAAAGACAGGCGACAGCACAGCCAAGCACCATAGGGGAAAAAAAATGGACTAGGGAGCCATTCCCAGGATTTTAAACTGGAACCTAATCTAGATACATTCCCTAGCCTCAAGGAAAAGCAAACTGGCAACATCTGCCCAAAGGATTCAAATGGCTATGGACCATTTACTGCTATGTGTCTCCACCTCTTTTCTTTCTTTGAATGGGAGAGTTTGTTGCAGTTATCCTGTCTCTGATTCATCACTGTATTTGGGGTGTGTGGGAGGCAGATAACTTGTCCTTTTAGTTCTAGAGTTACAACCAGATGTGACATAGGTAATAAGATCCTGGGTTTAGAGCCTGATGCCTTGATTGGATGAATCTTTTGGGGTGTAACAGTGAAGGGCTGAGTGAAGTTTGTGTGTGGGAGAAATGTAATAATTGTAACCAAGAGGGTAGCCTGTGGTAGGTTTCATTATTATTGCCAATTTTTCACCCTACCCCTGAGTCTAAACCCATTGTCATAGGACTTCGCAGTTCTTCCTGCTAGAGGCAGAGTATATCCCCCATCCCACTGATTCCGACCTCGGCCATGTATCTTGCTTTGACCGTTTGGATGTTAGCAGATGTCAAGTGATCAGGGACTAGAAATGTTCTAGTGAGGTTGGGCTTGCTTTTTCACTTTTGTCATTGCCCTGGATAGCCTACTGGTCCCAGAATAATGTAACGTGTGTGAGGCAAGCTTGACCTGAACTCACAGTCTGGAACCAAACCCAGCTAAGCCTAGCCAAGATTAGCCAAACTATAATGAACCCAACAATGTATGATATGTAAATGATTGCTTTTTGCTGTAATCCACTGATTTGTGGATTTTTAAAAAGAAGTATTACCGTGGCACTACTTGACTAAAATATTCTCTTGCTGCACAGAAAAATAAATTTGAGACAGTTTAAAGATCTAAATATAAAATGAAAAAAATTTAAATATCTAAGCAAAAATAAAGGAAAAAATTCTAAGGATGTCTTGAAGAATAAACCAAAAGCCCAAAAATTATTGATTAATTTTCCTACATTTAATTTTAAAAATCTGTTTAACAAAGCACATCAAATATTAAGATAAATTACAAGGCACAGACTGGGAGAAGATATTTGAAATGCTTATTGCTTGTGCTCATCAAAATATTATTGTCCAGAATATATATAGGAATAGGACAGTAAGGAAAAGTTACAAAGACAATAGGAAAATGGACAAATAATATGAATATTCACAGAAGAATAAATCCAATAGTCACATGGAAAGATGTTAAATCTCACTGGTAGTCAAGGAAATATAAAATAAAATGACAATGAGGCATCATTTCATATTTATTAGATGGGTAAAATTAAGCCAAAATTAGACAATACTAAATCTTGGTGAAAATGTGGAATGATGGACTCATATAATTATGGTGGGACTGTAAATGGACACATCTACTTTGGAGAATATTTGATATTGTCTAGTGAGAACTGAATTCAACATAATTCCCTGTCCTGGTGTTGAACAACACTGGTACCAAACATACTTTTCTGTTCCTGTATTAGACAAGTCTGACAGGCATAGTTTTCTGTCTCTTTGTTAAGAAATACTTAGCTACTTGCTCCAGGACATATTTTCTCCTGGAAGTTAAGACCATGAAGCTACAAAAGTAACTTATGTATCAAGACTAATACCTTGCTCATCAAGGCTTACTTCAAGAGACTTGCCTCGTGGTACCTACCAATTCAAAGCTACTATGTCACAAACTCTGCCCAATCCAAATTAGTCCCCTGCAATGCAAGACATATGTGAAAATCACCTAGCCCAGGTCCTAAACCCATGCAAATACCATCTTCTAATTTCTCCATTTGGGGGCATGATTAAGACTCTGCCATGATAGTGGTTCTTCCAGAATACAGTAGGCCTAAGAAACTTAGCTTTCCTTGATCAACGGTGTTTTTTTCTTTTGGTGGGGGGGGGGTGTATTTCACGGGAGCTGATACTAGTAAAGTTGAAGATTCTTATGGGATATCACTCAGGATTTCCATCTTCACATAAAAAACCTAAAGCAGTATAATTCAAATCATGCGTTTAGACTGATTAGTGAAATGAAAAATCAGTTTGGGGAATCACAACCCACATTTGCTTTTTTCAGAATAGGATAGATCATACAGGTATGGACAAAAATGGAATGGAATGGAACAAAATAAAATAGAATGAAGAGTAAATAGTAAAAATTAGTAAAATAATAAAAGGTTGGTCTGTGAAACTGGTTTCAGTATCATCTAAGTGTGTGTTTGTACATGGGTACATATATGTATTATGCACTGCCTTAAATTAACCCTTTCATATGTATACAAGAAAACCTGTATTTGTTTATTGCACAAAAAAACTAGAAACAACCTCAATGATCATCAAAATATAGATAATAAATATTTATGTAGTAAATATTATGCAGAAGTTAACATGAATGAACTAGAGTTATATATATCAACACAAATAAACCTGAAAAACCTGTTGAGTGCAAAGCAATTTATACAATACATACATAATTATAAATAAGAAAACTATACTAAATATTGCTTGAGAATACAGTAATCCAGACAATATGATGCCAAAGTATAAAAATTGGGAAAATCAACATAAAATTCAGGGCAGTGGTATTCTCTGCAAAGAGTGGGAGTGAGAGACTGAGGAAGCAGAGCATTGAGAGGGGGTAGTGAGAGGGAGTGAGAAAGGGAAGAAGGGAAAGATATCAAGGGGGGATAAACAGGGGGTCTTGAGTGTGTTCGTATTTTGATTTCTTAAAAAAAATCTGAGACAAATACGGCAAAATGTTAAAACCTGATAAAGCTTGGTATGGGTAACAGCAACAAAAATAGTAGCTCACTTAGAGTTTGCTATGGTCCAGACACTGTTCTAAGCACGTTACTTTTTATTTGCAAAGCTACTCATTAAATCTTTACCTTGTACTTTTCAGTGTGGTGGAACTACTTCACAGTTTTAAAAATAAAAGCAGGGACAAAATATTAACATATGAAATCTAAGTGGTGGGTATATGAATGTTCATTATGCTATTTCCTGTAATTTTCTGTATGGCTGAAATCTTTCATTAAAAAGCATGTATTTAAAAAATCAGTTGTTAATACAGGACCGATAGTTAATCCTTAATGAGAGACCATATGATATAGGGAATGCACTGAAGTGTTTACAGTGGCCTATGCACACATCTCTAAGGACTGTTCTTTTTCTCACCAGAGTTCCATGAAAATGTTCACTGTCATTTTGTAAAGAACCAGACTGGTTATCTCTAGAGTACAGAGATAGCTGTACTCTCTTCAGAGGGAACACAGGAAGTTGCATGAGAGCCATACTTGGCCAGCCTGTGCCATTCAGCCCTCCCTTTCTTCCTCCTCTCCTGCAAATAACTGAAAGGAACACCCAGAAATGGTGACAGAGATGGGCTTAAAGTTCCCACGCCTTCTTTGAGAAAAGGGCTGGATCTAAAGAAAACAGACATTAGTAATACCACACCGTGTCGGCTGTGGAGGGGAGCGGGGGCGTGGGGAAGAAAAGTGCTTCAGAGTAAAGCTTCATTTGCACAGACCTTTTTGTGGTCTTTATGTCTGGAATGTCTTCACCAATCTGTGGCTTAGATCTCAACTGGTTTTATTAAGAGCTGGAAGCAGTCAACATCAAAATCCTTCATAATCTTCTGATGAGTTAGAACTCGACACCCAGCTCTCTGAGCGGGACGTGTAGCCTCTCTTTGAGTGGTTGTTTGTGCTGGCACTAGAGGCAGCTTGGCTCCACTAAGAATGAGCCTCCAGTTGGACCATTGTTTCACAGAACTGGCTGGTTGTTTGATGAAACTGGCTGAACTAACCTCTTGCTTTGATATCGTGGAAATAGAGTCCAGTTCTCTTCCCAGCCAAGAAGTTGGCTAAAAGCCCAGCTTTAGATACAAAATTGGAGACGTGGATCCAACTCTTTAAGACTCTAAGCAACATCTTGTGCCTCTTGGTCTTTCTTTTAAATGAGTAAGGATTTTATTTTTTAAGAAAGGATGAAAATAATAAATGGGTTTTTAAAAATGGTTTTAAAAGCCCATACTTGAAAGTATAATGTAGGGCTCAATTCACCATAAATCTGAAGTATTTAATAATAATAAAAATAGTAATGCTAGTAGTAATACAAATAGCCTTTATGAACTGGTTTCTATGTGCCAAGTATTCTTTCATTTTCCAAACACAAACTTATCCTTATAACAACCCTATGAAATAGGTAACTAGTTCTCCCATTTTATAACTGAGGAACTGAGTTCTGGAGAAATTAAATAATTTGCTCCAGATAGCAAAATCAGTGGTGGAGCATGTGGGGCTTAGAGATGATGTAATTCAACCCCCTCCTTTTACATAGGAGGGAACTGGAGGTCTAAGCAGGATGTCAACATGAGGAAATCCACTTGAGTCCATTGAAATTACATTCTTCTCCATAGAGAGAAGGGGATACATGCCTAGGCCTCCAGCCCAGCTAAGTCGACACTGGGTTCACACCGTTGCCTCTAGATGAGAAAACTTAGGACCAGAGAGGCCAAGTAACTTGCTCACAATCTGGCATTTAGTAAATTGCAGAGCTGAGGTATAAGAGTTCATCTAAGTCTTTCTCTAGACTCTTAGCCTGATTTTCTTCTCTGTGAATTTGGATTTCTCCATCAATTTTTTTCTCTGATTTTAACTTGCTTTATTCTCCATGTTTTTCAGTTTTCACTAGAAATAGGTTTACACTCATATCCAGCCTCTTTTATTTATTTATTTATTTATTTATTTATTTATTTATTTATTTATTTATGTATTTATTTATTTATTTGCGGTACGCGGGCCTCTCACTGTTGTGGCCGCTCCCGTTGCGGAGCACAGGCTCCGGACGCGCAGGCTCAGCGGCCATGGCTCACGGGCCCAGCTGCTCCGCGGCATGTGGGATCTTCCCGGACCAGGGCACAAACCCATGTCCCCTGCATCGGCAGGCGGACTCTCAACCACTGCACCACCAGGGAAGCCCGGAAGTGGAATGTTTTTGTCAAAAAATGTATATAATATTTTAATACAAATCGATAAACTTCATAATGTTTATAACAACTGCTATCCCATTCAAGTGTATTAGTGAATTCAGTTCCTCATGGCAAAATATACACAATGTTATTTACCGATATAATAGATCAAAATAGCACCTTATTTTACTTTGCCTCTCTATAATTATGAGTGAGGTTAAATTCATTTTGTATACTTCTTAGCTTCCTGATTTACTCAATACATTTCCCTTTTTTAACAAAGTTTTGCTGATTTCCTATTGGCATGTTTGTGTTTATAAGTTTTTTTTTTAACATAGGAGTTACTATCTCTTTGATAAAATGATGAATGATTAGTCCAGGCTTCTCATTGGTGAGATGGAACCTATATGGATTGGCTAAAACTTTTGAGAAAGCCTCCAAGCATTGCCTGAAGAGAGCCTAAGAATCTAGGGAGGCCCACAGACCCCTCTTTAGTAAGTGTCCAAGACCTGCCCCTAAATAGCCCTGGTTGTAGCCACTGGACTGGGATTTTTGATTACCTGATGCTGACTCTGAGTAACTTGATGTATCTGCTTCAAAGGAAATTTTTATGCATAAGTGTCAGAGTTCCTTTTTGTTTTAGGGCAGGCAAGCCTCCAGAAGAGTTTTATGACCATTTCTCCTTATTAGTTAAAAAATATCTAAATGACAACTATACATGGAAGACTTTGATCTGAGACTCCCTTTTTTACTAAGAGGATAATCCTCACTCATCCCACATTTCTTTGACAGCTACTAGGAAAAACATAAAGTTGTGCATGACCAGACTGTCCACAAGAAAGACCTATGTCAAACTCACCAATGAACATTTTCAACATGTTTCTGAACCAAAATGTTCTTGGACTCTTCTCCTAGATTGAGGCTATCTATAAGGAATGAGATTGAACTTACCTACAATTGGAAGAGGAAAAACTACTTCTCCTTGTCCTCTTTTTCTTATAGGAAGAAGAAATTAATTAAGGAATTCAAGGTCACTTGCCTCTCCAACCTTTGCTCTCTCACCCTCTCATCTGTGTCACCTCAAAAAACACTCCTAAGGGCTTCCCTGGTGGCGCACTGGTTGAGAGTCCGCCTGCCGATGCAGGGGACACAGGTTCGTGCCCCGGTCCGGGAGGATCCCACATGCCACGGAGCGGCTGGGCCCGTGAGCCGTGGCCGCCGAGCCTGCGCGTCCAGAGCCTGTGCTCCGCAACGGGAGAGGCCATAGCAGTGAGAGGCCCACGTACCGCAAAAACAAACAAACAAAAAAACATTCATAAATAGATAATTGGGAAAGGATGTCTGTGTTGAGAATTGTAACTAACAAGTAATTACCAATCCCTCTAACTCAGCACTGCACTTTATTGAAGCTGCTTTCATCCCCTTCATTGATTGATTCCACACATTGACTTGAATTTATTTTCAATCACCCCCCTCCCCGTCCCCCCATAGCTTCTTTATGTTATGTTAGATTCAGAGACTATCCATGACGGTGATGCCTGGTTCCTTCTCCAAGTTATTGACGTGCCAGAGCATCACCTCCTGAGAATTAGTGACCTACTAATCCTATTCTGGGTTTATTTTAGAAAACCAAGCATAGCATATCTGGATCCTCATCGTCCAGGAAGTGCCCCAGACTTCAAATGAAACTTCTAAAAGTGTTTTCACAGAGTCGTTATTGTAATGGAACAGAATGAAAAGAATAAAACTTCCTTTTTCCCTCGGTTCATGAAAGTCAAAACCAGAAACAAGTTAAATGGCCTGTGACTCACTATGAGTTCTGATTGCCTGCTTCTGTTTCTGCTCACAATCTTTGCCTGGGAGAGAGAGGCTGCCACATTTACTATGTGGTCAACCGGAGATGCACACATACTGGG